>NC_056735.1:1766602796-1766785296 GCF_019279795.1 Protopterus annectens | reverse complement strand
CTGTCATTTTTTGCTGCATAGAAAACAGTGGGAACATGTACGAACCTGTGTGCAAAGTATTTAATGGACATTAAATACAGAGAGATGCGTTTAGAACCACAGTATTAATGTATAAACTTTCCTCTGTTAATCAGATGTAATATCTTGAGTAAAGTTTGTGAATTTACATGCAGGAATCATGGAGAAGAGTTTTTCACCACATTGTTGATAAAAACATTCTGTATATGTTACTTCTTTACTTTCTGTTCTTTTTTTTTTTTGTTTGGGTTGAAAGATCTTTGCAGATGGTGATTGCAGCTATGAAATTTAAAAGATCCTTGCTATTTGGAAGGAAGTGTAAGGCAAATCTGAAGATTTTAAAGAGCAAAGACACTGCCTTGTTGACAAAGGTCTGACTCTGTATAGTCAAAGCTGTAGTTTTGCCCAGTAATAAGCATATGACTATGAACGGTGGATTGTTAAGATGGTAACTCTGGTCCTGGAGAAAACTTTGGATAGAAAAGAGATCAAACCAGTCAATATTCAAGGAAAAAATCTAAACTGTTCACTCAAAGGCCTGTTACTAAAACTAAAACTTGTAAACTTAGCTCACATACTGGAGTCAACAATCACTAGAGAAGACAATGATGCTAGGAAAGATGGCATAAGAGGAAAAGGGCAACATAGTCTAAGGCAGATATACTATTACTGAAATACGTTTCAATTTGCAAGAACGTAAAAGAAGCAGGTATTGACAGACAGGCCTGGTATGCTGAGGTCCTTGAGGTCATGAAGAGCTAGATTCAACTAAATGGCTAAAGTAAGCTTCTTCCATCTGGAAATGCCAGTATTAAGTTAAAAATAAAAAGCAAGGGCTGCCACCTCAGTTTTGAAGTATTAATTACATGATCCTTAATGGGCATTACATTATCTGAAGAGTTGCCTGGCTCTAACTTGTCTGACCTGGATTAGATTATTGACATGGGTGCAGGAAAGTCTACAAAAGGAAAGAATTGCTAAGCTAATGGTTGGTTTACCTGTTCTGGTGGAAGGGTATGAGAGGACCACTTCAAACTACTATATTGCCAGTACACCTAACTGTCTGAACTCAGGCCAAGTCATGGGGGATTTGAGGAATGCAAGAATGTGGAAGCATCACCTTGCACCATTGATCCAGACTGGGTATGCAGTACAAGGCTGTGTCTGTGAAGTGATTTGTGCATATAAATGGTTTACCAAAAACTATGGTGCAAGCTTATTTATTTATTTATTTTTATACAACTGCAGACCATAATGTGGATATTGGCTTAGGTAATTTGATTTATGTTACCTTCCCAGATTGTGGAAGGCCACATTTTATTCGTTAACTCAAATGCATGTTATTAAACCTCATACTCATGCCATTCAGCCAAACTCTGGAATCCGTTGCCATCTGCCCTGGAGAAAACTACTTTATATTAAAAATAGTTTCAAGAAAAATTTCCACACTCCTCCTCTTAACTCTAAAGTCTGCTCCTGCTTTTTTCTCTCCTGGTTAATCGACTCTTCCCTGTACTACTACTTTCTGTCAATCCACAGAATTTCTCTTCTCATCAGTAACTAGAATTCTGCCCTTTTGAAGTGAATCCTTAACCATTTTTTATTTGTTTTCTTGTCTAGAGCTTTAATCATGTACATTTTTAATGCAGTCCTCTAGATTTTTACACTTTTTTATTAAATATCTCTGCCTAAAATTAGGTCTTGATCTCTTTCTCTCGTTTTCCTTTTCCCATTTTTCTACAACTGCAAATTCTACTTCCTCCACTGCATTCTCCATTTTTTTGTTTCTTTTCCTTCTCTGACAACTCCTACTTGTTATATTTCACATAGGTGCCTAGTCTGTTCAATCTGTACTCACTGTGTCTCAGATTTAGTTTGTACTCCCAAAAGGGAGCTGCTATAATTGGTGCATGTTTTTCTCTCACTGAAGTTGTTTTTTTCTGTCTGGGCCTCCACTGAAAACGGGTCTTGCATAACACAGTCAGAACCTCCCAGTAACCAGATGCAATTTGTTTATGCTTATTTATTTGTCCTTGGTAACCATTAAAGTCTAACTGAGCCGATGGTCCATTTCAGCAGAAGCCTGGATAGAAAAGCTCCACAACAGGTTCAAAAAACAAGTAAACAGTAGTTGATGAGTAATTATATACAAGGGGAGAAAAGCTGCACAAAAACAGACATAAACACACAAAAACATTTTATATTAGCTGCTAAGTAATTACATACAAGGGGAGAAGATCCCCACAACAGATAAAACACAGATTGAAATACATTTGCAGAATATTACCAGGATAAATTGTGATCAAGAGTACAATATGCGCTTCTAGTAGCGGTGTTGTAAAGCATCAAAAGTCAAAATACTAGTGTAGAGTATAATACAGTATTTTAGAGTACTCTACAGTAGTGTATAGAGTCAATTGTTAAATAAGCTAGGTGAGTTTTCAGTCACAACCCATGCCATAAGGCAACACACTAGAACATAAAGCATACAATTATAGACTGCAGCAGCTGATACATTGAGTAGGATTTTTGTTATGTTTAAGATACAAACTGTCATACACAAAGAGCAAGGAACATTACTTATACAATACATACAATTGCTTGCCAATACAAAACAACAAAAAAGACAAATTCACAAACATAATATAAGACAATTATAAGTTTGTTACTGTTCAGAGGCGGAGATGAGAGGAGAGTTAAACAAGTTGTCAACAACTAACTTTGATAAGGTACTTTTGGAGTAAACATAGCTTATCTGAGGACAGCACAGTGTTTTGCAAGATAAAGAAACCAGTTACTGTTTACAATGGAAAGTAAAAACAAGTGGAAAACACTTAATGGAGACTGTCACAAAATAGCAAACGTCACTGTTGGAAAATGGATAATTTAATTTAAGAGTATAACTGTATTTAGGCAATGATAATGCTATAAGAACACGACAGGGATTAGCAAAACTCAGTATAATGGATGCCAAAGCATATAGGTTATTGCACAATGTACTAGCAACAGAAAAGCCCAAGTCAAACTTGGAGAGACTGCTGAGCATTTGTAAAATATTTAACCCCAAAATCATTTTTTAGTGCAGAACAATAAGCATTTCACAAAACAAATCAAATAATAGCAAAAGTATGTCTAGCTATATGGCAAAATCATGCAGATTAGCATAACATTGCCCTCTTTAGAAGGAGACTATCTGAGCATTAAAAGACAGATATGTATGCGGCTTGAGAGATGAAAGTATATGAAAAAGGTTGTTGTCAGAAAAAGTGATAATACTTCATAAGACTATGAACATTTTAGTGCTCATGAAAGCAGTTACAAGTGATACTACCGAGTGGCATCAACATGTGGTGGAGTATACAGTTAATAAAATTACTGTTCAACACATACAATAGTAAATATGCTTTCGTTGTGGCAAGTTATTCTGTATCACAAATCATATTTGGTGCAAAGAAATAAAAACATAGGAGATGCCATAGGAAGAGCCACACTGAGATATTACACTAGTAAGAGAGTACTAATTAGAGTAGGTGTGAAAAAATACAGTAATGAACATGGAAGACTTTTAATGTGTAGTAATGGAGTACGTCACAAACCACATCAAAACTGATCCATTGGAACTGGAGATAATCTGTACAAGGGGATGTATAGCATTTACAGCTATATCATAGGACTAAAAAGGACTGCAAAATCATATGGACTATCCCCTGAAGGTAGTAGGTATGAAAATGAAAATGGATTTGAACATGGGAGTATGTAAAAAGCATTGTGTGTGTGTGTGTGTGTGTGTGTGTGTGTGTGTGTGTGTGTGTGTGTGTGTGTGTGTGTGTGTGTGTGTGAGAGAGAGACTTGGACTGTCTGATTTTGCCACTTTGAACCCTTCAGTAAACTGCTGAAAAGTCCTTCGGCCTCTCCATACAAAAAGAGGTTATTCTATATTTTGCAGAAGCAAACTGAATCCCTCTCGTGACATACAGAAATATGCTTACTTGAAATAAATGTTTGACATAGAATATTATTCTTCAGCTATTTATTTGGAGTCATATTGTCATTTTTCCTTCACTGATCTGCCTGTCAATCTAGCTTGTAGGCTAATCGCTTCTCTACATATAACCATTCATTCATTCACTCATTTATTCAAATATATTTTTATGGGTTTACAGTATCTCGGTATTGCATGTTTAGAAAGGGGATAATATCTCCTGTAATGGACATCAGCCAAAACAGGTAACGTAATGCGAAATAAAAACAAACAATGTAAAAGGATAAAACCAGTTCCTTGTAAATTAGTCGTAAATAAAAACAAAACCAAGGAGGCGATAAACACAGCAGGATAAAAACAAATGAAATTTAATGGAGTATGAGCACCTTCACGGTGCTCCCACAAGGCTTTTTCAGATACAAATCAATTAAAACAATCTTCTTCATCATTTTTAAAAAACATTAAGGAACACTCAACTATGTAAAGCCATAGTCATATGATAGTTGCATGACTTTTCAACTCAAATGCTTACATACTGAACTTATGTATTTCAAAAGTTTATCTAAACATAAACTAAAGTATTTGCTGAGTGAGCAAAAACACATCAGGATCCCACTGCAATAATAACAAAATAACTCTTACCTTTTCCTGCTGAAATTACTCAGATTATGCTCAAGGAAACAAATGTTTACAAGCACACCATCAGATGACAGTGTAAAACTTGTAACAGTCTTCACAAAGCACTACAATCAGGGCTGGCCTTAGCCGAAATGGCGCCCTAGGCGAAGTAGTGCTCCAACGCCCCTTAAGCGCCACCCACACCACAGTCATGAAACACCCCTATTTGAGCCACACCCACAGGGTCACTCCCCAAGAATGCCACTCCGGTCATTTCCTTAAAATATTTAAATGCATTGGAAGAATAACTACATTAAAAGGTATCTTTAAATACAACTACTTTGCATAGTATTTTCTACTTTAAATACGAGACCAGATCACGGTCAAATAGGGCCCTAGGCAGGGTAATAGACTGATCCCCAGAGCAGTTGCTCCTGCAGCAACCCCCTCCCCCCAGCAGCAGCCCCCTCTAGAGCCATTCCAGTGTTCCATTATTTGGTTATTTCTCACCAGTTACCATACATACTGTTCTGTTACTTGCTTCTACAGTCATTACAGATATTGAACTAAAATAGCACAAACACAGGTAGCCATTTGCTAAACAATACATTCTCGCAATGAAAACAGACTCAGCATAAGCAGTACACTTCTCTACCCTTGAAACTCACATTCATTGAAATGGAAAAAATCATATTCATTGAACGGCATGAAAACCCACATTCATAGAAAATGCATCTGGCCAGTGAAGAGTTAAGTTTACCTTTGGGCTGTTTTCAAAACAGACTCCTTGCACACATTTTTTTAGGGCCATGCATCCGTGTATTTGTTCTTTAATTCACCTTCCTGATTGCATTGAATTATATTCCTTGTATAATACAGCACCACTTGTTAGAAAGTGTTTTAAATTTGTACTTATAAGCATTCTTTTAATAAGCAATAAAACAAAATGTATGAACCAGTAACTACCCATTTCAGAAATTTTCAACCATAAAAGGCCACTCAAGACTTCTGTCATTATAATCCACCAATATTACTCCATACTCAACTTCTGCAGATGTAAAATCATCTGAATTCCACATTAAAGAAATCTGTACCTAATGAAGAGGTTGCTACTGGCAAAACAACTTCACATATCAATGTTTCATCAACAAATTCAGTGCCTGCTTTCCTTGAAGAATTAATTGCCTATATTGCATTAAAAAATTGGTAAGTTGGTAATATTGCAATACGAAATGACCAACAAGTTCACAGTCACTAGGCATTCATACAAAGGACATACTCAGGAGTATAGAACTCCTATTGCCCTTATAATGCACCAAATAATCAGCAATCATATGGGCAATGCAATATCAGCACTCCATCTATATCTGGGTACCTTGCCTATATTTTTCTTCAAATATCTTTGGACCTACTTTTTTGTATTGATTAATTTGGATTTCTCTTCTGCATAAATACTGCACTATATCAGATCTCTCTCTTTCAGATGTCTATATCTTTTGTTATACCTTTCAAAAAATTCTGTATTTTATTCTTTATATTTTTGCACTTCCTCTGGAGTTTCTTTTTCCAAATGGTCCAAGGTTTCTTGGTCTGTATAATGTTTTTCATGAATCTGTTATACTAATGAAAACAAATTTGCATTTGAAGCTTTTGACAGTTTATCTTGTGCAAGTATTTAAATTTCTTCTAATTTCTCTCTTGAATCTTTTTGTGTATCTTCTGTCCAGGAATTCTGGACTTTTTGCGTAATAGTAACAATATACAATTTATTTTTTATCTTCAATAATCCACTCTGTCATTTTAATGGCTATTTTCTGACCTGTCAGATTTTGTGGACTACTACTTCCTTCTACAAAAGGTGTACCCACCCCCCCAGAGCATGGCCTAACTCCACTGTAGGAATTTTTCAGTGTCTTGAGGATTCAACACTGTCATTTTTTCCACTCCTTGCACTGGTCCGCCTGCCAGGATTGGGCATTTTTTTTTTAACATGGGACTTGTGCACCCAGGTGTTCTTTTTTATTTTGTTTAACATGCTTCTGCCCATGATACATAGACAGCATATTACATAGCATGCATCAGGGTCGTCTTGGTGAGATTTTGTAAAACAAGGGACCAACTCATGAAGCTGCTCACCAAGACTTGAGAACAAATTAAATTCCAGCAATACTGCTCTTCTTTGGTTGCTGATTTTATCATCTCTCTACTCGGAACCCATGTTATTCCTCTACTCAGACCCAAGACTGCTTGTAATGTAGTAGTCAGCAAAAAGAAACAGGAGTCAAAACTAAGCTGTTTCATGTCCCACTGCTGCTGCTTACTGGCTGGCACTGTCAGCTTTAATGCCAGACCTGAAGTTAACAGCAGCTTCTAAGCATTACTAAGGTTGAGTCTCACACTAGTGTAGTATTGAAGCAGGATGTAACTTAATTGCATTTGGAGTGTAAGAGTGTCACTCTACGCACTACACGATTATGGATGCTGGAAGTGCAAAAGAGAAGTGCCCATATTCATTTTACTAACTGCAAGAAGAAATCTCACTACTGTCTACAAAATGAAAAGCTTGAAATGGCATGTTAATGATAAAAAACACCTGCCATTCTACCAAAATCATACGCCTGATAAATGTGAAAAAGCAAATAGAAAGCTGCTCTCCTGTAGGAAGGATACCCAAATGTAAAATCTTTTCAAATCTCTTGAAAAGAAATACTCACTAATTGTCAGGCTCCAAACACAAACCACTCTTCTACATGGAAGTAGCTCACCAATAACAGAAAATTAAAAACATGAGTTAAACAAACCTGAAGGTGTAAATGTTCAAACACACAGTACCAATATTAATTCCACCAAAACCACATGCTACTGTAAGATTATAGTTTAAGATAGTTTTTCCTAAACTTCTTTCCAATTAAAGAAATCTGTCCAAAATTTCCCCATCTTTACTGACAACAGAAGCATACACTTAAGAAACTACTACAGCAAGTCTGTAAAAAAACTGGAAGAGATATCTCTGTTAAGTTACAACTGTGCATGCATGCATATCTTTAGTGTGTGATATACATCTCTCATACGCACATCTTTTTAGCTACATAAAGACAGACTACGTGCTTATGCAGTGACATTATAGAACACTTGCACACCAATTTGATATGCCTGATATTAGTTAGCTCCCTTCCCAAAAACAGCACAATATATGTAAACTTGAAACTTCAATGGTTTTCCTTCTTGACTGCAGCACATTCTCATATGAAAATGTACGTTGTCAAAACAGGTGCTACAACTGTTCTGCCAGTGAACTCCAGGTAGTTTCACTACGCAAGCACATTTCACTACCATTACTCCAAAAAATATATATTAAAAAAAAAAAATACCCCTTCATATGCCTGCGGAATGTGCATGCACCTGGAGAGGAAAATGGCCTCAGAAGACAGAACGTCCATACAGAAAAATCTTTTTAAACTCAGTTTCCCTGTTCACAGTGATGCCTGTGCAGATGGAGCAATGTTGTTTATATCCCGGTCTCTACATATGGTTTATTTATTTTAATTAATTTACTAAAGTCTGAGTTATGTAAATTACTTAAAATATCCTTTCAAATTGTGGAGTTGACGCAGCTGTGTGGGGTGCAGTTATTTTATTTAGCATACTTGAAGATAAGCTATAGTGGTAAGAATTAGAGGAAATAAATATTAGGATGGTGTAAGAGAGTTAGAGGAACAGTTAAACACATAGCAGAGAAGGAAAGATAAAATCAACCATTTAAGAAACCAGTATTGTTTTTATCCAAGGCTTTTGATACTGTTTTGTGTCAGCAACTACTTACATAGGTTAACTTTCCTACAAATCGGCAAGCCTCCTATTCATTGGGTACATAGCTGCATAGGAAATGAATCACAAGCAGTCCAAAAGCAGCAAATGTTAATCCTTCTTTAAATCTATTTTAGTTGGCAATCCACAGGGATACATTCTAGGCCCGCATATTAATACCTGGTAAGAAGCATTCCTAACTCTGGCCTAATGCAGTAGGTGTATGATTTGTATTATCATCCCTTCAGTTAATTATTTAACCAGCTTCAAATTTCTGTAAAAGGTGTTCTTAACATCAAGAAGTCCTTCACTGAATCTCAGCCTGTACTTTAATTCTAAAAAAAAAAACTCCTGTTCATCTCAGCCTTATCAGCAGTCACTAATTTTAATATCACATCAACAGATTGCACCGCTATAGAATAAATAGCACAGAATAAACTAGAGTGCCAGTGTAGAAAGTTTGACAATTATATTGATTACAGCTTACCACCATATAAGAAACTGGGTTCATTATATAATGTTAATGCCTGACTTGAAATGAATATGCACATCAGACAGTCAGCAGAACATTGCTTCATCCAAACCTTTTCTTTGTATCTGCAATACTAATCCGGCTACTAAAAATTCAAATAAATTAAACTTGAGTAGAGCTGCAATAATATACTGCGGTGGTGGTGCTGCGGTAGCGTTGTCGTCTCACAGCCAGACATCCCATTCGATTCTCAGCTAAAGCGTCTTGTGGAGACATGCGTGAAGGGGCGTACCTTCATTGAAGATTGTGCGTCAGGGCTGGTAACTCGGCCGGCACGTAAAAATCTTCTGCCAATCATTAGTGGACTGGAGTTCCGCTGTGGCGACCCCTAACCGGGAAAAAGACGAAAGAAACATTAAGAAAAGTAAATTAATTAATTAAAAGAAATAAACACAAATTGCGCCCTTTACGAGGCCGGCCTGCATGGTGCCCTAGGCGGTCGCCTAGTTCGCCTATGCCTAAGGCCGGCCATGACTACAGTGCACGACAAATAAAATAATAATGCTCATGAAAAACGCATGAACAAGTTATCAGACTTGCCATCTGATATCATCCTAAGACAGGTGAAGAAAAAAAAAACATCTCAAGGAATTATAAAGCATAATAAATCCCAAAACAGTGTAGTTGCTCAAAATATAATGGCCCTTGAAGTTACACCTTAATGGTTATTCAAGGTCAAGACACCGATATTATAAAGTCAAGAGTGTCCTCTAGTGGTAGTAAACGTATAACAAATCTCTCAGGAAACTATGAAGCATGGTAAATGTAAATAGTGTTTATAAAAACACTTTTGAACTCACCATCTGATAACAACATAGGACAAATGACATCCCATATCAAAGTACTCTAACACATGTTAAGTTTCAAAACAAATGAATAGCTATGAATGTTGTAGGCATAAGGTTTTCATGAATGATACAAAAATCAAAAGTACTGATGTTATATTGTCAAAAGTGCCATCTGGTGGTGAAACTAGGCTAAACAAACAAAAATATTCTGCCATGCATTGTAGTGCTTTGTGAGGACTGTTGTTTTACACTGTCAATGGTGTGTTTGTAAACATTTGTTTCCTTAAGCATAATCTGAGTAATTTCAACAGGAAAAATGAAGTATTTTATTATTATTGCAGTGGGATTTGGATATGTTTTTACTCACTCATAGCAAGTATTTTAGTTTATGTTTAGATAAACTTTTGAAATACATAAGTTCAGTATGTAAGCATTTGAGTTGAAATGTCATGCAACAAAATGATATATGACTATGGCTTTACGTAGTTGAATTTTCCTTAATGTTTTTTAAAAATTATGTAGGACGATTGTTTTAATTGATTTGTATCTGAAGAAGCCTTGTGGAAGCACCGTGAAAGCGCTCATACTCCATTAAATTTTGTTTGTTTTTATCCTGCTGTGTTTATTGCCTCCTTGGTTTTGCTATTATTTTAGGTAACATAAGGTGACATATTAATCCACATCAAGTGATTCCGTTTAATTCTCTGAGGGCTAAGAAGTGGTGTGTTCTGTTATATTTTACTGCAATTTTGGCTGTTTTATTATAACATTGCTCGTGTATGGACAGTTGTGAGACTTGAAGTTTAGTGAAAATTAGGGTAGCATAGGAGAGAGATGGCAATAAGGTGGAGGATGTGTGTCTTCTGGCTATGTCACTGAAATACGTTTTTACACTCTATAATGTACCTAGTTTTTGATGAGTTTTTTAAACACACGTAATATATGTGCTCATATTTCAAGTAGTCATTTATGATGATACCCAGTCATTTTGTGTGATGGTATTGTTTGTTGAGACAATAGTAGTGTGGTTGTGGGGTGAAAAACAGTAATTTAGTAGTTTTGTTTTTATTGTTTGGAAGTAATTTAATTATTTATCCATGTTTCAATTCATAAGATAGATTGTTGGGTAAGATCTTGGAGTTTAGAGAGAGATTTGGCAGAACAGATTAGGGTTCAGTCTTCAGAGTATTGAATTAGGGTATCATAGGTTCATAGATTAGTACTAAGCTAACTGCCCTTGCGAGCCATTTTAAGCCTAGCCAATTATCCCTTGTGATACTCAAACCCAGCACCTTGTGTTTGTAAGGCAAACACCTTAACCATTAGCCCACCCTCCCTTACATTTTTTTATAGCAGTGTGTAGATCATTTATTAATAAGTTAAAAAGTATGAGGACTAGTCTAGATCCTTGTGGGACACCAATAGTCACTTGCAAGAAGTTGGAGAAATCATTTTTTCATTTCACTGCTTGTGCACTGTTTGACAGGTAACTGTGAGCCCTAAGGGTGACAGTTTATTTAAATATTTTTTGGTGGGAGATAGTATCAGAAGCTTAAGTCCAGGATGATGGTGGTGACTGGGCTTCGAGAATTTCTCTAGGGGTTATTCAGCAAAGCAGTAGTTGTGTTGTGATGAAGACAGAAGGTGCTGTTTTTAAACACTTAATTACTGACAGCTAAGGATGAGTAAAATGGTCCAAAGAGAATGTTGAAATGTGTTGTTGTTTCACCAAAGTAGTCTGTTACAGTACAGTTACCGACAGTTACACTGGTAACCTAGAATGTCAGTGCAGGTGGTGGTCATTTATTGATAGGAATTCAGGTCGATAGTATCTAATTTCTAATCCTAATTGGTATACTATTTTGCTTTACTCTGCAAGTGATTTTCATGACCTTTGACACGTTAGATTCCCCTAATCTGTATTTTTCTAAATTAGTTAAACTGAAGCTATTTCTGACAGCTGTCATTATAAAATACAATATACCACTAACAACATAAAACTTGCAAGCAGTCTGACAATATATCCTGACTTTCGCAGGTATCCCTCTGCTGCAAGATGTGAAGGAGAAATATAAACATTATGACAGGTTGTGAAACTACTCCTCCAACCACAACAATATTCTAAATATACTTGTAAGTTTACAGACCACTTCCATAACTTGTCTGGACACTTGAGATTTAGAAGATTATAAAAGTGCCTGGAATGGGTGTAGAATACACATTAGTGAAAAATAAGAATGATATCAGCATGGTGGTTGGCATAACAATCTGTTTGCTTTTATGAATGGGGAATCAATCGGATGCTGATGAAATCAGATCTAGAAGTGTATTGACTGGTTCATTCTCTGTATGACGCATACTGCCATGCAGGTAAATTACATCTGTCAGCTCAGAGCTGCTAATCAGAGGAATTTGTCTTGTTTGCTGGACAAAACACTGTGATTTTGAGAAGCTGTAGAAAGATATGATTTTCTTTGCAAGTACATGACATCTTGGAAAAATCAAGACACTTCACACAGCTGTAGTACAAGCTACATCATTCATTCATTGATAATCTTTGATAAAATCTTGAAAATTACTTTCTGATTTTGGACACCACAGTGGCTCCGTTGTAAGCTCTATGCCTCACAGCTCTGGTGTCTAAGATTTAATCCTAATCTGCCATTACTGATTGTAATAGAGTTTGCATGTGTTTTCTCCATATTTATGTGAGTTTTCTTTGTGTACTTCATGTCGCTCGTCCTTCTCTAACATAGATGACAAACAGGCGAGGTATTTGGTTTAGATGCTTTAATACATAGAAACACATCAGATGGATAGCAGCATCATAAAATATAAACATACCTGTTATCAGACAGACCTTACATAAATACATGCTTGCATCTCAACAGCTAATTACAAAATGTAAGTCAGGCTTGCACGTCCTCAGTATTTATGCACTTGAGCAAGCCCTTCTTAAAGGTACATACACACACATTGATCTGCACTTCAGTTTCCTCCCACCTCCCAAAACTATGCTGGTTAACTGTCTGCATTAATATTGTCAAGATATTTGCTTGATCTTTCTATTTTGTCCTGGGTTATGACTAAAAATGGTCCAAGGACTAATCCACTTATTTAGTTAAAAAATTATTTTTGTTTTTTGGTCTGAAATGCTGATCTAACGCACTGTTAGCTTATGAGCATATTGTACCACTGCTTTAGAGCACAGAGTTGTTTGGTTTTAATAGGATATGATTCATTACTTGAGGCAAAGCTTTAGTTATGTATATCTGCATTAGAAATAATTATGTATACATGGTTTGTTTTCAGTTAACTTTCATAGGTGTGTATGAGCATGTCTTTGGGAGGCAGCCATTCAAGTAGCTCGCTCAACTGTTTGCATTTTTACCCCAAGTGCAAAGCTTAGTAACATTGATAACAAATTCACCACAAATGAAATACATTTGCTATTACTATAGTTCAGTAAATTATTTAACTGTTTTATATGTACAGTACAGTTAGGCTGTAACTTTGAGCAATAAATAGGTTTCTAAGCTTCTGAGATCTACAGCTTATACTGCAGGCAGGCAAATGTAACAAGGCTGAGTGGTGCCTGATTTGCAGAACACTACAATATTACTGAGTATGGTACGTCTCTAAATTCTTTCCCCAATATTATAAGCTGTTCTGCACTGCTGTTATTCTTTTCTCAGCTGGATACGTTTCCCTAGGTGTGCAGTGACATCTTACTCCTTGCCATCTGCAGTCACTCTCTCATGATCCTAAGGAATCTTTGCCTGTTCCATTTAGCCATTCCAGTAGGCATGTCCCTAATTTCCATCTCCACTTTAGTTCCTCCTTTCTGACACTTGAACTTCCTAATAGTAGTTTATTCCTTTTCACTCTACTATCCAACGGTGTGTCTGTTTTCTGGAGGTTTTAAGTACCCGTATTAGTCTACACTGTATCTTCCTCCTTAGACGTATCCATTTGTACCAGGACACTATAAGAGGTATGGAGAAGCACTGTTAGGTGGATGTGCCTCTATTTTGTGATTCGTACCCTTCTGGAGCACACTGTGCTCTGTTTGTATCATACTGTTGGCATCTACTGATGCTGAACTTGTAGCTTTACTGTTCTGTCAACGAAGAGGTGTTTTCCCCCATCTGCCTGGAGATGACTCATCACCTTTTGTAGCTCAGAGAAAAGTCTGCAGTTTTGTTAACAGTGTTTCTTTCAGAATTCCTTCCAGGAGACTCCTGTATCTTTCCTATTATGTCTTATTTCTAGTAGTTTAATTGCCTTTCTTGCTGTATGATTTTTTTACAGATTTCTAGCTTTGTTTGTTTTGTCTTTTTATACCTTACTAGTGTATTGGTGTCCTTTAAACTTTTTTTTTCTCCCTTCTCATTGTCAAATATTTTCTCCTGACTTCAGAAGTTATCTTACTTGCATTGAGTCAGAGTTACAACTCTTGAGCTTTCTGAAGACAGCCTGTGTGAAGATCTTCCTCCTAGTTTTGTACGTGAGACACTATTAATAATAACTAAACATCTACCTGCCTTTTAGTAAGAGAAGAATGGTTATAAAATGAAGAACATATCCCATCAGTATGAAGGCTATGCTTAAAAGTTTTTAAAAAAAGCTTTAGAATCAGATACTTAACTTTCTTCCAGGAGTTAAAAATCAGTAGTTTGGACCTTCAGCACAATCCGAAGCAAATACAACTAACAAATAAATACTTCTTGTTGTTTTTCATTGTATAGCAAAAGTCAAGTAATCTTCATTAATAACAACTAACCCTTTGATTAAAAAAATGAAAAAAAAAAAACTGCTCAGATTTAAGTCCCTTTGTCACCTGAGAGGTAGTGTTCATTTAATTTCCTTTAAACTAAGATGGAAGCACCAGCATGCAAAAATGTCAAAATGCAAGATAAAACTTCAGCAAATGTACAAATGGTAGTTACTTCAGAAAGTTTTTGTATCTTTCATTAAAAATCACTGCAAACGTCTGTAGTTATTATAAATGTTTGTACATCCTTTATACTTTTAAATTTCTAGTGAAATATTTTAAAGGCTTTCCATGCATGTCCCCAAATATACTATATGCTTGCCATAATAAGTTTCACAAATTAAATTTCACTAAAATACCATTAAGGCATTATGTATTCCTGTGCTGAATATAGTGGATGTTTTGATAATATGTTTACCATCTAACGGGAAGTCACAATTCTCCTGAGATTTCGAGGATTTGTTACTTTCAGCCATCAGTACTTTTTGTGCTACTACTGTCCTCATACTATATGCATGAAGTATTGCTATGTAGTATCATTTGTACTATTGTCCTCATACTATATGCATGAAGTGTTGCTATGTAGCATCATTTGTACTATTGTCCTCATACTACATGCATGAAGTGTTGCTCTGTAGCATCATTTGTACTACTGTCCTCATACTATATGCATGAAGTGTTGCTCTGTAGCATCATTTGTACTATTGTCCTCATACTACATGCATGAAGTGTTGCTCTGTAGCGTCATTTGTACTATTGTCCTCATACTATATGCATGAAGTGTTGCTCTGTAGCATCATTTGTACTATTGTCATTCTACATGCATGAAGTGTTGCCCTGTAGCATCATTTGTACATCAGTCATTGTGATCAGTGTTTGTAAAACATTAAGCTTCTATGACTATCCAATTAACATGAAGACTACAGAATATATTACAAGTCTTTGCTAATCCTTTGCACTTTGTCTGTAATGCACATGCTGTCAAGCACTTGTACTATATGCTCACTGGTACAGTTTCTAACAGTAAAATGAACTATTGTTTACTCAGACAAATTTGTTTTGATACAGCATATCATTTACTGTGAAAGGACAAGGCATGATTCTTCTGCAACTTAACATTTTCTATTGCTGTATTTTGCATTTTGGGAGTACTACAGCTCTTCTGTTCATTATTATGTGAGTATTTAATTTAGTCACATTGTCTGACTGTAACACTTAATTTCAAACAAAAAAGAATATATTTACTGATCCACCATATCTTTTGTGTCACTCTGCTAAACCTATTGTATAAAATAGGTACTCTCCCATTTTGCTTCTTTAATCCATTTCTCTCCACAGAGGTGTTACATTTGCTGCCTGTATCCAATTTAAATCATACTTAGTGTGCTTTGGGCATTGTGTTTTAATACCTCTTCAGTTTAGAAATTTGTGCACGACCCTACTGTGAGAGTGGAAAAAGGCAGTATCTTCGCTCCCTTTTCCTTATCATTTCATTGTACCACATTCCTGACAAGTGACTGCTTTCATTCAGCTATCTATAATTTTCTAACTTGATAGATATTGTGGTATTCATTGGCAGACTTTTATGTGACTTCAGAGTATATTCTTTATTTTAAAATGGTGCATTAACATAGTGATGGGTTTCTTCAAGCAACAGACAAAGAAGGCACAATCACAGTTGAACACTGTTTGTGTTCCATTAAGGAATAATTGCTAAGAGAAGAATCATTGTACATATAATTAACATACATTAAATCATCCTGGCTAATGGCTAACAATGTTATGAGTGAAGCTTTAGAAGTACTTTATGGTTACCTAGTAACAGACAATGTGACACATTTAACAACCAGTAGCAGGCTGTTATTTCTCATAGTCTGTGGATAGCAAGTAGTAATATAATGCAAATGACAAAGAACACCTGTGTAGTTTACAATGAGGTACTGCATTCATTGTTTGTCATTCAGTATACCTCACCGGTTATGTCATGGTACATATTCACATGGCTTGACATTGATGCTCTTCTTTCTAAAACAAAGTTGTGGCAGCTGCTGCATCACTAACCGACTTGAGTTGTGTTACGTTAGTTAACTGTGGATGTGTTTATGTGGCATTAATTAACTGTGGATGTGTTTATGTGGCATTAGTTAGAAGACAGGCAAATATCAACCCTAAAAATAACTGCATAGCTGAAATGAATTATGTCATAGTATCAATTTCAAGTAGAGTTTCTTTATTGATACTTCATTATAGTTTTGAAACTCCATTGCTATATATTACACTATTTAAGTGCAAAGCATAATTAAACATATGTCTGAATGTAAATTTCTGAGCAGTCATTTTCTTGAAGATTGAGTCTTAAGGTATCTTCTTCCATGCCTGCATTCATGTGCTATCAGATTATTTCTTTTGTTCTTGAGTTTGACTAGGTGTCTTTCAGTTTTCTTGTGCACACCTTTGTGCTACTTTGATGTACTACACCATATGGAAAAAAAAACATAGAATGGCTTGCAGGCTAGTAAGAGGGCATTGTCTGACATATACAGTTAATTTTAATTACTTACATTTTGAGATTATTTCTAGATTGACTGTGCTTGGCTGATATCATTGGGGAGTTAGTTGCTAGATGAATGCTGAATAACATGATTCAGTATAGCATCAGCATTTTAAACTTAGTTGTATGTATGTGGCTTATGCAAATGTTTATTTAACATATGTATATGTTAGTTTGTTGATATAGCGACTGGGGAGGTCAGCTGCAAGATATCCATTTTTAGCAAAGCAAAAGAGAGAAAAACTCTAGTAAAAGTTTTATAATATGTTTAACAAGGAAATGGAAGTATACCGAACAGCATACACAAAGTTTTAGCAAGATGGAAATTCACAGAACAGCATATCTAAACATATATTACTTGTGCAATCGTGGACTGGATATCCAGTAAGTATGTCATCTGTTACTTAACATAAGTCAAGATAAACTTCATGTGCAACCTCATGCTACAGTGCTAAATGGCTGGCTAGCTGAAAATACTGTAGGAATCTTCTAGGAGCGTAAATCTTGGAGCAGGAGGCCTGCATATTTGTGAATCCATACATTTGTCTAATTCCCTTTTAAATATAGAAGTACTTTCAACCTTCCTTAGCTGTTGATGTAGTTTATTCCATAGACAACCAAGCATCTAGTGAAAAAATACAGTTTAATTCTAGAATTACAGCTTCCAGCAATGAATAGCCATTATTCCTGTCAGCAGCATTGTGCTTAGAGATAGAAACACCATATAGTGCTTTGATAATCTTCCTTGTAGAAAGTGTCCATCGAAATTGGGTCAACATGAAATGACCCAGATCTTATGAAAACAATAACCTGCTTCATCTGTCACTATAGCTGGGAGTGAACAACCCCATATCTTTCTTGTAAAATAACCTCTGTTTGGACTGGGTCCACAATGTTTCCTTGACACATACTTCAAAGTCTTTTAAATGATAGCTTAGGTGCATACATTCTCATGATGCTTGCAAGCAAATCATCATATTATAAGCACGTGTGACACAGCATTTTTTTTTGAAGGGGAGCTTGCATCCCGTACTCCACACATTGACTCTACGCTCCCCAACCCCCATTACTTTATTATTCTCGCTCTGAGGTTAGTATACCTCTGAGAAAGAACAATCACTGGTAGAGGATGTAGCACCTGTCTCATTCTTTTACTGAGGTACACTAACCTTAGACCACCCACAGACTGCTAACATGTGACTGTTGATCTCATTCTAGTGTGAAGTGAGCAGTGAAACACAAGTAACTGCCATCTCAACTGATTATGCTGGAGAAACTTTCTCCCAAACTTAGGTAATCCGACCAAGGGACTGTGTGACTGTGAGCTAAATTGGGTTTTGTACTTTTATATTGCATGAGGTGTAACAGCAAAGGATACCAAGATATAAAAAACATGCCTCATAATGAGACTTGATCTAAAAAATAGGCATGGCTTGATTGTGCTTTGCACTTTATCAACACTAGTGTACAACAGTTACATTAAAGAAATACGCAGACTTGATAAACCACATTAAATTGAAGTGCAACCTGATAAAGTTAATTGGATAAGTAAACTGGCATGAAACTGTAACTGAAATATTTATATGTGACAGGAATCCTGAGTTTTTATGCCATGATATTATTAAACGTCTGCTAAATTTTAGCTTCCTAGTTATTTAGGATGAAAATTACCATTGTGTGATATGTTACTTAAGAAGTGCAAAGTAGAAGCTTCAAAAGTAGATGCAGTAGGTAGCTAGTACTGAGGGGGCAGAGAGGGAAGTATAAAACACAGGTTCTAATGTAATATTAGTAGCAGACGTGGTATTAGATACAGGGTCATGGGGTAAGATTAGTGAGTGTTATAATTATATTATTAATGCCAATATTATATTATTAATGCCAATAATAATAATGTATGAGGCATCATGTGAAGAAGTGTGGCGGTCAGAGAAGGGGTTAAAAATGTGTATTAAAATAGTTACAGGATTAGTTGAAGTGAATGTTAAACATGATAATTGCAGGATCTAAGCTGATATTTAGTGAGACAGAAAGCATACCCTTTTCTGACTGTCAGGATTGTGTACAAAAAAAAACTGATACAGTTAGAACATCCTTGATATGCTTAGAGTATACAAACATATATGTGTATTAGTGTATATTATATATAGTATATGTACAATATGTGAAATGTAAACAAGGTGAAGGTCCAGTACAAAGAAAGGGACAGTCCTTCATTTTGTCATTCATGTCTTCTTGAATGACATTTGGGATCTGGAAAGAAGGAAGACAGGCAGCAGATTGCCATGTGCCAACTACTACTCAAGTTTGCAAATGTATTTCTTCATGGAGAGGGTTGCACATCCATGGAATAGACCACTTGAACTAGTGGCATGGAATGAATGTAGGGAGACATTCAAGAGTTCATGGGAGAGAAAGAAAACTGTGTGAGGAAAGGTAGGGCTGGAGAATAAGAAAAAAATGTTAAAGGCACTTAAAGGCAGACTTGAGTTTTATTCACTGCTGTCTTTAAACAAATTTGTATAATGCAAATTTGTCATACAAATGTATGGGAATACAGTAACGTTATTGCTAACAGAATGGATAGTGAGAGTAGGTGTGAAAAATTAATATAGTGAAATAGAGTGAAAAAAGACAGAAGTATGGAAAATGCAGTGAAATGACGAAGAGGGGAAGGAAAGTAGGGTGTAGACTTCATCAGTAGAGGAGGACTGGGAGTGTAGTGATGGTATGTAAAGATGAGGGTAGCAAATTAAATGTCATCCATGAAAAGTAGCCCGAGGAAAGTCAACTTCAAGTCTTGGGGTGACTGGAAAGTTAAACAACCTGCTACATTTTTGAGCTACGCATAGCTGTAATATTCTTCTCTACTCCTCTTACACCCACAGCCTTCTCTGTTATATATTTTTTCTGTTTTGTTTTATATTTAAACTTGTTTGATGTCCTTCTATTCTCAAGTTGTAGTATTCTCACATGTGGGATTCTCCACCTCAGGTGACCTGAATGTCCGGCTCATATACAAAAGCTTAGCCTGGCTGCTGTAAAGTGCGGGGGATGTCACATGCAGGGACCATAAAACACGGGGCATAAATGTGACATCTGCATGCACAGACCTCAGAACTTCTCTGCCATAGTTGAAAATCAGCTTGTTCATTCAGCTCCGTGCTACTGACTCCAATAAAGACAAGTACCCAATTGGGGATTTGTTTTTCTACCTTTTGGTTTAAGCTTAGGTTGCTGTATAGCTTTTATTTAGCTGATTCCGTCCATGTCATCTAGGAAGGAAAAATGTAAGTGCAGTCGTCAAATTCTGCACAAAGATGGCCATGACCTCTGCTTGTTTCACTTAGGCCCATCCCACGACTACAAAGCGTGTTCCATCTGCCAGTCATTTTCTTCCTAAAACACTGCGCAGCCGTCTGGCAGCCCTTAAGCTCTTTGTCGAAAACCAGCATCTGAAGTGTCTGGCCCTCAGTATGGATCCAGAACCGGCCATCATATCTGAACCACCAAAAAAGAGGGCACAGATAGTTAGGTCTGAGACTGTGTCTCAGAGTATGGACATCCTGGCAGCTTCCGGTCTAGGGGCTGAGGAATGTCCGATAGGTCTAGTGACTTTGGTGGGTACTGCATCTGAAGCCGCCATTGCTTCTCCAGCCTGCACGTCTGTGGAGGTACTGGCAACGTCATTCTCTGATGTCGTGGGGAACCAGGTTCACCCAAATGCCCAGTACTACCGTCTTTCTCCGAGGAAGACATTTCTACTCCTGGCCTGATGTCAGATAATAGGCCTGCCTCAACTCAGCCAGGAATCAAGACTCCTTCCTAAAGAAGGAAGCAAAAGACTAAGCACATCTCTTCCCCAACAGAGAATGTGCCTGACTAGCAGGCATTCTCTCAGTCCCTATTTCAGGCCTTTTTGGCCCTAAGGCCTGCTGCGTCTCAGTCTACTGTCCTGCCAACCGTAAGCCCTAAGCCTGCTTCTGCTGGAGCTATGCCACTACATCATACAGAAGAGGAAGATTCTTCCTCCTCCTCTGATAGGTTCATAGGTTCATAGGTCCGTACTAGGCTATCTGCCCTAGGGCATTTATAAGCCTAGCCAGAGTGTATGTGGCTTACACCACCCCTTAGGATGAGAATACTATGCCCTTTTAGGGTTTAGTTTACTATGCCTCTGTCTAGTAGTGACAAAGAGATGACCCCCGGGGTAAACCTACGATCTCCCATCCACTCGTCGAGATTTCTCTTGAATAGAGTCAGTGAGGGGCTCTGCCTAACATGGACTGGGATTCTGTTCCAGAGTGTAGGGAGCCTCTGGGTTATGAATCTGTCCCTCCAGCACGTTCTATTTATTTCTGTGTTGAGGTTTAAGTCACTTGTTCTCGTGGCTCTGATGGATTTGGATTTTCTGAGGTGGAGAATGTCCATTAATTCAGGATTGGACATGGCCTTGTACGTCAGGCACAGATCACCTCTGAGTAGGCGGTATGCGACTGAATAGAGCTGGAGTTTTTCAGTCGGGCAGCATATGACATATGTTTAAGACCCTTTATCCTCTTGGTGAGGAACTTTTGGGGTCTTTCCAACTGCTGCAGGTTTCGGGTGAGATACATCCCAAATGGGGCATTGTACTCAATCATTGGCCTGATAAGAGAAGAGTACAGGGGCACAATGACCTCTCTTGATCTAGATGTGAAACCCTTCATGATAAGGTGGGCAATATAGAAGGTCTTCCTAACCACTTTGGCAATGTGAGTGTCAAATGAGAGGTTACTGTCAACCTGGGTCCCTAGGTCCCTGATTACCTCTTCCGGACTTAATGGATTACCGCCTATGTGGTAATTTGTCGGTACCTGGTTTATCCCAAAGGGTATGACTATACATTTTTTGGCGTTAGCTTAAGGCCATGGCTCTGGCACCAATTATCCGTTTCTATGAGGCCTCTCTGAAGGATGTTTGTGTCCGCTGGAGTATCAATTATGGCGCCCAGTTTGCAGTCATCTGCGAACTTTGTCAGCCACAATCCTCCTATGTTTGCCTGTACCTCGGAAAAATAAATGCCGAACAAGAGGGGTCCCAGGACTGAGCCCTGTGGGACACCGCTTGTGACTGGCTTAGAGTCTGACATAGCTCCAGCAACTCTGACCCTGTGGGTTCTGTCCTTGAGCCAGTTTGCAACCCATCTTGTGACATATGGGTTTACATTTAAGCTGGTGAGTTTGTCTATGATGCCCGAGTGGGGTATTGTGTCAAAGGCTTTTGCAAGGTCAAGGTAGGCTGTGTGAACTGCCTTACCCTCATCAATGGCCTTAGTGACTGTTTCAAAAAAGTCGACCAAGTTCAGAAGGCAGGATCTGCCCTTGACAAAGCCAAATTGGGTAGGATCCAATGTCTGTAGGTCCCCAATGTCTTTGTTTATGAGTTCCATAATGATCCTCTCCATAGCTTTGCAGACCAGGCTCGTCAGGCTTATGGGGCGGTAATTTCCAGGGTCCGTAGAAACACCACCTTTGTGAAGTGGGACCACTGTTGCTGTACACCACTCTTTGGGTACGTATCCTGTGGTAAGGCTAAGATTAAACAGCAGCCTTATGTGTGGGTTTAGTTCCTCTTGGAGTTCATGTAGCACACAGCCCGGGACACCATCCGGTCCCATTGATGCTGTGTTTTTAGCTTTAGAGAGGGCGGCTCTCACCTGGGCATCTGAGATGTTAGGGAGGCTACACTCTGCTGGGATAGTTATTTCTCCTTTTGGGGGGGAGGGGGAGGAGAAATTTGCACTGAACCTGTCTGCCAGAATGTTGGCAATGTCAGTGGGCTCAGTGTATTTTGTGTCATTTTGGACTAACTCTGAGCATATCTGGGAGTTTCCACCCAGGTTTCTAACATAGCTAAAGAAGGCCTTGTGATTGTCTTTTGTGTCATTTGCGATTTTTCTCTCAAAGTTGGCCTTGGATGATTTTATGAGTGATCGTAGTTTTTGCTAGTACTGATCAGAGATGCCTTTCCTTTTAGGGATTTTGCTCTGTCATGTAGTAGCTTCCTCCTTCTGTTGTAAAGTTTGTTTATGGCTGGGGTCCACCAGACCGGTCGCCTGCCTTTGGGGGAATAGGTCTTGGTTTTATTTGGGATTGCATGATCCATGCATTCTTGAAGGTGCCCATAGAAGGCATTTGCAAAGGATTCAGCAGTGTGGGTTGTGGTTTCCACTGGCCCAGGGGCCTTGAAAGATACCACTTCAGTCTTAAGAAGTGTGAAGTTTGCTTTTGAGAAGTTCTTCACTGTGGTCTTTTGTGCAGGGGTGGGGGCGGGATGTGGATTTCCAGTGAGATTAATTTATGGTCTGATCTTACCAAAGAGGGATGTACTTCCGGTGTGGAGCATTTTGTCCCCATGTTTGTGATGATCAGGTCTAGTATATTGTCTCCTCTTGTGGGAATGATGACTAGTTGTTCCATTGCATTTGAGTTTATGAATTCTAAGAACCTTTGTGCTAGAGTGTTGGGGCTTGAGTAATGTTCCCAGTCTATGTTTGGGTAGTTGAAGTCTCCCAAAATGATGGTATTTGGAGAGACATTCATACTCTCCAGTGTCTTCAGGAAGGCTGTGTGGGGTTCCTGAGTTTGAGAGGGTGGTCTGTAGCATGCTACAAACTGTAAGGCAGTTTTGCCTATGGTTAGTTGCACCTGGATAGTCTCCGATGCTTCGTGCATTGCCACTAACCTGGAGGTGTGGGTATCTTTGATGAAAATGGATACTCCCCCTCCTTTTGTGGTTCTGTCCAAGTTTTGGGGCCGGAAAGCATGATATGAGGTAAAACCTGATAGTGCTGGGGTGCTCTCAGGAGCCTTGAACCAGGTTTCAGTCACTGCACAGACATCGATGTTCTCCATACTGAGGAGGGCTTCAAGGGCGTGCATCTTGAGGTTTAGACTTCTGGCATTGAGCAGCATTACCCTTAGTTTTTTTCCACTTGTGTTTTCTAGGGAGGTAGGTTTGTCATTTGAGCCTTGCCTAAAAAAGGAACTATGGGGGTGGCAAGAGCCTTGGCCAATATCCGGAAGCCCAGGGGTGACAGGTGCAAACCATCCCTTGCGAAGCAGCGTGGCTTGTCAAGCATGTCATCCCAAGCAGACAGACACTGGATCCCCTTAGAATGACACCAGTAATTAAGCCAATTGTTAAAACTGATCATTTTGTCTTTGTACTGTGGCATCATTCTTGGTGAGGGTAAGATGCTGCTCAGGGTCAGGGTCATACCGGCCTGGGCTACATAATCAGAGAGCTCCTCTATGTCTCTTTTCATGTAGTCCAGGGAGGTACGTCTCAGGTCGTTCACACCTGCATGTACAATGACTGAGTCATATTTGTACTTGCTGTGGAGTGACCTGAGTGCTTGCGTTATGTGGCGGATTCTAGCTCCCAACAGGCAGCTTACTGTGACCCTCTCCTTGTTCAGTCTGGTGAGCGGGACGTCAGTGTGCCTGACTATGGAGTCACCTATTACAAGTGTGTCTGGCATGTTGTTTGGCCTTAAGGGCTGTGACTGTTTAGCACACTGACTTTGTGAACTATATGTTGCATTTGCTATGTCTTGAGGTGGTAGTTGCTTGGGTGTCTGCTTTGGAGGCCTCTGTTGTTTTGGTAGATTTTTAATCAGCGCCTCCGAGTATGTTTTTGTGTGTTTATGTGTTTGGTTTGCAGTTGTGATAGTTCTATGTGAGACTAGGTTTGTGGTGTGCGTGGTTACCTTCTCCTTCTGACTGGTCTTGCCAGTACTGAATTGAGAGAGCTCAGCCTCCAGTTTGGCTATATAGTTGCATCTCTCGCATATATTTGTATTTGTTGGGAGGAGGAGAGGGTTGTCTGTGTACATGAGGCAATTGTAACATTGCCTCAAGATTCCCAGATTCACCAGCTGAACAGGAGAGGACACTAGCAACTGACCCTTCGACATGCTAGAAATAGTGAAAAAGATTGCTGTGTAACTGAGTCAGAAAGGACCTATAGGTAAATGGGTACTCAACAGAATTTAGGTGAATTAAGTACTTTTCGTTTGTTTAAGAGTGCTTTACCTGTATACAAAATGCTTTAGGAGCAAGTGCTGAGCTTTTCAGATAGAGTATAGGCTGTTTAGATTGCAAGTAGAACAGTTCTAAGGGAAAAATTGAATAGCAGACTTGGCGGAGCCAGAAAAAGTTTAACCTTGTTTAACCAAGTTTAACCTTGTTTAACCGCGCTGCTATAAAGCGACTATAAATCGTGCAAAGGCGGATTTTAAGCAGTGAACTACAAAAGAGCTAGGAATGGTCCCAAACAACCAATTACTAACAGCTTATTGTGCTGAGGTCACTTCCCCCTAGGATAGGTAGGCTGCTCAAGGCTAACCACTCCCACTGGTGAGCAAAGAAACTTCCTTTTATCCAAGTAAGGTAATGGACCACACAGGAACTACACCACAGCCCAGAATACAGCAATGCCTGTATACTGGTCTAAACTAGTCGAAAAAGGCAGGAAAACAAGGATTATTTTTTTTGTTTTTTTTGCAGATGAGTCCCTTTCCTATGCCTCATAGCTAGCTTCCCCCTTGGAGTACTGCTCTCCTGATGAGGATTCTTTGGAAGGGGATTCTGCACCTGAGGACTTAACTTTTCAGGAGACCATCTCCAAAATGAGGGAATATTTCAAATGGGATTCCACCCAAGTGACAGAGATGCAGAAGAGATATTGCAAGCTTCTGCAGATGGAATCCCCCTCATCCTCAGTTATCTCTCCAGTAATACCAGCATACTTGGACACCTTTGCCTCTGCTTCCAAGACCCCTGAATCTCAGCCACTGACCCCAAAGAGACTGGATAGGTTCTACAAAGTCCCATGATGACTTTAAATTCCTTATTAAACCCCCTATGGCTGACCCTGCTGTGATTGCTGTGTCAGCTCACAAACAATCCAGGCAACTTCCCTCTTCTTCCTTACTGTCATCAGATAAAGACAGTAAGGTGATGGATAGATTAGGAAGGAAGACTTACACATCTTCAACCCTGGCTTTTAGAGCCATCAGTTACCAAACCCGTATGGTTACCTGTGCTCTAGACCTAGTCTCCTAGGTCTCCTCAATGCCAGATTCTCCGAACAAACTTTGTGTCCTCTAAGCTCTTTTTGGCTGCCCAAGTAGCCAGGCATTCTAGTAAATGCAGCTACAATGCTGCTGAAGCATCAGCTAGATCTGTTGAATCAGCCTCAGTTCTGTGTAGGTTTTCCTGGCTTAGGCTACAGCCCCTGCCAGGTGATTTTAAAAACAAAATCATGGATGTCCCTCTTGACAACAAGTTTCTTTTTGGAACACAGTCGGCAGAGCTTTTTAAAAATCTGCAAGAGAAAATCAAAGAACTGCAGGATCTCAAGCATCTGTCTCCCTAGTCCCTAAGTTTCATAGGAACTACCCAGCCAAGCCAAGTTTGTCAGAAAGGCCTCTGACCCCCCTTCTTCCAAACCAAGGAACAGTACCAGGAAGACTTATTCCTCAATGACTGGCTCCTGTCACACTACTCCAAGGCAGCCCTTTCCTGACGGACCTAACAATGCGCACCTGTCTAGACACCCTTTCTCATCTTCTCCTTTCTGCCCACCTCTCTCACTGTCTTCCCCTGTGGCATCAAATCACCTCAGACAACTGGGTTCTTTCAGTTGTGGGAAGAGGGTATTTCATGACTTGTCAGGAAAAGCCTTCTGCAAAAGATATTCCCCTCCTTCCAAAAAAAAAAAAAAAAACAAATGTATACAGGGAAAGTCTAACTGGGTCAGGGACCCATTTTCAGTGGAGGCCCGGGGAAAAAAGCTCGAAATGACACTTGAAAGTTAAGAGAATTTACATGAACAACATAAAAGCAGGTATTAAAGCATACATTAATAATAAATGAATACTAAATAAATACAGTGAGGTAGATACAATAAATACAAAATAAGTACAGAGAGGTAGATAAAATAAAACATGTACTAAATTAAAGTAAAGTGGTAGATTGCAAACTTTTTTTTATATACATCAGATAGGAGTAAGGTAAAGAATGAGGATCAGAACATTTGATGCAAGTAGATGCTTAGAAGGATGTGAAAGTTAAGGGTGTACAAATATGGAAAGTCTGTTAGTCCAATATGCTAGTGGTTAGTAGATGAAATTCCTGTTTCAGGGATAGAAAGGAAATCCATGTCATACCTCAGGTCATTCAGGATTTGCTCCTACAAGGTACAATAGAGTGGTTTCCCCTTTGAAAAGAAGGTCAAGGCTTCTATTCCAGGCTTCTATTCCAGGCTCTTCCTAGTTCCAGAAAAGGATTGCCCATGGAGATCCATCCTGGACCTGTCTGTTTTAAATCCCTTTCTTCAGGTACCCACTTTCCGCATGCTGTCTCTACAAACCCTTCTTCCACTCTTGACACCCAGTGGCTTCATGGCCACTTTGGACTTGAAGGAAGCATATCTTCACACCTCTATCCACCCACACTTTCACAGATTCCTGCATTTTGCTGTGCACTGTCAGTTTACTGCTTTGCCCTTTGGTTTATCTAGAGCACCAAGAGTATTCACAAAGTGTCTAGTCCCAGTCGCAACCTTCTTTAGAACAAAAGGCATACAAATATTCCGATACTTGGAAAATCTCCTCATTCAGGCAGAGGAGGCAGTTACCTTACAAAGACACTGTACATTTACAGTCTCACTCCTAGGAAGCCAAGATTCACTGTGAACCTACTCAAGTCTTCCTTTACTCCCTGCTAGGACAACGTTTTTCTGGGTTTCAGAATAAGGATGGATCTGATAAAGGCCTTCCTCCCACCAGAGAAGGTCAATTCTCTGACCAGCTACTTTCAGCTTCTACTCCTAGTCAGCTCCATTTCAGCCAGTTTATTTCTTTGCCTCCTGGGCTTCATGGCAGCCAGTCTTCCCATGTTACCCCTTGCCAGGCTACACATGAGGAAGTTTCAGTGGTACTTGAATGTTTGTGGCCAGCACTCACACCCCCTAGACTGTCAGGTGCCTTTCCTTCCCTGCCTGAAGAAGGAAATCAGGTGGTGGATTCAGCCAATTCACCCGTATTCAGGACTCCCATTATAGGTTCTCCCTGCAGATCAACAGATGCACACAGATGTGTCAGATCTGGGATGGAAGGGGGGGTGACTATGTGACTATGAATGAACTCAATGTGCAGGGTCAGTGGGAACCCTGCCTCCAGGAAAAACACATAAATATCAGGGAAATGACTGCTCTTCTCCTAGCCCTGAAGGCATTCCTCCCCTGCATATATCCAGCCCCCCTGAAAATCTTCACAGACAACACCACAGTCCTGTGGTATATCAACAAGCAGATCTTACTTACTCTGCAGACTGGCCATACAAGCATGGGACTTGCCTACTCATTCCAGTATAACCCTACAGGCAGTGTACATCCCATCACAGAACAACGATCAAGCAGATACCCTCAACAAGTTGTTGCCTCAAAATCATGAATGGATGTTACACAGAAATGTCTTCTTGGACACGTAGTCCATTAGTGGGGCACTCCACATTTAGATCTGTTTGCCTCCATCAGAACAGACACCTACAGCTATTCTGCTCAAGGTGCCCCTCACCACAAGCTTGGAGAGGGGAAGCCTTCTCAATTTCATGGAAGGGGAGGTTCCTGTATGCTACCCCCCTTCCCCTAATACAGAAGGTCCGGCTGGAAATCCAGCAGGGCAAGCCAAAAATCTTGCTGGTGACCCTCTATTGGCCAAGGAAGCACTGATTCCCCCCTTGTAGTGTCACTAGCCAAGAGCAATCACCACAAGTTGCCTCACAGGGTGGACCTCATCACACAGCATAAGAGATCTCTCATCCACCCACATCCGCAAACACTCAATCCTACCCTGTGGATGATAAACTTTTGAACCCCTTCAGACACCTTTACTCAGAGGATGTGCTATCTGTCCTGCAGGAGGCCAGGAAACCTCATGAAACCTACTACTAGATCTTGTTTATCCTATTTATCCAAATGGAAAAGGTTCTCCACTTGGTGTCTTAAAAGACAACTAGACTGCTTTCAAGTAGATATACCTCTAGTTTTGTCCTGTGTGTGTGAGCTCCTAAAGTCTGAACTTTCATATTCTTCAGTGAAAGTCCACTTGTCTGCTGTTTCAGCCTGTTTGCCTCCTGATCCACACTTGTTATCCAGATTACAGGTAAAACTTTTTCTCAAGGGGTTCCTTTACATCAAACCACAGAGGAACTCATACCTCCTCCTTGGGACTTGAATTTCATTCTAGAGAAACTTAGTACTACCCCTTTTAAACCAGCAGTTTCAGCCTCATTAAAAATGTTATGCTAGTAGCACTGACTTCAGCCAGAAGAGTCTCAGAATTACAAGCTCTCATGGCTATCTCACCTTACATCATTTTCCATACTGGATAGGATATCTCTGCGTACTAACCCCTCCTTCATGCCTAAAATGGTCAATGAACTTTCCTTTAACCAGTCTATTTACCTACATTCTTTCCTTCACCACAGAATGATGGTGAGAGAGAGCGCTCCATTCCCTAGATGTTCACAGGCAACTTAGATTCTGTTTGAATAAGACTAAGGACATCAGAAAGTCCGATCAGCTCTTTGTGTCCTTTCACCCCAGGGCCCTAGGGAAAGTGGTATCCAAGCATACTATATCTTCTTGGATATCCAAAACAATTTCCTTCTGCTACTCCTTCCATGGAAGGCAGTTGCCACACACCATGAGAGCCCACTCTACCAGAGCGGTGGCCTCCTCAGGGGCTTTCCTAAAAGGTCTAGATACAGCCACCATCCTAGAGGCAGCAACATGGCCCTCAGTCCACACTTTCACTAAACACTATTAATTGGATTGCATCTTCAGAGCTAGGGCAGGATTTTCCAAAGCCATCCTCCATAGATTCTTGGAGACTGCAACTTCCTCCTCTTCCCGTTTCACAGGTTGAGCTCTGGTACTCTCCCACATGTGAGAATACTGCAACATGAGAACAGAAAGACATAGAATAGTTGTGTAAAATCTTACCATAACCATAGATGTCCTCCTCTTCCATGTTGCAGTATTCCTATCCATCCCTCCTACCCCCCAAAGGACCTTTTCCCTTATCTGGATAGCATCTTTTCAGCTTAGACTTTTGTCTGACTGGGCATTCACTTCTGAGGTCTGTGCATGCGGACATCACATTTATGACCCGTGATTTATGCTCCCTACATGTGACATCTCACGCACCTTACAGCAGCCAGGCTAAGCTTTTCTATATGAGCTGGATGTACAGGTCGCCTGAGATGGAGGATCTCACATGTGAGAATACTGCAACGTGGAAGAGAAGGACATCTACAGTTATGGTAAGAATTTACACAACTATTCTTTACTTGTAAATGCATACATAAACTTAATGCTGATTGCATTAACTCTTAAATCTGCCTAATTAGAAACATCTTATCTCTTAACTTCATGAATGCCCCTACTAGAGCAATGTTATTTCCCATTGATTATATGAATGTACTCTATAATTGTTCTGCTGCACATTTTTATTTTTATTTTTATTTTTTTATTTAACATTTGTTGACCGGGAAAATCCGACTAGGTTCCACAGAGCTTGTTTTCAGCAGAGGCCCGGGGAGAAATGTTCCAGAAGCATGTCTTTGGAATGTGGGAGGAAACCGGAGTACCCGGAGTAAACACACGCGAACACAGGGAGAACATGCAAACTCCACACAGAAGGCACCCCAGCCGAGAATTGAACCAGAGAACCTCTTGCTGTGAGGTGACAACGTTAACCGCTGCACCACTGCGCCGCACATCAGTGAAACAATCTGTAAATATATACACATAGTCTAAACCTTTATAAAGTTCGCTTATACTTTTTTTTTGGTCCACTTCTATTTGGGGAGTATTTATGCAAAGCACTGGATTTTTGTCCTTGAGGACCTAGAAACTTATTCATGAGGGCTCCATTTATGTGGTCTGACAGCTTCATAGAACATCAAGTTCAGCAGTAGCAGATCCTTTTTTGACCATATAGGCCTGGAGCTCAAGCTCCATCAGTCCTCCAGCCCCTGTATAAGCTTATTTACATTTTTCTAACAATGCAAAGAAGCAGCTCTTTGTATCTTTTCCCTGGGTTGTTGCTGAGCTATCCCAGGACCAATGCAGTCAATACATTTGTAGCTCTTTGAAATACTTTAAAAAGGGAAAAATATGGATACATGTTTGCATTTCCTAATGAGGAAGGAATAAATATACAAAAAAAAAAAGTGTACAGTGTTAACCACTACAAAAACATCAAAACATAGAAAGCTTTTGCATAACTAAACATGCCTCATTATTTTTACAAGAGTAACAAGACTCCAGAAATGATAAATGTGACTAAAGCATGTTATGTTCAGAATAAGTCAGCAAAACTGCCTTTCATTAGGCTTTTATATTAAATAGCTGATGAAAAATATTAGTTATGTAGTGACACAATTACAAACTTCTAATTTTTGACTCAAAGTAAGAAGAAAAGCATTCATATTGGTGTAACGCACCTTAATCTTTTGAAAGCTGAAATGAAATGAAAGAAGCGTTTTTAGCTTTTGGTAACATGTTGCGTTGTGTGTATGAACTGAAAGTTGAAATGAAATTGAACAACAGTTTCTAGCTTTTGGTAACATGTTGCATTGTGTGTATGAACTGAAAGTTGAAATGAAATTGAACAACAGTTTCTAGCTTTTGGTAACATGTTGCATTGTGTGTATGAACTGAAAGTTGAAATGAAATTGAACAACAGTTTCTAGCTTTTTGGTAATATGTTGCATTGTGGGTGTGCAAATTAGTTACCATGTTCAAACTTCAGTTTGTATTCTCTGTGTTATCTTGAGCCACTAAAATACTGCAAATAGTTGGAGTTGCAGTTTAAACCTTAAGCAGCTCAGTAATAACCATGTGTGTTACTTCAAAGAAAGGCCTCCAGTTTTACAGTTATTCTGTCTGTCTCTCTCTTATACTCGTGCATATATGAGATGATACTCCAGCCAGTGTTCACAAAGCAGCTGAGCACTACAGCAACTAAATTACCTTGGGGTGTACCCAGTCACCCTACAAAGCTTCTACTATCAATATTTGGTTACCTGCCAAGATTATATAAAAAATAAAATAATAAAATGACCTCATGCTACCACAGCTGCCATTGTTTTTGAGCACCATGAAAGTCCCATTTTAACCTTTGGAGCCAGTGACCATCCTTTTACTGCTTAATATTCATAGGTTTTGTTCTCTGACCTTGGACAGAAAGCCTATAAATAGAAACTGATTGGTTACGTTCAACAACCTTAACCAGTTGTCTCCTCCATAGAGAGTAGCAGCTACGACTGTAACAGGAGCTCAGTTGTCCATTCATATAGCAGTCATTTTATTCTTAATTTACTTGTATAGAAATGTGGTAACGTTCTATGGCACCCTTATTCAAAGCTGTTGGTGCTCAGAGCCTGTGGTGCCTTGCTCCCTGGCTGGCCGTAGATTTCCCTGAAACTGTGGGCCCAGATGGCTGGTCATGTCACTCCTATTGTAATCTGCCTTTCCTTGTGGATCAGTGTAGACAGATTTCCCTAAATGTCTGACACAGCAAATCAAAGATCATTCCTTTAATCTCATTATTGTAGTTAAATTCAGTTCTAAGAAAGTTGCAGACTGCTACTAGAGCAGTATACCTTCTACTGATATGGTCTGAAATCATCATGAGTATAGTTGAGAAGATTGTATTAAAGTGATTTAGCAGTTGGTTGTGAATTGCTCATTTGTGTGCTTCAGACAGTTGGGAGAAGAAGACTGCAGGGCAGTAGTTTGAGATGGCATTGAGAAGCTTACCTTGTGAAGAGTCCGTCAGCCTGTTGTCCTCACAAACTAAAACTGAGGAGCGATTGAAAAATAAAAACCTTTATGAAGATTTTCACCTCCTCTGTATTATAGGAATTCATTCATGTAAACAACAGCATCTGCTTAAATGATTTAAAGGAATGAATACCAGCATTACCAAGTTGCTAGTACTGAATGACTGTCATCAATGTATTCTCCATACTCCACTTCTGCCTTATTGGCATTGCTGATCATGAACTCTAACAGCTTGCACCTTGGACAGTCACTCTTTTCACTCTATCCCAACCACAGGTCTCATAATGATCCTTTTTACTATTAGGAGACATAGCCTTTCTTCATGTTACTGAAGGTGGAGACAGGATAAACTAGTATTTATCACCTAACTGAAGAATTTTTAGTAGTGTGTTATAAATGTCCACTGAGCCTTGGGGTTTTATTTTTTTTCAAGAGTCTGAAGATTTGAATTGATATTGGTGTGAGGATAAATTTTAAGATATTGTTTGTTGCAACTATTTGATTCTCAGAGGGGTTATTGATAATTTAGGAATTTTATACTTGAAATATATTTACTGTGTTTTTGTTTGTTTAACATTATTACAGTATATCTATGCAATTCACAAAAAAAAAAATGTCACATAGAAGATGCACAATTGCATTAGTCAGTGTGAGATGCTGTGTATGTCATATCATGTCCAGAACATTCCGTAACAGTACCACAGATGCAGTAAAATTCAGAGAATTAATTGCCTAAACAGTCATTTTATGAATTGCTTGGTTTTCATTTTTTTATCTTTAATTTAAGATACTTTTAAAAAGCACAATAGAAATTATAATGCATATCATGAACATTTTGTAGTTCAACACTTGAAAATTAATTCTGCAAATTAAGAATATGTGTTTGAATATGCCAGTACTTTTGGAGTAGGGAAGTATTAAAAAGTAAATTAAAAGCCTGTTAAATAGGGACAGTATGGCATTTTACCTGTGTTTCTCTCCTTGCATGGTTCAGTAATAATTTTATTTTCCTGTCCAAGTGACAAAAGCAAATATAAGACAATGCAGAGGAGGCAGATGAAACATTAGTACTAGAAAAGTTCAAGGAATCCTTTCCAGATGGAAAAGCAGGAGGAGACTGGCTTACCAATGAAGATGTTGAGGCCAACCACCTAGCTGCACTGAATCAGGGGGAAGGAGTGGGCCTGGTAGAAGGATAAACTGTTTTGTTAATGATCAGATGAATCTGAATAATGAAACCATGATAGCTTAAGTTAGAGAACTGAAAGTGCTTGTGCATCTGATGGATGCACAACAGAAAAGGATTGCAGACTTGGAATTTTATTGGAGTACCTGAAAGAACATTTGAAACTGAACATAAAGCTTTCATGAACCATTTTACTAAGGATATTATATGTATTCCACTAGCTTATAATACAGAAATTGAGTATATTCATAAAGTGGGCTTAGAAATCTGCACCAGTTTCTTTGGCTATGTCTTCCTAGAGAGCTCAGGAAAGACTAATTCATAGTAACCATAGATACAAGTGAATCCCCTAGCATAAGTACCAGATAAAGATGGGGGTGAACATTTGTAGAATATTAGAATTCCCATTGATATTTTAGGTGGCCATTTTTGCTGCATGCTGTCCATAAGGATTTTAACCCTTATATATTAGGTGAGTAAACATATTGCATCAGAATCCAATTTTCAGTATGTTGGTCACAAGACTGGATGTTCTTCATCTCACATTGCTGCAGTCCTTACTTATGGGTAGTCCGCTGTCCTCGGTCGGCCCGAATACCAAAGTATTAGGCTGACGTTGGTCATGGGCGCACAGCCCTGACATCAGAGCGTCAGGGTATAAAAGCGCATGACCGACGTCATATCCTCAGTCTTTTTTGCCGCATGGTCCGATGCAGAAGCAGCGTTGCAAGTGCCGTTCGGCTTTCTGAAATTTTTCGTTTTCGGAGTTTCAGACATACCAAGTTGGGGAGCATTTTTGTTTTTTCTTGCCTCAGTTGTTTACCGGATGTCAGAAAAAGTGAATAATTGTATTTCTTGTGGGAAGCAGATACCGCATAGGGATTACCACTCGCTTTGTATCCCTTGCTTGGGACCAGAGCACAACGTAGTTGGGTGTCGGTTTTGTGCTAGGTTTAATAAGCGCACTATTAAGAGAAGGCTAGATTGCGCTACGTTAGTTTTTGGCAAACGGTGTAATTATAATATGCCGTCGGATCCTCCGACGCCCGCTTCCACGAAGAAGCGTAAAGACAAATCTGTAAAGCCTAGACAGGATGATTCGTCCATTTCGGACGCCAGTCCTTTAGAGACTGCAGTGGAACAGGTGGATCCGGCTGAAGTTTCTGTTGAGTCTCAGGGGGAAACCTTGATTTTACAGGATGTGGCATCACAGGAGTCAGGTCAGGCTGAAGGGGCCTCTCAGGTTACTATTCTCCCTTCTTTGCCTAAGGGGGTTAGGCCTTCTGCTACTGTTTCTAGGGCTCCTTCTAAGGGCAGGACTGTTTTGCCTTCTTCTGGAGTTAGTTCTGGTTCTTCAGGGTCTGTACCTAAGAAGCATATGCTTAAAATGGCAGAAGATTTGATTTCTTTAATTAGAGGTTCCATGCCCCCTCCTGATAAGAGGCCCAGGGTAGAGCCAGAGTTGGAAATTTTGGAGCAGGCCTCAGATGATTCTGAGTCTTCTGCTGAGGATATTCAAGATTTTCCTCCTTATTCGGATTCCGATGCAGAGGACTCTACTCCTTCTGCTTCCCCTCCAGAGGATTTTTCATTTTCAGAAACCTTACACTCTATGAGGGAACATTTTAAGTGGGAAGGACAGGATTACTCAGATTCCAGGAAGAGGCTTAGAGAGTTCTTGTTTTTACCACAGCACAGACCCTTGGCTATTCCTCCTGTTTTGGATGTTGTTCAGGATGTTTTTCGGAGGCCTCATTTAATCCAGATTCTATGCCTCCTGCACCAGTTAAACCGGACAGGTATTATAGGGTACCTGAGGCTCATAAATACCTATATAAGAGTCCTAGGGCGGACCCAGAAACTGTTAGTCAGGGGCCTAAGGGTGTTAGGGCTTCTGTTGTAAAGAATCCGGTTCCTCTAGATAAGGAAGCTAGAGCTTTGGACAGATGGGGTAAGAAGGTGTACACTTCTTCTACTTTGGCAATGAGGGCTTTAAATTGCCAGTTTCATATGTTGAAATATCAGAATTTCCTCCTTTCTCAGCTAAAATCTAAAGTGGATGCTTTGGCGGAGGGCATAGAGTGTAAAGAATTGCAAGATTTGGTGCATGTTTCTGAACAGGTGGGGAAACATTCTTTGCAGTGTGGCTTTGATGCTTTGCAGGCTTCTTCTAGAGTGGCTGCCACTGGTTCAGTTCTTCGTAGGCATGCCTGGCTTAAGGATCAGAATTTATCTGAACATGTTAAGTCTAGAATTCTGGATGCCCCTTTACAGTCCGAAGTGTTGTTTGGTCCTCCTGTGGAGTCTGTTTTGAAGAAAATGGAGGACAAGGCTAAGTCTATGCAGACTGTTAAAGATTTTTTGCAGGTTCAACCTCCTAAGTTTAGTAGAAATTGGCCTGCTAAGGGGTGGACGTACCCTTCTTCTGATTCCCAGTCTAGGGGTAGATCTAGGCGTGGTAGGGGCAGAGCTCAGAGTACCTTTAGGCCTAGAACCTGGAGTTTGCCTGCTCAATCTGCTGGTGAGGGTAGGGGCCAGTCCTTTCGTAAACAGGCCCAATGACCTGCATTTTCAGCTGCCAGATTCTTCTTGCCTGGCAGCTCCTTTGGGAGGAAAGCTAGCTCTCTTCAAGCAAAATTGGTTTTTAGTCACCCAAGACAAATGGGTGTTGGACATTATAAACAAGGGTACAAGTTTTATTTCCATACATTGCCTCCTTTCAAAGGTATGCCAGACATTCCTCCTCGGCAAAGGATGGAGGCTCATAAACAGATTTCATTACTTCTTCACATGGAAGCCATACAGCCAGTACCTCCTTCAGAAGTGGGTCTAGGGTTTTATTCCCGCCTGTTTCTAGTACCAAAGAAAGGGAACACGTGGAGACCGATTTTGGATTTATCTCTCCTCAACACTTATTTGGACATTCCAAAGTTCAAAATGTTGACATTACAACAGCTTTTGCCTCTGCTGGGAAAAGATCACTGGATGGTAACTCTGGATCTAAAAGAGGCTTATCTTCATGTTCCTATCAGGCCCAGTTGCAGGAAGTACCTGCGTTTTCGAGCTGGAAATTTACATTATCAGTTCTCTGCATTGCCCTTTGGCTTATCTACTGCGCCCAGGGTGTTCACAAAGGTTCTGGCTCCAGTGATAGCCTTTTTCAGGATGGAAGGAATACAAATTTATCCTTATTTGGACGATTGCCTGATTATTGCACAAGACAAGGACAAGCTTCTTCAGCATCTACGGTATGTGATGGTAGTGTTAAGATGCCTAGGGTATTCTGTGAACGAAACAAAGTCCAGTCTAGTACCCTCTCAAGACATGTGCTTTCTGGGTGTGAGACTGAATACAGCTTCCCAGATGGCCTTTTGACCCCGGACAAACAGAAAAGTCTTTCACTTTATTTCCATCAAATGTCTCTACAGTCCAGGCTGACTGCAAGGACAGTCCTTCAAGCCTTGGGGTTCATGGCATCTTGTATTCTGGTGCTTCCCAATGCCAAATTGCATATGAGGAAGCTTCAATGGTATCTCAAAAATCTATGGACACAACACTGCCAGGATCTAGACACTGTCATTCAAATAATACCTTGCATTCAGAAGGAATTTTTGTGGTGGGCTCAGGAATGTCACCTAAACAAGGGACTCTCTGTGACCCGACCAGAGGCGAGTCAGATTCTAATGACGGATGCCTCGGACAAGGCTTGGGGAGCACATCTCAATGGGAAATGGGTGCAAGACACGTGGCCTGACAGACTTCAACATTTGCATATCAACTTGAAGGAGATGTTAGCAGTACAATTTGCATTAATGGCTTTCAAGGATTTACTTCACCCAGGGCAGGTGTTGATTCTAACAGACAACACAACTGTCATGTGGTACATCAACAAGCAAGGGGAACTCATTCGTACCCTCTTTGCAGACAAGCGATGATTTTGTGGGAAACAGCTCTCAGTTACAACCTCAATCTTCAGGCAAGATTTCTACCAGGAGCACAGAACTCCTTAGCAGATGTATTGAGCAGACAAATAGTGGATCCTCACGAGTGGAAATTGGATCCTCAGGTATTTCAAAGTTGACAGTGTCATGGGGAACTCCAGACATAGATCTGTTCGCTTCCCACTAAATTACCAGTTGCCAAAGTTTTGCACAAAAGGTTTCATCCCACAGCTTGGAAGGTGGACGCTCTGTCGTTCAGTTGGAACAATCTTCATGTATATGCCTTTCCACCTCTACCTCTTCTGCCCAAGGTTCTCTTGAAGGCCAGACAAGACAAGCCATCCATGATCCTGATAGCACCGGATTGGCCTCGACAACACTGGTACCCACTACTGAGGAGTTTGGTCCGAGAGCCTCCATGGCCTCTGCCTTTGATTCCACACCTTTTGTCTCAGGAAGGCAATCACTTTCTCAATGTCAGAATTCAGTCTCTGCATCTAACAGCCTGGCATATTCTGTTTTAGATTCTGGAGGTTCTCAGCTTCCACAACAAGTTTTGAATGTTATTTTGGAGGCCAGGAGGCCTAGTACAAGGAAAGTTTATGCTGATAAATGGAGGAGATTTTTTATTTGGAGCAAAGGGAAGGACTTTGATGTTTCCAAGCCTAATTTGAGTGCTTCCTTACAATATCTTACTGAGTTATTAGATAAAGGTTTGTCCTTCTCCTCCATAAAGGTTCATGCTGCAGCCATTTCAGCTAATTATGACGGTGACCCTCCTTTATTCTCTCATCCTTTGTTTAAGCAGTTTCTCAGAGGGGCAAAGAACATAAGACCCCCACGTAGAGCTCCTACTCCTGCTTGGGATCTCAATTTTGTGTTGGAAAAGCTTACTCTACAACCTTTTGAGCCTGCAGCTACGGCCGAGTTAAAGTATTTGTCATGGAAAACTGCTTTTTTGTTGGCCATTACTTCTGCAAGAAGGGTTTCTGAATTACAGGCCCTTATGGCAGTGGAGCCTTTCTTGATTTTTCATAAGGATAGGGTATCTTTGCACTAATCCTTCCTTTATGCCTAAAGTGGTTTCTAGTGTGGCCTTAAACCAAACTATTCATTTGCCTACTTTTATGCAAATCCTCAAAATAAAGGGGAGAAGATTTTGCATACTTTGGATATTCACAGGCAGTTGCGTTATTATTTGAGCAGAACCAAGGAGTTCAGACAGTCTCAGCAGTTGTTTGTTTCTTTTGCTTTGGGTTCACAGGGTAAACCTGTTTCAAAACTATTTCTAAATGGATTGGGTTTTGTATTTCTTTTTGTTATTCCCATCATGGTAAGGAGATTCCGACTGGGATCAGACCTCATTCCACTAGAGCTACTGCAACTTCTACTGCCTTTCTAAGGGTAGCTACAAAGGATATTTTGGAAGCAGCCACTTGGAGTTCAGTACATACTTTTTCTAAACATTACCACCTTCCTCTTTATTCTAAGTCTAGGGCTGGATTTGCCACTGCAATTTTACAGGGCATTTTAGCAGCCCCTAATGCTTTATGATTTTTCCAACCTCCCTTTCCCGTTGCTTTGGGATTCTACCCATAAGTAAGGACTGCAGCAATGTGAGATGAAGAACATAGTACAGTTTTGTACCTACCATAAATGTAGATGTTCAAGATCCACATTGCTGCAGTCCAATTTTCCTCCCTCCTTCCCCTCTGTAGCTTAGCATGGTTATATGGTTTGGGTGATGGCTGTAGTTGGGCATATCTTTTGGGAAGGTACTCTGTTTTTTGGCTGTGGCCTTTCTTTTAGGGCCTTCTGACATCGGGGGCAAGAAAAGACTGAGGATATGACGTCGGTCATGCGCTTTTATACCCTGACGCTCTGATGTCAGGGCTGTGCGCCCATGACCGACGTCAGCCTAATACTTTGGTATTCGGGCCGACCGAGGACAGTGGACTACCCATAAGTAAGGACTGCAGCAATGTGGATCTTCGAACATCTACATTTATGGTAGGTACAAAACTGTACTTTTCTGTGGAAGAATTAAGCAGTAATGCCTTCTTTTGTTTGAATACTTCAGTTATGAAGAAATTGGCCTTGTGAGACAGAAGGAAATTAAACGATTAGTAAAGGATGGAAAAGGCTGAGCATTATCTTAAAATGCTCATCAACAATTACAGTTTTTTTAGAGGAAAACTAATAAGATTTTGGAACAAGTCTTGCATTCTTAATGGAATAGGTGTGCAGGCCATATAAAGAAACTAAGATGTTATTAGGTTGAGTTAGTTATATTAGATGACATCACCTCTGATCTTATAAAGAGAAGAAACATTGTATGATATGGCAGGAATTAAGTCATGCACATATAAAGTTTAGAAAGAAATGTACATATTTTAGGGTAGTTCAGACGTAAACTGTTATGCTTTTGAAAGATATGAGAGTACAAGAGTAGGTCTGAAGTAACTGGTTCTGTAGATCAATTGATAGTATGAGTAAATATTTAATGGAAGTAGTACAAAAAAGGAAAAACATCATGAAGCTTACTGAAAATATGTTGGTTTAGATCTGTTAAAACTGTCAATGCAGTTATTGGATGATCATATAACAATAAGACCTTTTTATGAATCCTTAACAGACTGGTTGGCTTGTTTTATGGGTATAAAGTATGTGGGTAGAAAATAAAAGAAGTGTATAAAAGAAAATAAAAAAAGCTATATCAAAATCATATGAAATAATTCAGTGAAACATTAGAAAAGAAAGATGGAACATTTTTAAAGAAAGGAAGATTTATGATGAAAAGATGAGGGATTAAGATAGCTTTGTGTAAGTAAAGGTATTTAAAAGAAAGAAGAAAGAAGGAAGCTATGACTTCCTTCTTGGCAACATTTTAAGGAAGGATGAAAGAATACGTGTTGCAAGATGAAACGGTGGAAGAAATATAAAGATGAGCTTTTGCAGGTAATGGTGGATTATGTTATGAATTTGTATGCACTGGACATAGGCATGATAAAATGCAAATATAATTTAAAAAGACTAATGAAATACTTGTATAAAAAGTTAGAGAAAGACACAAATGTATAGAACTTGAGTAATATATTGAAACTGATAAAAGAGCAGTGAATTCCAGAATGAGATTGATTAGTTTATTGCATTTTTATAAGAATATGACTGAAGACCAAAATAAACTTTTTGTATTGTTGTAATGAATGAATGGAAGGAATAAGGAAATGCTAATGAACATATATTTAAAGGTATTGAAGGGGTAAGTGAGATACAGTGAACTGGTGATGACTACATAAAATAAAACTGTTTATAAGATTATTATAAAGATTTTTTTCAAAAAAGACAAAGAGGTAATTGAAGATATTTTGAAAGAAGTTATGTATGGTATAAGAGGAAGACAAAGCCAGGAAATTCTGATTTTGATTTAAAAATATTAGATTTTATAGTTAATAAGGAAAATATTTAATTGGTAGCAGGTAATATAATAAAATATCTTTGGTAATGTCATGCATCAGCAGGCACAGAAAATGTTAGAAGTTTGTGTTATAGGAAGAAATTGATTGATTTGCTGTGAACTTCTAATAAGGACTGTTAATGTTGAAATGTTTAATAGTGGTAAAGTGAAGAAATATGAATAATGCCAAGTATGCCCATTGAGTAGTCAAAGGTGAAAAGGTTGAGAAAAGAAGTAGAAATGTTTTTTGAAGTTATTAGGCTTAAGTTTAAAGAAATAAAAAATAAAGAATTGGGAAAAGGAATTAAAACTGAAATAATTTGTTTTTTTTCTTTATCAAAACTTAAGGTTTCAGTGGTGAGATTTGAAAAGATAAAAATTCTTTTTTTTTCAATAATAATTCTTTATTATTTTTCTCGTTATTCATACAAAACATATAACATAGAAATAAACCAATGATTACCAAACAAAATTTCTAACAACATTCTAAAACATATGTACACTATTTACATGAATGCTTCCATCATCTTCCACAGTTGCAAAGCTAAAGATTATTTTCTCCAGGGATAATATTTGTGATAGTAAAGTTCCAGATATTATCGTATTATAAAATAAGTATAACAAAAGAATAGTTCAGATTTCATGTTTTAAGCCAATATAATATTGAATATTTGTTCCCACAGTTTCAAATTATGAAATTATGGGGGCTTTTGTTTTGGTTATTAATTACATATTTGTGAGCTAAAATGTGTTTTATCGCTAATATTCTAAAGTTATCCCATGAAGTTAGAGATGGGGTCAGCCAGTTAGTAGCTATGTAGAGTTTCATTAAAAGAAAAATATTGATGAGTATGATCATTTGGGATCTAGATAGGTTATTTGGAGGGATATGTAATATCATAAATTCCCAGGAAAGTGTTGAGTTTTTATAACCCATCTTTTGTAATTGTAATTTTAAGGAATTCCAATGTTTATATATGCATTTTCAGCTCCAGAACATATGTAAGAGGTCAGCCGTTACATCTTTACAAAATGGGCACTTAGGAGAATTGTTAACGTTAAATTTGTGCAAGCTAAGATGTGTATAGTAAGCATTATTATTTATCATGAGTTGAGTAAAAGTTAACTTTTGAAGGGAGATGGCTTTTGTGGTTAAACTGATTGCTTTAATTATTTTACTTTCTTCAACCGATTGAAGTTTTTCCTTCCAGTATTTAGATAAGAGAAGACGGTCTTGATATTTAAAGTTTTTTATCAATTTATATGTCCATGATATAGATTTAGTGCTTTGTAAAAGGGCTTGCCATAATGAGATACATATCGTTACATCATCTTTACTAATGGTTAAATTGTTAAAGTAACTTATAGATAATTCTTTTATCTGTCTCAAGATCGATAAATATGATTTGGGTAGACCCATTTCCTGTCTTAGTTCATGAGCAGAGTAATTCAAATATGGGTAGATGTCATAAAGGGTTAAATTAATTATAAGTGGCAAGCTTTTCAGATCTATTAACTGGTTATTAATTTTCAGGTTAGGATTTCTATGAAAGGGTTGTAAGATCATCATACAATGGAAGAGATTTAATGATCTAAATGAATCTTGTAATAATGCAATATAGATTTTGATATAAATTTGATATATTCGGATTTATATTCAAACTCTCAGTATGTTTATAACTTAGTCTTACCCAGTTTGGAGACCAATTATTGCTACATGTATCATAATTTGCAATTATTAAAATTTTGTTAGCATTTATAATTAAACAATAGATTTCAAAATTGGGTAAATCTAAACTACCTCTTATTTTTCGGGATCATCAGATTGTCATATGATATTCTAGTTTTCTTTGGTTTCCATATAAATCTTGCAAATTCAGTGTGAATTTGTGTAAAGAACTTCTTAGGTATTATCAAGTGGGCAGACCTGAAGATATATAATAATTTGGGCAAAACATTCATTTTAATAATAGGGACCTTTGCTAATGGTGGTAGTTTCAAATTTTCCCATCTGTTAAGATCGGACAAAATGTGTTTCCAAATTTGTTTAACATTATTAAGATAAAAGTCCTTGTTGTCTGTCAAAAATGTAATACCTAAATATTTAATCTTTTCTTCAGATTTTACTTGACCTATCAATGGTAAAAGTAAGAAGGGTTTTGGAGTTTTTAAAGGAAATATATTGTTTTTTTTAAGGTTTATTTTATAGTTTGATGTTAATGCAAAATCATCAGTAGCAGATAGTATTTTTTTGGTATCTGAAACCAGTGTTGTAGAATAAATATTAAGGTCATCAGCAAAAGCTGCCAGAGAGATCTTAGTACCATAAATTACTGGGGCATTATGATATATATTCTGTTTAATGTGTAAAAATAAGGGTTCTAGATATAGGTTAAATAGTAAGGGGGATAAAGGACATCCTTGTCTGGTTCCATTTCTGATTTGAATCCTTTTAGAACACATTTTATTTATATATAAGGTTGTATAAGGGTTATTATATAGTATTTGTAAGGTTCGAATGAATTCTTGGGGTAATTTAAAGTAGTATAAAATTTTAAATAAAAATGTTATGTTTATTCTATCAAAAGCCTTTTGAGCATCTATAATGAGTGCATACATATTTAAGTTTTTTTGATTGGCATATGAGATTAATATGTGAAGTGTTAAGGTATTGTCACTGGTCTGTCTAGATGTTAAAAATCCAGCTTGCTCATTAGAAATAATTAGGTTCGTTATTTTCCTCAGTCTATTAGCTAGAATGGATGTCAAAATTTTTGTGTCAATATTTAAAAGTGATATAGGTCTATAGTTGTCTGGGTTCTGAGTATCTGAGTTCTCTTTAAGTATAAAAATTGTTTTAGAGGCATTAAAATGTAAATCATTAATCTGATTATTGATTATATAATTTAACATGTACAACAAAATTTTGGCAATAATACTATAGAAGGTTTTATAAAACTCTGCTGTAAGGTCATCTGGGCCTGGGGCTTTGTATGATTTCAGTTTTTTAATTGTTGTTGTTATTTCTTCAATGGATATAGGTTTTATTAAAACTTTCTGGGAATTATGGAAAGATAAAAATTCTAATGGAGCAATAACCAGATTTATTAAAAGTGGGGAAATATATTATAGGATTATGGATAACATTTAAGTTATGTTAAAAAAATCTAGTTGTTGAATTTGGTGGTGCTAGGAATGTTAGGTTGTTTTTTAGGTGAATGTGTGTTTCCAATAGTAAAATAATTCTTAAATTTTTTTTCAGTAATGTGGGCTTAAATTCAAATCTAGTAAAGAGGAATCTGCTGTATGTTAAAATGAAAAAGGTAGCATAGGGTTAATTAATCCAGTCATGCATTTGGTCTTAAAACATTTATTCTAGATAATTACTTGTATAAAATAACAGGATTAGGGAAGTTTGCACAAGTAGTATGGAACAAATACTAACAATTTGGGGAAAATTAAGCTGTTAAAAAGTTTGAAAGATGTGAAGTAATTGAAATGAAAGTAAAATAGCACCATAGAAGTTAAGCATAATAGATGTAGAAACAGTCAGAAAGCTATGGTATATAGAAAGTGATTGGTCGGTATTATTATGTGGAACCATGGGAAGGCTTGTGTAAAGATGTAATGAGGGCCTTAAATGCCAGAAAGAAAATATTAAAGAATGTAATATAATGTCACAATTTTCTGTGGAGACCATTAATTAAGAAGCATCTTACTGTATGTGCAATGATGTATAAAGTAGCAAAAGTAAGATTGTCAAGTATGTGGAATCGCATGGATTTAAACACATTTTAGAGTGAGGTAGAACGCTGTGGAAATAGATTTTTCAGAAATATGTTTGGAATATAAGAGGTAAATATCAATAAGATCCTATATAGACATTATCAAGAAAAAATTGGGACGTTTGATAACTCATTCACTATTTTATGGGAGATGTTGAATGCTAGAACAAAACAATTGCATGTATAAAATGAATATATGTTCTTGTGACAAAGCAGTGGGTTTGACTGTACATTATTGTTTAAATACTTATATATTTGTAGTATATATGTATATATATATATATATATATATGTATAAGAATTATAATAAAGCATCTATGTACAAAAAGTATCCCAATAACTGCCTGGGATCTTTTACATCCACCATCAAGGCAGGGGAGCTATCATCATTGCAGGCAGATGAGACCTTGGTTTAATGTCTAATTGGTTCATAGGTAGTACTAGGCTATCGGCCCTGGGGCCTATACAAGCCCAGCCAAAAGGGTACCCTGGCTTTTGCCACCCAAGAAAATTATTTTCCTGTGCCACTGTTGAGCAGAGCCCAGAGGTAATCCAAAGAACAGCACACACAGGAGTACTTCACCTCCTGCTTGGTGGACTATGGTGTTATTCTTTGAAAATGTAATTAAATTACTTGTTGTGGGACTAGAACATTGTCTTCTGACCTTCCATCTTTAAAGCAAGTGTGCTACCTTTTGAGTCATTGACACTTCTTGTCATTCTAAAATAGGGAATTTATTCACAGTTAAGTGTTACCAGGAGAATTGCTTTATATTTTAATTACTTTGTAAGTTATTTTTTTTCTATATCCTCTAAGTTGTTCAGCACTGAATCTGATATTTGTTTTGTAAGTCAGATCAAACCATAGCTTAGCATATAAGTACTGGTCATTGGCAAATGTGTATGTCAAAGTTTGTTTCTTAATATCCCCTATTTCATTTACAGCATTCCTTTGTTTTAATGTTTTTCTTGACGTTTCATGTTTTGTTGGGCTGTCCCCTGTACTTCTGTATCAGACCTTTATTATAGGAGTTTGTGTGCAAGATAACAGGGGACAGTATTTTAGATAGGGCCTTACACAAAATTTCTAGAAAGGATTAAGAAATTCTTTTTTTTCTTCTTCTTAGAAAATCTCTGATATGCCAGGACATCCTTTTCCACTTATGAGATGATGGTAAAATTAATATTACATAAATGTTTGGTTTCATGTGTACCATCCTACATATTATTATATTAAATAACTTGTTTTATTATACGCTAGTTTACTCAGCACTTTCCTGTAATGTTTCAACACATCACTGGGGGGGACATTAATAATTGTGATTATTCTGCAGCCATCATTTGACCCCTTCTTTTGAATGTAGCATTTAATGCTTACGGTAAAAGAAAAATAAATTAAAAGTGGGCCTAGTAGTGTGGGGCATTCCACTGCTCACACATGACCTCCTCAGAAGTTTTTTTTTTTTTTTTTTTTTTTAAGAAAAACTGTCTCTGTTATTTGAAAATCAGCTTAGTAGTTGATCTAGTCTCTACTGATCTCTTGCTGTGTTTGAACTGTTGACAAATCTGAAAGATATGAAGATAATCTCTGCATGGATTGCTGATGAGAAGAGAGTCTATTGCCTGCAGTCAGTGTGCTTACATCTGTATGTTGCCCGTTTGTCTTGTCAAATGCTAAATGGTCATAAACTCAGAGGTAGATTAACTAGTTTCCTTCAGTTACTGGTAGCAGTAGGAACAGCTATTTGATTGTACTTTTCTTATACCATCTGACTGTTTATTTTATTTTACATTTCTCTCTCTTTTTTTTTTTTTTAACTGTATTGCATAGTGTCCTTAAGTAAAGACTTTATTTATTCTAGGTAAAAAAAATGTGTCTGCCTGCTTATTGGCATATATAAGGGTAATTCAACAAAACTTGTGAATCATAACTGTTGGACTGTTGGCATCCAGTTTTTGAAGAGAAAACTAGCTTAGCTACTATTATCATAATTTAGTAATACGGTTGGCTCATTTTATGAGTATGCATCATTTGTAACCTTGATGTATAATACTTGTCAGGCTGATGACGGCATGGTACCATTAAAGCATGAAGGGGTGGTACCATAGAAGAATGCTTTTAGATCCTCCTGGAAAATTGTGTATTATGCCTGAATGCAGAGTAGTTTTTAGCCAAGAAACATTTACTACTTAATGAACACTTCATGCCTAACTGAGAGTGAGGTAGATGAATTTCCTCAGAAGGAATTATTCCTAATTGTGCTCTTCAGCTATTCATTGTAAAGCTTCTTTTTGTTTAACTACTATTGATCATAGCCCAGGGCTGTAATGCAGTTGACATATACTCTCAAGGCCAAGTACTCTGTAAATATTATAGTCAGTTTAGACACTTACAAATGTTATTTTTCATTTCTTTTGTTTTGAAGGAAAATATACATGGGCCACAAAAGACTTTTGTCAACTTAGAGTCAGCAGGGATTTGAGTAATTTGGGTAAAAAGAATTGAGAGACTACTTTCATGCAGGCTATTCAAGAACTAGTGATGTAGCTATACTATCTCTGTATCTAAATAGAGGAAAATGCTTTATGATCTGCAGTGTGTGTCATAATATAGGGACTGAAGCAACATTCTGAGAGAAAGACAAAGAGGCTGAAAAATACTGCTTTAGTATGGTAGTCTCTGCAATGGGGGGACAACTGTGAAGTGCTGCCTGACTGTGGGCGGGCAGCCTGCTGGCTTTAGCCCCTTCGGTAAGTGAGAGACAGTCCAGTGTTAACACTTATTACACAGCCCATGTGTTAGTGGATGTGGAAGTTTTAGGGGGAAGAGTACTCCTTGGCATCAGTGTGACAGTGTCTCTGGGTGTCTTCATCTCCTTCCTAGCCCCAACAATAATCAGAGTTATTCTGTTGGAGTGAGGGGGGGGTTAGGCAGACTTGGTGATACAGAAGAGGCACTGAAGACAGTTGAGGGTCACTGAGCTGTCTAGGAAAAACGAAGAGCTAAAAAAGATGCTCTAAGAAAGATATAGACACCAACAGGAGGGCATGGCCTGATGTATTGTAGGGCTTTAAAGTTTGTTTTTTTTTTAGCACTAAGAGCAGTACACTACCATGACAAGCCAGCATCCCCCCACAGGAAGACTGTCTTCACCTTACTTTAAGACTGAAAATGAATGCTTGGCTAAGGAACCATCCAGACAGCCACAAAAATGCAGTAACAGGTCTATGTTACCTTCCTCATAGCAAATCAAGAGAATGAGGGACCCCTCAAGTGTTACAGACTTCACTTCATTCTCTTGTCTTTATTATCTGCTGCAATTCTGTTTTCATAGCTAGCTTTAGAGGATTTGATGAGAGATCTCAACATTGTTTGAGGCTGATAAGGGAGTTTTTCCACTCTTGGGACTTCACTTTATATCGCAACAGTTTCCTCCTTCTGTTGTAGAGTTTGTTTATGCTAGGGGACCACCAGATTGGCTTCCTTTTTTTTGGAGGAGAGCGTGTTGGTTATGTTGGGTAAGGCAAGATCCATGCATTTGTGTACGTGTTCATACAGTGCATTGGTGTATGATTCAGCAGTCATGCAACTATTCTCTATTTGCATGGGTGCCGTGAAGTTAGCCACCTCTGTTTTTAGGAGCCCAAAGTTAGATCTGGAGAAGTTTTTCATAGTGGTTACCTTTGCGGAGGTGGGTGTGGGGTGGGAGGGATGTGGATTTCCAAGGTGAATAGTTTGTGGTCGTATCAACCCAGGGAGGAGTTGATTATTGGTGTAGAGCAATGGTCGCCCATGTTAGTAATACCAGGTCAGAGATGTTGCTACCTCTAGTGGGGGTAAGTACGAGCTGGTCCAGGTCATTGAAATTAATGAATTCCAGGAAGCATTGGGCAAGTGTATTGGTACATAATTGAGATTCCAAAGTATGAGTGTGTTAGGTTGGACGTGTTTGAATAAGTTTGGATGAGTTGCTGAAAACCATAAAGATTAATGGAGATTGAATGGAATCTTGTTTAAGTTGAGCTCCATTCAATGTTTGTCATCTAGCATGATGGTTTAATGGGAGAGATTTGTGGAAGCCCAAGTAATATTTCTTCAGTTTGGGGAAAAGTGTAAGACAAATGACCATCTACATTACTGCACATTTCTTTTAAGGGATGAAATAAGAAGTTATTAATTATGAAGTAGAGGTGAGGTGGTATTATGGGGAATGTTCTGTTGTGTTAAGATATACAATAGCTATATCTCCAACCCTTTTTTGGTGTGATCTATAGATGTTATAACCTGGTGAAAGAATTTCTTTATCTGTCACTTGAGGTTTTAGCTATGCATCTGTGATAATAAAAATAAATTGTCTGAATTAATAACCTCAACAATACTGAATAATTAATCAAGCAATATTTTTATTTTTATGCTTTGTATAGTACAGTGATACTTTTTACAATTAAATGACCGTGTTATTTTATATGTACTGCACAAAGGACAGTGATGTGTAATTGAGTATTTTTAGAATGCTGTTTCTTCAAATGATCTTGTTAGAAGTTAATTATGTGATCTTGTTGAGACTGGCACTTACTGCCATTACAATCATATATAGGTGTTTCTACTTAAGCACTCAGTTTGAGGATTTTTTATAATAAATACATGGAAGAGTGCACATCCAAGTGGTGCGTTTTTTTTTTTTTGCCTGATTTGCTGGAATCAAGGCAGTCCTGCAGAATGAGGTACATATGATAACTTAGGTTAGCCTGAAATTGATCTACATGGATCAGTGCTATAAGATGGTAAACAAAAATAAACAAACAAAATGTTAATAGATAAATCATGGTCTGTAGCTGTAAAAGGGTCAGTTTTCAAATAACAGATATATACAACAGCTTTAAATGCAGCTTGTCTAATCCAGTCCAAAACTGCCTGTCTTGTGAAAGACTCTTAATATTTATTTACAGGAAGTTATTTCTTAAATCAGTCCCATAAAAGAATAAAAATGTAATGAGCTTTATCCTTAAATAAACAAATTTACTCAGAAGATATGCAGTGTTACTAAACACCTTAATTATGCAGTGTTAAAAGTGGTAAGCGTATTGTGTTGCATTTGCTTTGGCTGAACAACATTCTAAACTGAAACAGTTTTGAGCAAGGAGTCAGGCTACCTTACCACACATTATGGGTTATACATTATGGGTTATAGGGAGAGTCAGCACATGGGACAGAACAGAAAAAAAAAAAGATTTAGCAAACTGTTATTGGCTGTTATTTAGCACTTTTATTCATGCTGTTAATTCTTTGTAAGTAGTTTCATGAAAGTGACTTTGTAGCTTGCCTCTGTTTTCTCATGTCCGTTGTAACTTTGTTTACTTACCAACAACTTTCTGTTTAAGATCAGTGTATTTATCAGTTGAAAACTCTGGCATCAGGCACTTATTCCATGGGAAAAGACAGTGAAATCTGTGAAGCACTGGTCTGGTATCCCAACCTGCAGCCTCAGCAGTCTGTAGGACAAAGCAGAAAATTAGGGATAGGAATAAGTATTCAGGTAGAATCTAGAACAGAAGCCTCTGTTAACAAAGGGATAACTAGTAAGGCATTTAAAATACTGCATGATAACTATAAAAATCAATCAGAAGAGATTATAAAGGATTGGGAAGAGAGACTGGATAAGCAATTCACAAAGAAACAATGGGGGCATAATATGTATGACTCCCAAATATGCAACAAAGTTGAGATTTAGGACCTTTGCTTGAAAGTGTTTGCACAGTTATTTTTATATCCGAGCTAGACTTGAGTGAAATTTTCCTTGGGTAATTGCAAATGTTGGAGGTATGATGGGGAAGAAAGAGATAAGAAACATAGTTTTGAGGGGAGTAATGAGTTGGCAGACATTAAAAATTTGTTGCAGACTACTCTATCAGGAATACTGGGTAAGCAAATTGGTCTAACTAAGGAAATAATTTTTTTGAGCTATTGTTACAGAATCGGAATTGCTTAGACATAGTAAGGCCTTGCTGAGTCTATGGTGGCTGCCAAAAAGCAATTAGTAAAAAATAGAAATGAAAGTCTAAATCAACTGTACTACAAGTAGTGAGTATAGTAACAGAGATAAAATAACTGGAAGTGTCATCTTTAGAAAAGGGTGGGAAGAAATTACATAGACAAAATGGGAATTATGGGAACAATACATGCAGAATAATGTTTTAGAGGAAGAATAAGGTTTAAAAGAAGGCAGGATTTGAATAAGCTATGCAATGTCTGACTGACAATGTCTGCATAGATTATAAGTGATTAAAAATGTCAATATGGTTTCTTTTCATTTATATAAATGTATGATTGCATATGTCATACATGATAACTTAATAAAGATGCTTGTTGTTTAAAAAATGAATAAGTGTTCAGGAAGATAGATTCTGGCTGTGTCTGACTTAGCACAATTAAATAACAGTTATCCTTAACTTATTCCATGGTTGACTGGTATAAGAGAGAACTGTTCCAGCCATCAACTACCAACAGACTCCTTTCTTGCACCACACCTGCACACTTATTTCTGATGGACCAAAAGTAGACTTATCAGCCACATATGTCAACCACAAATGTTGGTTTCTTTTTGATCATATTAAGCATTATCACAGAGATTCTGGGCACTTATTTTTGTATTGAACTGAAAGTCTTTGGTGTACTGATTTTATGTTTTCAGTAGCAGTTGTTTTTCCACATCTAAAATGTCTTGAGCATTTGAGCAGTTAAGAAACTGCTTTCTAGCAGTTGATAAAATTTATTGATGTATAAGGTGAAAATGTTTCTCCAAAGTGGAGTCTTTCTAAAGTTGCATCCGTTAGTTAATATTATTATTTTTTTTTAGCTCCCCCTCCTAAACGACAGAAATGTGATCACTGGTCACCATGCCCTGCCAATCATTATGCATTTCGAATTCTCAGTGGGGCTGCAAAAGAACGAGGACCTAAGATTTGCTTTGAGGATGAAATGTAAGTAAGAGTAAACTGGATAAAGATGGTACTATGTTTGGCAATTTTACATCTTGACAGTTTCATCTTTCAGTTTAGCAGTGCTGTTTGGAATGCAACATTGAGATATTTCCGTTTATGTTTTCCACTTCCTTATCTAACTTGCAGTTATAGGTCACTTTTCTTTATATCATTCTGAATTATGCCCTCCTGATATATTAGTACTTTTGAAACTGGCTTTAACTACTCATTACAAAATATGATAAAGTAAATCTAGAAAGGTATGATTAAAATGGGAAGTGTTGAGTTGCAGGCTATGATCAGTTGACTGTGGATTATTTGTAAGGCGATGGCTTCAGATGCAAGTATTATATCAAAATACTCTTATCATAGCCTATTGGAGTTGGTAACCACTAGTGAGGTGTTCACTTCTAGATATGAGGTTTCGCCTTTGCAGCTGAGTGGCTGAATTGCATTAAAGTATGACACCACAAAGCAAGTGTGTATTGAAATTCTCCCCTTTTTATTTTATTTTATTTTCTGATAGGTTAGAATTGTCATCCTCACTGTATATGCATTTTTTTATTTAGGTTTCTGTTGATACAAATATAAAAAAATGTTACTTTGTGTCATTGGTAAAGAAACCTGTGAGCATGTTCATATGCCTAAAGTCATTCAAATGTCTCGTAAAATAATGCATAAAACAGAATAGTTGCTAAGGATGAATTAATATTTTTAAAGGATAGACGTGTAAGATAAATTTATTAGATTTCTCTTTGCTGCTGTCATCACCTTGATGAAGCCTTTTGTATCATCTGTTTTATTTGGACTTTTATACTTTTAATAGAATAAAAACACTTCAAAACCATACACTGACAATCATCTTACATCACAGAATTGAATTATGACGTGGCAGGATCACTCCGTGTATATGTACGACTCAGGACAGTAGTATATGTGCTAATTATATGCAAAAAGATTGAAAGACATTAACTGATGAAGACACTGTCATGTGGTAGCAATAGTGTTTATTTTATGAATTAGTTATACATACATTAGTTATTGTTCTGTACTCTATCTGCATTCCATTTATGCACCAAGGTTATAAACTCTTTGCTTATTATGCCAAGCATTCATCCATCCAGTTAAAGCATGTATCTAAGCTTCATTACAGTGCCTCTAACCCATTTGAAAGGCATGTAGCATGCATTGAGATTAATATCTGCAGCAAGCCAGAGGAATGCTGAGAAGTAACCAGCCAGGAGGAAGATTAAAATTAAGGAAACACACTGTTCTATGATTAGAAGATTTTTTCTTTTTTATTTATCCTTTGTTGACTGTGTTAGCCCCACTAGACTAGTGGCCTGTTTTCAGCGGGCACCAAAGGTGGTATTTATACAACTAGGGGAACTTTGGCCAGGGCATCATGGAACTTCCTTCTATTCTTTTTGATAAGTGGCGTGGGATCTTTTACATCTACCTAAGCTACCACCAGTTGAAGCAGCTGGGACCTCAAGTTTAACATCTCATCTGAAGGATGACACATCCAGGAGTTCAGAACCCTCCTTGTGCTGAACTGCAGTTTGAGCAATCCATCTACCTGGTGTGGGAATAGAACACACAGCCTTCAGCACCAAAATGTGCTACCTGTTGTGCCACTGCTATTGCTTCAAGTTCCCTATGAGTAGTTTATCATGGTATATTGCATACTAGACACTGAAAGGGATGTGGCACTTAGTGAAGATAAATGAGTTTTATATATCACCTTCAACCTCTGATATCTTGTCTTGTAAAACATGGTTATAGTTTGTTTAATTTATGGTACATTGCAGAGGAATCTAAATTTTTTTGAGATGAACTTTACAGTGGAGTGTATACAATGATCTTTCACCCACCTTGCACCAAGTACAAATAGCTTGACTACACCAAAGTTAGTTATTCTACTGTCCAAGTGTGTCATTCCAAAATAACGACTATGCACAAGTGCGTGCAGAGCTGTGAGCTCCCTGACATTCAACATGGAGGTGAGAGAGAAAGACTGTTAGCAAGCAGCCCCACAGTATGTGTAAGAATGACCCCTGTTATATCCACAGCAGAAGCAAACTTTTTTTTAGCTAAGGGGCCAGTTTGTTTAAGATTCATATGGCAGCAGTAGGTGCCATTGCCCATGAAGAAGTCCACACATTTAGAACTTTGATGGTAGTTTGCATATTTGCCCATCTCCAGATATTTTTTCAGTTTAAGACCATAGTATTCTTTTATTGTACACGTATTTCTAACTGTACTTATTTTTCATGAGTATTAATGACAGATACTTAATAGGATCATAGGAGGTTACTAGGCTAGTGGCCCTAGGGCCCTTACAAGCCTAGCCAAGAGTTTATTCCCAAAAATAAACCTCAGTCAGCACCTGTCACCCTGTCAATGAGGGACACAGGTGGAACCCCTGGGACATATTTGTGGTTTCCCATACACTCATCAAGGCTGTGCTTGAAGAGGGTCAGCGAGGTACTCTGTTTGATGTGTATGGGAAGTCTATTCCAGAGAAGGGGCAGCCTCTGGGAGACAAACCTGTCTTTCCAGCAGGTTTTGTTGATATCTCATATTAGATTCAGGCCTCTCAAGCACAAGGAGTTAGACTTACGATGTAGAGCATCTCTAGTAGGGCAGGGTCCAATATTGCCTTGTAGGCAAGACACAGATCATCTCTGAGCAGTCTGTACGATACTGAGTAGAGTGATGGTGATTTGAGCCTGTCCCCATAGGACAGGTTTTGGAAGCCATGGATTCTCTTTATGAGGTATTTCTGTGGCCTTTCCAGTTGGTACAGATGTTTGGAGAGGTACATATCAAACAGGGCATTATACTCAATTATTGGTCTAATGAGGGAGGAGTATAGAGAGGTAATAACCTCCTTTTTTGTGGATGCAATCCCTTTACTTATGAGGAGAACCAAGTAAAAGGTGTTTCTGACCACTGCCTTTACATGGTGGTTGAATGTGAGATTGTTATCAACCTGAGTACCCAGGGCTGTCACCACAGGTTGTGTGTTTAGGGGATTGCCGTTGATGCGGTAATCAGTAGAGGTCATGTTTTTGCCGAATGGTATGATGATACATTTTTTTACGTTTAGCTTGAGGACATGACTTTGGCACCTGTCATTAGTTGCTGTGAGACCCTGTTGCAGTATGTCAGCATCATTTGGGGAGCCAATGACAGCACCCAACTTACAGTCATCCGCAAACTTGGTCAGCCACAGGCCTTTTGTCTTTGCCTGGACCTCTGAGAAGTAGATGCCAAACAGTAGGGGTCCCAGGACAGATCCCTGGGGAACTCCACTAGTGACAGGTCTGCTATCAAAGGTGGAAGTGCCTATTTTGACCTTGAGGGTCCTGTCGGTGAGCCAGTTGGCCACCCACCTGATGAGATAGGGATTTACACCAAGTTGTGTTGGGAATTATGTCAAAGGCCTTGGCCAAATCAAGGTAAGCTGTATGTACTGACTTACCCTCATCCAGGGCCTTGGTGACAGTCTCAAAGAAGTCAACAGGTTCAACAGAAGATCTGCCCTTGACAATGCCGAACTGGGTAAAGTGCTTGGAGACTGCCTATGTGCTTGTTTATGAGATCCATAATGTACTCCATGGCTTTACAGATCAGACTTATCAGTCTTATGGGGTGATAGTTTCCCAGGTCAGTACTGGCACCACCTTTGTGAAAGGGGATGACAATGGCAGTTATCCACTCTGTTGGAATGAAGCCTGTACTTAGGCTGTGGTTGAATAGGGTGCTCAATGGCAAAGCCAGTTCTTAATATACATATGCCACTTTTTTTTTTTTTTTTTTTTTTTTTTTAAAATATGAACTTTAGCTGTAATAAATTTCATGTGAATTGGGTCCATCTTTGTACTGCTTATTATAACAAACATTGTTTAAGTAACAGACTTGCACAAAAACAATGCATACCACTGTTGGGGAACCAGAATCTAATATTCAGATAAGTTAATTTCTAGTTTATTTCTGCACAGAAAGAGAACATCTAACTTATCTCATGATGATATTGTAGATTAAGTAATATTTTCTCTAAGTAAGGAGTAAAGGGAATAACTGGTTTCCATGATGGTCATTTAGCTGATTTTCATAAAAACAAAAGGTTCTAGCTTCAGAGTAAGTTGTATCAGGGTGAAAATTATTTGACCAGTAAGTGCATTCATCTGTTTTATTTTTTTTTTTTCTCCTAAGCAAAAATGTTATAGCGGACAAAGTCATCTGCATGTCTGTACACTAAACCAGTATTCAGAGTTTTCTTTAAATGATTTTTTTGTCATTCAGATACTTATTTCTGTGTCACATATTACCAGAATGTATCACAGAGCCCAGATAATATGAAAACACCTTGAAGTTATAGCAACTTGTAGTATCCATGACAGTTATTGAGACAAGATTTTATTTATTTTATTAAGACTTCTTCACACTCTTCCTTAAGTGACAAAAAGCTATCAGTTTATTTTAGGTGTCTTACTTGATCATATGTAATTGCCAGCTACTAATTCAAAGAATTTGTGAGGAATGTCCAAGCCACTGCTGAGCCAAGAGGGAGGATGCATATATGTTTAATCATTGATGCTGTAGATACTGAAATGTACTATATTTGATTAAAAGTCATCATCATCCCCCTTTTTCCTCATTTTTTACATGGGGTCAGGGTGTCATGTCAACTGCCGCCATCACTCCGTATTTAATGCCACTCTCCTGCCTTCTTCAGCACTCATGACTGACTGTTGCAGGTCTTCTCTCACACAGTCCATCCACCTCTTTATTGGATGCCCTTGTTTCCTCTTGCCTACTTCCTGTCCATCCCAAATAATCTTCACCAGATTGTCTTCTGCTTTCTGCCTGAATCACTGTAATCTGTTCTGTCTGACCTTTTCTGCAGTTGGAGCTATGTTGCCTTATGCTCTTGTGTCCTCATTTCTTCAACTGTTCCACAGTGTGCATTTTATCACCCATCTCATGTACTTAATCTCCATCACCTCTGGCTTCTTTAACTGCTCTACCTTTACTGCCCAGGTTTCTGTACCATACAGTATTACTGGTGGCACCACTGTTTTGTACGCTTTACATTTCAGCTGTTTTGGCATTCTTCTGTCATATACTACACGTGACACTGTGCCAGCCGGCTGCATCCCTTCTGATTCTAACTTTGACCTCCTCATTCATACTTCCCTTCTTCTTAACCACTCCTCCCAGAAACTTGAAGCTGTTAACTTGTTCCACTATTTTCACTTCTGTCTGACTTCTCAGTTTCTTCTGATTCCCCCATTTGCTGCCATTACAATTGTCTTATGTCCTCAGTGTCATCCCATGTGCCTTGTATTCCATTTCCCTTTCCTTTGCTGCAGTTCTTGCTCAGAGTCTGTCTGTAATACCACAATGTCTGCATACAGCAACTTTGCTGATCTGTCCCTCTGACCTGTTTGCTAAAGTAGACCATCACCAGTACGAACAGCTGTGGGCTCAGAGATGAACCTTGATGCACACCCACTTCCACTGGGAACACATCTGTGAGGTCGAACACTGTTCATACTTGAGTCATTGGGTCCTTGTACATGTTGTGTCTTTCAGCTTTTCCTGGTTAGGGGTCGCCACAGCGGAACTCCGGTCTGCCAATGATTGGTAGTTGATTTTTACATGCCGAGTTACCAGCCCTGACGCACAACCTTCAACGAAGGTACACCCATTCACGCATGTCTCCATGCAGAAGACGCTCTAGCTGAGAATTGAACCAGACGGCGTCTTACTGTGAGGCGACAACGCTACTGCAGCACCACTACCATGGTATTGGGTCCTTGTACATAGCTTGTACTAATTATTCTAAAATTTTTGGGACTTCAAACCACTGCAGGACTGCCTTGCAACCTGAGATAGTTTCTTTGTGCCATCTACTGGCTCACTTTTCAGAAGCTGGTAGAGTACCTCTGAGGCCTTGTTCTTTGCTATTGCAACTCTTTTCTTAGCCAACCAGTATCCCTTCCGTGCCTGGTCCATCTTTTCTATCTCCCACTTTTTCCTGCAGTCCTTCTTTCTTTTGATGACTTCCTGAACTTCTGCATTCCACCACTAGCTCCCCTTATGTACCTTATTTCTATATCTAGCACAGCCACATATCTGTTCTCTAGTACTCTCACATGCTGCTTTGAGGTGCTGCCATTTTTCATCAACTCCACCTATTTTCTCCTCTTCTTTTGATGCTAGAGCCCTTAGTAATTCCATGAACTTTAGTACTTTTTCTCCTGTCAACTTGCAGATTTTCTGCCTGGTGTCTGTTGACATTAGAGTCTTCTCTGACCATTGCTTGCAGCTGATTGTGGTAACCAGTGGTTTATGCTGTGGGCCAACTGTTTCACTGGGATAGCTTTGCAATTGCTTATTCTTCCTTAGTGCCCTTTCCTTACTAGGAAGAAGTCTACCTGAGTAGCATTTTGGCCACTTTTGTTTGTGATCTGATGACTGTCTCTCTTTCTGAACCACATGTTGGCTACTATCAAGCCATTTGTGAGACAGAAGTCTAAAATAATTTCTTCTTCTTTATTCCTGTTTCCCCTCCCATGGCAGTCCTCCTGTCCTGTTCTGTCTGTCCTTATATGCACATTCAAGTCACCCATTATCAACACCAATTAATATTGTCATGCTTTATCTAGTAGGTCTTGCAGCTGATGTCTGAATGCACTCTTTTTCTCTCGATCACAACCCTGCTGTGGGGCATAGCCTGAGATTATGAATACTGCCCTACCATTAGGATGGAGTTTGATTTCCATGGGTTGGTTACTAATTCTGATTACATCCCCCACTGCCTTCTGAAGCCTCTCATTCAACAAAATTCCCACACAATTTCTAGCTTGTCCTTCTCCTGAGTAATAGATTCTGGATCTCAAGCCAAGTGTCTTTGCTGCACTGTCCTTTCTTGTTGTCTGCTGGATTCATAGGATGTCCAGCCTCCTCCTTACCATCATGTCATCCACTTCTAAGCCACATGCTGTCAGTGAATCTACACTGAGTATAGCAATTCTTAGTTTGTGTTTGTCAGGTTGATTGGTTTTATGTTCAGCTTTCACTCAACAGAGATATCCCAGGTTACCAAAGCTAGGCAACTGGCACTGACCAGCCAGTAGCTTACTGACCCAGGGCTACTGTGCTTTATGGTGGGCACACACACTTGCCAACAGGGACAGATACACCCCTCCCACCATCAGCACAAGTTTCCTGGCATAGCTCAGAGTAGGCCATGTCCTCAACCTACTTATCACTGGCAAATGCCCATGCCCATTTGGTGACATTAGTCAACATGAACAAATCACCTAGAGGCATATTTTACACAGTCGGGTGGCTAACACTGCCATGGCATGCAGTCAGTAATCCATGTTCTCCTATCTTGAGGATACTACTCCCACCAGAGTAGATGCCCAAAGCGGTTGGTCTATACAACTCTTCCCCATAGAGAGAACTGTGTATAGACTGTACTGCTGCCCACAAATCCATTCTTGGGTTCGTTTGAGATGAAAACACTCAGCATGTTTTTCAGAGGTGGGATGAACGCAAGATAGAGAGACATCGAGAACATGCAAACTCCAAACAGGCACTGGCCGGATGCCAGGATCAAACCTTGTACCTTGTGCATGGGAGGCAAAGACCTTAATAATTATGCCATCTGAGTGTATTATAAGTATTTTCCTTTTATGAAACTTGTCATGTTATCTTGACCTGTATGATGTAGCCAGCAGTGGCCTTAGGTCAGCTGGTGCCCTAGGCAAAAGTGCTCTACAGTGCCCCCCCACACCACCCAGGTGCCCCCAACCTGGTCTACCTACACCAAATAAATACTGGAAAAGCGCCCCTGCTACAGAGGCGCCCTAGGCAGCCGCCTAGTTGGCCTATGCCTAAGGCTGGCCATGGATGTAGCAGTACTTTGCAGGACTGCTGAAAAATACTGACAGGTTTCTGTTCTTGAATGTGTGTTATTTGTTTGATAATGTAATTATTTTTGTTTTGTTTTTTATTTTGTATTTACTTCTTTTCTTCTATTTGTTAACCAGGATAGTATGACTGAGCCTAATGCCCCTTGGAGGAACAGAGGCCCAAGTAGAGAAGCTCCACAGACATAAAAAAATAGATCAAACAATATACAGTGAACATAAGTTTAACAGAAATGATAGCATAACACAATATATTGTGATGAGAAAAAAAAACAAACAAATTAAATGTATACTTCTATAATGCAGACAATGAGTATGGTTTTCTACTTGTTATAGTTCATAAAATATGTAATAGAAAGATGGTGCATTTTAGGGTGTTTGTATTTTTATACAGTTTTATTTAAGATATTTGATTGTTTACATCCTGTAAACAGTTTAGCAGGTTAGCGTTAAATTAAGCAAGTTTTTAAAGGCAACTGAAAGAGAGCTTAGTATGTTTAAGTAGTGAGATGACAGGGCAGTAATGCACATTTATACTAATGTTTAAAATATAGAGTAATAAGAATATTTGTGACATCTGTTTATATGTGCAGGTTATTAATAGTTAAAGTTGTGCTGGCATACTGTAATGTTTGAGTTCCCCTCTAGCTGCACATTAAGTAAATCCACTCAAATTGTATGCATTTTCTAACTTTTATTCTTTCACTTTTTTCCATAAAACACAATTTACAAATGTATTTGCCTTTTAAAGAATACACCAAAGATCATGTGCAAACTAAATTATGCCCTTGATTAGGTAAACTTGTCAGACATTTGGTAACTCTGTGAAATGCTTTCAAGTACATAATACTTCTCATTCTCGAATGACAATTTACGAGCTCAAAAATGAGTATCTCGCAATTCTCAATTTTATTTGTACTGTGTGTCCTGGACTACATTGCTGTTTCTTAACTTTGCTTTATGCAATTTTCATTCAGACCCCTGGCTCTTTTGTCTTCAACAGGACCTTGCCTCAGTATCAGCCTGCCAAATCTATAATTCTCTTGGACAGGCCCTTGCCTGGGTATCAGGTGGCCACTTGTATAACTCTTTTGGACTAGGCCCCTACCTGCATCTCTCCGTAATCCCTTTCCAGTTGAAGTAAAACACCGCTGTTGCTTTCAGCTTCCATTCTCTTATGGAGATAGTTACTCTTGTTCAGCCTGCAGTCCATTACATACTCAAACTCTGTATAGTCCATCTAAGGACCATTTTATTGAATGATAGTTTTTCTAACTACAATCTACCACATAACCCCCCCCCCCCACCACCACCACCACCACCAAGCTCATATGTGGGAGTATGAGCTATACAAATTAGAAAACTAATGTCTTAGTTTGTAGAATTTCTAGTATTGATGTTGTTATAGTAGCACCAAAACTAGTTTATTTTGCTATGTCCTGTGTTACCACTGTTAGACTTTAGTTATTTCCTTTTTTGCTGCAGAATAAATTTGACTTTATTACTGTTTCATTTAATGGGTTACTAGCATTTTGATGAGATGCTGACCTTTTTAATTGTTTGAGGTTTTGGTTCATTCACACAGGGCAGGAAGGAGTCTCATGTGTCTTCCTATTTTTTCCCTTTTTTGAAAAAACAAATCACCACATGTATGTTGTCCATTTTCTTTCTTATTGCACTTACATTTTGCTGAATTAGTCACTTTTCTCAGAAACATATCCTTGTGCTTGCTTATTTTAAGTGATCCCCAATATTTCATTTCTTAAATATGACAAGTCTGTGTGAAATCTTGTTTGCTCTGTTTCCATAGAATCAAGCCTCTATCAAACCTTGAACAAAATCAGAGGTAGTTTTACCACTCGAATTCTGGAGTGCCAAGATCATTATCCAGCTGCTGAAAATGTTAAGAAAGAACATTACCCAAAACTTTATGCTGCATCTCTGCAATGTTCCCTTTTATTGTGGTTTCTGACAACACAGAGTTAGTTCTAGTCATATTTTCTCTTTTTTTTCCCCAAACATCTTTATGACAAAGGCAATCTTACATTTATATAAATGAAAAACATACAAAATGATATCACTTTACTTGCAAACAGTTTACATCACAGACTCCATTGAAAACAACTCTAGTTGTTAACATTATACATCACTTATAAACCAACCAGTCATCGTTAGTTAAGCATTGTATAGCTCATTCAAATCCTGCCTCTTAAACCTTGTTCCTGCTCTGCATATATTGTTCCCACAGTTCCCATGTTTTTCCTATGTAGTTTGCTCCTTCCCTTTTCTAAAGATCCCAATTCCAGTTGTTTTATGTCTGTTACTATATTCAGTACTTCTAGTAAAGTTGGTCTAGACTTCGATTAGCATTTTGTAGTAATTGCTTTTTTTTGGCAGCCACCATAATTAGACTCAACAAGACTTTACTATGTCTAGCCAATTCCAATTCTGTAGCATAACTCACAAAAAATCATTTCTGAGTCCCTTATTTTCTTTGCCAGTGTTTCTAAATATAATGCAAACAACAAAGTAGAAAGCAGATAACCCTGCCTGTTTCCTCTACTCAAGCAAAAATTATTGGAGAGGACCCCACCCACTTTAATTCATGCCTCTGATCTCTCATATATTCTTCTAATCAACCTTATAATTGTATCAGGGAAAGTAAATGCTTCCATTGCCCTGATCATTAAGTCCCAGCTTACTCTGCCAAATGCTTTCTCTGCGTCAAGATTACATTCTGCATCCCTCTTGATCATCAATGTTCTGTTAATATTGTCAGATGTTTGCCTCCCCTCCACAAAACCACACTGATCCATATCTATCAATTTTGGTATCACTCTTGCCATTCTTTTAGCCATTATAGACATAACACTTTATACTCATGGTTTAGTATTGAAATGGGCCTGTATGATGCTGGATCCGATGGATCTTCACCCTCTTTGGGTATTACCGTTACCACTACCTTCTTCCAGGATGCTGGTAGTTCTCCTCTTAAAATACTGTTAAACAAAACCTTCCAGATATTTATCAGTTTTTCCTCCTAACTTCCACAAGAATACCATCTATTTGTGGGGACTTTCCCATAGATTGGTTATACATAGCCATTTTTGTCTCATCTTTCCTATCCTGACTGTTAGCAATTGAACCTCGTCTACCTCTAACTGTAGCATATTTAATTCTTCAATAAACATTTCCATTTGTAACTTTTCTTGATTTCCCTGTTTCTCTGCTTTATACAAATTTTCATAAAATTTCCAAAATATTATAATACTTCTACAGGGTCTCTTGTTATCTTCTTTGTTATAGGCTTCCTAAGCTCGGTGACTGTCCTTTCCACTTTTTGTTGCCTTAGATGTTTCGCTAGATGTTTTTGTGCCACTTTATCAAAAAACAGTTGCTTAACAGCAATCTTTCTAACTCTTGCATGTTATCAAGGTAATCCCCTATTTTCGGTTTATCATTCTGCAGTTGCTCCTTTTCTTGTTCTGAGAGATTCCCCCTATTTTGCAATACTTTAGCATTTGTCAATCCCTCTAAATAATTCTTGTTGCTGTTTAGCCATATCTCCCTTTCATTTATTTCCAACCTAGTTTTAAACTCCACTTTAATTTTATCCCACTCTTTAGCTATGTTTTCAGAAGATAATTCTATCTTCTCTAGTAGCTCCTGAATTAATTCCACAACCCATTCCTTAAATTCCTCTCTTTTCAATCGATAGGTGGGAAACACCAGTGTCTCATTTTCATTTCATTACCTTGCGTTTTTGTTTTAATTATTGGTGCATGATCTGTAATAGTTAATGGGTTTCAAGACCTTCAATTAAATGCACATGTTCCTATGAGATGTAAAATCAATCTAGCCTAGCCTAGTTTTTGAATTTCGGTGAGTAATACATAAATTCACTCCAAACTCCTAGTACTAAATTCACATCTTCCATGCCAAACATTTTCATGAATTTCTTCAAAAATCTACCCTTCCTTGTTATACTTTCCCTTCTAGGTCCCCCAGACACCTTCACTGTTGCAAACCAAATTCCAGTCACCACCTATTTCTCCCAGAATTTTCTTAAGCTCCATTATAGCAGTTTTAGGGGGGATGTAAATGTATGCCAGTGTAATCCTCCTCCCTAGCCAGTAGCCCCTTAGTGCTATGTGTCTTCCATTATTATTGTTTTTTCCCCCCTCGTCTATCAGTATTGGAGCTCCTCTTGTAATTAATATAAGTAGTCCTCTTTTTCCTTTGCCTCAAATATTCCACTGAATAACCATCCTGAAAAACCATTCTTTATCAAATCCACATGTTCAGTTCTTTCCATGTGTGTCTCCTGTAGCATAGCTATTTGCACTCTACAGTTTAAATATAAATATAATTCACTACTCTTTCTTTTTTCTATTTATCTGTAAGACCATTCAGGTTGAAAGACATTGCAGAAAGCATCATTTTCTTATGTAGTTATTATTACCACATTATATATATATATATATATATATATATATATATATATATATATATATATATGCTCTTTTGCTAAATGCCTAGTTCCAACTTTTATGCTATATATATATATATATATTTTTTTATTTTTATTTATTTATTTAACATTTGTTGACCGGGAAAGTCCAACTAGGTTCCACAGATCCTGTTTTCAGTGGAGGCCCGGGGAGAAATGCTCCAGAAGCATGTCTTTAGAATGTGGGAGGAAACCGGAGTACCCGGAGGAAACCCACGCAAACGCAGGAAGAACATGCAAACTCCACACAGAAGGCACCCCAGCTGAAAATCGAACCGGAGAACCTCTTGCTGGGAGGCGACAGCATTAACCGCTGCACCACTGCGCCGCCCATATATATATATATATATATATATATATATATATATATATATATTGTTTCTTTTATACAGTTGTTTCACGTCATATCCATTTGAGCCTATGTCAAATGTCACATAACTTTTTTTTTTTTTTTTAAAAGCCCTCAAACAGAACAAACAACCTCACCCCCCCAAAAGAACCTCCTAAAACCTATGAACTTTACAATAGCACACACAAAACTATGTACAGCTTCAAATATTGAAGTTTTTGCTTCCTCAAACAGAACAAACAACCTCACCCCCCAAAAGAACCTCCTAAAACCTATGAACTTTACAATAGCACACACAAAACTATGTACAGCTTCAAATATTGAAGTTTTTGCTTCCTAATAAGAACATAAGTTCTAAGTTGATAGCTACACAGACAGGCTGAAGTCAACCAAAATGAAAATGTAGTTATGCTAAGACGCATGGTACAGCCTGTGCTATTAGTAAGTGCTATTTAATTTTTTATATCTATATTGTGACGTCCCTGCACTAGCCCAGCAATCAAGGAGCCTCACTCCTCACCACCAGCACCAGTGAGAGATGTACACATTGGGAGGATTACAAGTACACACACAGTAAAGTACAATTTCCCTTGAGCACAAAGAGATCACAGTCAGTCTGAGGGTGGTTTCTGCCTCTTTCTCTAGATCCCCAGTAAGACTCCCCACTGGCACAGCTATAGGGTTAAGATCTCAGCCGAGTGGTCAAGCTAAAACCTCTGGCACCCTCTGTCCAACCAGTGCTTTGAGTCCCTACCCAAGTATCTCTCTCTCTCTCTCTCTCTCACACACACACACACACACACACACACACACACACACACACACACACACGTTGAGATTTGATTTAGACACTGCTGGGGAAGGCTAGCACAGGTTTACTAGCTATGCCCCCTTCTGCCCAGACTATAAGGTAGTTATCATTGCCACCAACCACTACTTATCAGCTACTCTAAGGCCCTTACAAAGGGTGCCCAATCCTACTGTGTAATGTTACTGTTATCCAAATGGTAAGTGTGACCAAGAGCAAGGCTATTGGAGTAGGCTATACAGTGTCACCAAATGCATATGCAAGTACTGTAAGAGCTTAAATCTCTCTAAACAAACCAGCCACAATTAAAAGGTTTAAATATATTTAATAATAAATAATAAAAGAACAAGACAATACTTGGTCAACACAGTAACTACAGAGTTCAAAATCACAGGAACTAATTTAAAACAACATTGCAGGACAGTCTCAAATAAATGCGGAAAACATCTAAACAAATCTTTACTATAGTCCTATTTAAATCTAAAATAAATTACTTTTCCCTAATTACTTACTATTAGCAAGACAAATGCAGATGATGATGAGTGGATGTTCTTGCTAGGTCCAAGACAAGATACAAAATGCAAAGTCTTTCTCTGAGAGAGTTCTTAAATTAATAATCAACATTACAGATGGGTTAGCTTGGATGACATCACTGTTTGTCACTTGTCTTCAGTTCTCAGGCTAATAGAAACTAACATAATTTTTAACATCTCTGTGTGAGAAGTACATATCTCTCAGATGTTTGCCTAAAACTGGAAGTTGTAAAACAATTGAACACATTTAGATTTTAAACCTAGTAATTATTTCTGTTTCAAGACAATAGGAAACCATCTAGCTCTAGGCATTGTGTCTGCTTGCTGCACTGAAACAGATAACACAATCATAAATCAAATTCAGCCTATTTTCTTGAAATTTTGCAAGTTAACTCTATATGCTCCAGCTTCTACTATTAAAACATACATTTGCACAGGAATATAGTTGATATACTTTTCTGTTTTTTCCAGTAGGCTATACTGTGGTTACATTCTTGAAGCTCAGTACATAACATACGTTCAACACACACTTCTGCACAGTAGTTTAATATACACAACATATAGTTCTCTCACATTTTTAAGACAAGCATATGAATCATATTAATATTTACAAATGACATGATTATTTACAAAATTCCAGATAGCTGGGCTGGCAGTGTCACATATATGACTGTCCCACTTGAGGAAACACTTGAATGCATTCACTAAACACTTTTTCCAAGCCATTTTTCTTTATCAAATTGTCTTCTACTGATATGCAAACCAGACACAAAACTGCTAAGGATACCTTGTTCATCAGTAGAAAAAGCCTTACAATATTCAATATTCTTTTTCATTTATATGCTTTGTAATAAACTTATTACTGGATAACATCTTCTAGAGTTTTTACCCAGTTATTTCCCTAGCAAGCATGGGTAATAGCAGACTGATTTTTCTTTTGTCATACTTTCTTAACCAGACCCTTCCACTCTCCCCCATCTCTTCCCCTCCCCTCCTCATTTTTTTTTATTGCAGTGCCTATGTTTCTCAAAACTGAACAAAGAAAAAGAGTGAAAAAGAGTAAACAAGAATGAAGAAAGAAAAGCACCTGTTTATATTAGTATCCCCATTCTTCTTCTTCTTTTGGCTTTTCCCTGTTAGGGGTCCCCACAGCAGATCACCTGTCCGCTCATTATTGGCAGTGGAGTTTTATGGTATCGAGTTGCCAGCCCGGCACCCAACCTTCCACAGAAGGCACACACACACACGCAAACACACACACACACACACACACACACACACACACACACACACACACACACACACACTCACATCTAGGGCCAATTTAGAGTGTCCAATCCACCTACAGCATGTCTTTGGGAAGTGGGAGGAAACCGGAGCACCCAGAAGAAACCCACGCGACCACAGGGAGGACATGCAGACTCCGCATAGAAGTCACCCCAGCCAAGGGGATCGAACCAGGGAACCCCTTGCTGTGAGGTGACAACGCTCACCACTGCACCACCGTGGCCACCCCATATTAGTATCCCCATTGCATTTAAAAAACTGAGAGCACTTTAAGTCTAACTGGTTTTGTATTATTTTTAAAGCTGTCACACCTGGGAAAACCCCTGATTGTTTTCAGGGAACATTATGCCCTAGTCAATTTCTCTGTTCTTTTTTCCTTCTTTTCCCTCAGCCAGTCCCCTTCCACCAGACTGTCTCCAGTTTCTCTTTATCAGATTGTCTTCATGGAGCCAAGAACAGCAGCTGCAGAAATGCTGCTTAGTATACATATTTGTAGAAAACTTATAATATTCAATATTCTTTGTTTTAAAACAGAGAATAAATGAAAAATGGTCCTTAATTAGTCAGTTCCCCATACATGAATGAAAAAGAGCACATTAATTTGAACTCTGTGATGCCCCCTTAACCAGGCTCCCTTTTTCCTTTTTTTTTTTAATTATTACATTATCTATGTTTCTCAAAACTGCACAAGAAAAAGTGAAGAGGGGAGAAAAATAAAAACAACACATGTTTACAGTCCCCATTACATCCAAAAGGACCATGCAAAAAAAAAAAAAACGTGCAACACAGACAGAATACTATTAAGAAAAGAAAGTGTTTTCTTTACTTACAGTTAGCATTTTCCCTTCTCTTCCCCTCCCCAAAGCATTTTTCCAAACATTAATGATATGAAGTAGGGCATATACTTGAGTCCCCCACTCAGCAAACAAATTTTTAAGAAGTCCAGTGTTTCCAGATTTTCTTGTACTGTCACATTTCACAAATATAATTAATGCATTGTAATCCCACATTAAGTTACTGATTTTATTACTGTTCTTCTCTATCACCCAAATCTTGCCCTTGCTTCATTTCCAAAATACTCTCAATTCTTCTACTTAAACTTCTTTCCAACATTTTCCATTGAAATATTGGAAAAGGTTTCAAAGATGCAGTCTCTCTGTGGTCTTATATTACCAGAGGAGCGAGAAGCCGAATCTCCTTCTGTTTCACAGCTCAATTTTTGTTGGGCAAACTTTTGTATTTTCTCCTAAACGTGCACTTCATCAAAAAATTATTTTTTCCCTCCAGGGAAGAATACCTTGAAGACAGCTGGATACAGCAGTTTGAATCTAACACCTGCATCTCGGTATTTTCTGAATAGAGGGATGAATTTACTTCTCAGAGGGATGAATTTACTTCTCTTTTGCTAGGTATGCAATGAGTAATGATTCTCCACAAACACTCTGCTGTCACCTACTTTTAGTATTTTGTCCTTCTGCCACGGTTTTGACAAAATCAATTCTTTCTGCTGGTAGGATTGCATCCTTACTTTTAAAGGTCTAGGTTGCTTTCCTATAGCTAGATTTGGAGCACACACATGATGTGCCTTTTCAACTAATAAATCCTACTCTGGAACACCAGTGCAGTTGCTTATTTGTGCTTTCATAAATGTAATGCAATCTGTTCCTTCCAGCTTCTTTGGTATAGCTGAAAATCTCAGGTTTTCCCCAAGTGCCTTGTCCTCTAATTATATTTTTTGAAACAACTCTTCCTGAGCAGTCTCATATTCAGCCAGCCTTTTCTTGATTTCGACCTCTGATTTTTGCATCTTTGTCATCTCATCTGAATATCTGTTTAAAGCTTCTTCCATTTGTTAGACTTTTGTTGTTTGCATTGATATACTGTATCAGTGTTTTGTTTATTTTAACCAGGTCTGTATGCAGTTGTCTTGTATCATCCTGTAGGTTATTGTAAGTCATGTCTGAAGGTTACATTTCTTTTTGCTGAACAGCTGCAGAACTCTCCCTAGTCAGTGTTTCTTCCTCACGTTTTGTAGCTGATTTTTTTCCCAGGTTTTCTGTATTTCTATTCCTGGCATCCAGGCAGTGTACTTACTAGCCAGTTTCTGAAATTCACCCATAAACACAAGTCTGTTGGCCTTCTCTGCTGAGTTTCTGTTTTCACACTGGGAGAGCTAAAAAGAAGCTGTTAGTGTGCAGCCATATTAGAATCCCCTCCCCCCCATCATATTTTCTCTTAATCATTTTGTAAGCGCTCAGTAGCTAAATAGAGGTCAGGTTGAATGTGCACTTGCTCCTTTTCTATCTTATATGTAACCTTTACATTTAGCTCTTCAAGCACACTGTGAATTCATTTTTGTTTGCTGTCTGTCAAACATTTTTTTTGTTACAACCCAACAGCATGTTGTGTTTGGGCCTCCGTAACCGTTCTCATCTAACCCAGCTTAGGAAGCACACTGTCTTATTTTTCAGCATCAGTGCCAAATACATTTTGACTCTCTGGATCAAGAATTGCCAGTCTGAAGATTATACAGAAACAGCAGCATACTTGTGACTCAGTAACCATTTGTTTCATTAGCAGTCTCCCCTGATTTGTCTTAAGATCACTTTTAGTGCAAGTACCTTTCTTTGTTTAGTTTTCTTCTTCACTGTATTTAAACCTGCAATGTGTACTAAGTTTGAATATCTGATTTTACAGGACATCTCTTGTAAACACAATATGCATAACATAGAACAGCAGCTCAATCTGCCTTCAGTTATTATGCATTGGTTTTGCACTGTTTGTCCTTGTAACATGTTACAATTTTGCTTCCAGTTTCAAACTACAAGCTTTGAACTGTATTAGTCCACAACTCTGCCTCAGAATTTCTTAGCAGATATTTCCATTACAGATACGATACAAGATTTAGAGTTAAGTCTAATTATGACAATCCCTAGGCATGGTTAATGCCTTGGATAAGTGTGTGCCAGAGCTGTATATTGTGTTAAGTTCAGTGGTAGAACTTGTTAAAGCAAGAAGTATCCTGCTAGGAAATACTCAAGCGCACACCAATATTGGAATACAAATCTGTCCATAAATTAAAATGACAAAGATCTAAAACATTATGTGAAAGTTTCTGCAGCAAATGCTAATCCATCCAAGCACTACCTCCCCTTCAACTAGGCCAACCGATGCACCTGAAGTTAGATGGGGAGAGAAAATGGGACACTTTGTTGCTGTGGAAAAATGGATGAGCAGACATCATATGTGATGCAAACAGAGGATGTCAGTATAGTTACACACAGTCAGAACTTGAAGCATATTCATGTAGTTGCAGATGAGCCTCAAACTGTCTGATGATTTCCTGAGAGTCAGTTCTAAGTGTCTGAGCCATGTGTTACCAGGTCCACAGCTAACAGAGTGTTCCTACAGCCCAGTATCCAAAACAATGGCAGGAGTTTGGAATCCACAGCATGTGGTGACAGACAACACATTGTCAAACCTAATGTGACAATTCCTATGCCTGACCCAGTTGTGACTGTTTTGTAGAGTAACTTAAACAGAATGCTGTTCATTGTAATTGCTTGTCTAACCATTCTCTTTATACAAATCCACTTCCTATTCATGTGATACACAAAGTAAGTGAAGTCAACACTCTGGCCGGATATTGAGATTGTGTAATGTCGACAAGTAATTCATTTCGGATTTATACTTGTATAAGAAGGTACATCAGCTAAAATTAATGGCTGCCTCAGTTGCTGCTATTTCATAAATATATTCAATGTAGCATGTATAAAAGTTTATAGTGCTTAGGGTTTAAAGTACTGAAACGTTGAGTATGTTCATTGGCTGTGCATAAATCCATATAAAATAATTTCAGAGAAAGCTCTTTCTCTCTCCCTCTCCTAGGGGGTTATGTGGTAAGAAACATAGAGGTGCTATATGTGCGTATGCATTGTATGAATATGTATGACAGCATGACTTAGCAATAAGAAGTGGGCACTGTGAAAGTGACACAAGGAAAGGAGTTTTCTCTGTGTTTGTAGAGATAAAAGTATTGTAGACTCTTTGGCTTCTGTTCCAAATTATCTATCATATGTTGTGTATTCCACAACGAATGGTTGGCTTCTCTTCCACAGAACTCTAAAAACCATATAAGCTTGCTGATAACCTAAGGTTAGAAATTAAGTCAAAACTGATAAAGGATACAGAGTTGTAACTAAATAGTCTGGGGCAAGACACCCTCTGAAAAATATTAATGAAGTAAAAAAAAAAGGTATGTATAAAACCCTGCATCAGGACCTGTTTAAAAGCTTGAATCATTGTGGTAATAAGCATTTTGTTTTAAACTTATATTAAAGTTTCTTAGTAAGCAGTGAGTTGCTTTGTGTTCTTTGATTTAACTTAGTGGTTCTCTGTATGTTGTAGTCTTTTACGTATCAAATCATACCTAGTGCTTTACTATTTGATTAGATAACTTCTTCAGGATCCTATTGACATCAGCTAAAAGAACACCTTGAGCATATTCATTTTGAAAATATATACCTCACAACAAACAGTACATTGTACGGTTCTCATCTGAGCCCTACATCATTCAAAATCCATAGATCTTCCACCAAAGTAACAATCTGCTGGCAATTTAATTGTACTATCTAGACATTAGCAAATTACACTATCCATACCTCTGCACATCTAGCCAACATTATGTTGTTTTGAGTATATATCATTAGCTCAAACTTAGTTCATCAAATTGCAGTTGATTGAAACCGTAATACCGAACCAAAATCTCTTGTATCCCTTGGATGGGCTTTAACATGGGTCCTTTGAGTGTGGGGGTGGGGAAACATATCTGATACTGTTCTTGCATTTGGTCAATTTCAGTGAGTCATGATTGACAATTTGTAACTTGTCGAGCTGGCTTTGACTGTTTGACAAAAAAAAATATATATATTTCCCAAGAGTGTAGAGGAGTCTTCTTCTGGATATGCCAAACAGGAGAATCTATTATTTCTTGCTAATGCACTCACCTGATAGTGTTTTGTCTCTTCTTGCCCATAACTGCAATCAGATTACCTGGCAAACTGCTGGATATTTGTTTAGCTTAAAAAAAGTGTTATGATCATAGCTCCAGGTAATCGTACTGTCAGCCGCTATGTAGGCTGAGATTCTTAACCATTTTAGTTAGAATGCCAATAAAAAAGCAATGAGTGACATCTAAACATATCCTAAGCAGGCACTTCTCTTTTACACAGAATAATCAATAAGCTGTAAACAGATCCAAACAAGAAATCTATTGGCATTTAATATGTTTGGCAGTTCTTTCACAGGCCCACATTAACATCTGAAACAGTAGTTTCTTTTTTAGGCGAATATAGTTTAACGTGGAGAGAGTTTGCTAAGCACATCTGTCATTAGATTCACAAAGCAAGACTTGTTTGTCAAACGTATAGCGACATCTTGACTCGCATATTATGTTGCTTTAGTTCTTCACATTTATTGCATGTTATTCATTATGCAATTTATTTTTACATTTTGGTTTGAATGCTGAATTTTCTAGGAGTCTGGATGTCATTTTCTAAGACATTTGGTTATTGATTGCATAGGCTGAGTTAGATATCTCAAGTAATGCATATACAGAGTAATCTCGGCATGTACATTACGTTTTCCACATTCATTACGTATTACTTATTGTGAACCATTTCATTTTACTTTTACCACAGAAATATGAACTGTTATATTTTGTTTTGAGTGTCAAATTCTCTATGGATTTGGATGTCATTTAAGAGATTTAGGTTATTAGAGAAACTTTCACATGTTTATCAACACTGCCATTGATTGGTTAAACCTAAACAGGAAGTTCAGAATGACAGATATGTTTGATTTGAATTTTTTAGCTTATCGTAAATTTATTTGGCTTAGGTAAACCTCAGAATTCTATCCTGTCTTTGAGTAATTACAAATTGCAGCTCTATGTGCTCAAGTATGGCATTACATTCTTATTTATTGTCGAATGTTTTTTGCTTTGTTAGTTCACCAGGTAGATTTACTAGCTTTTAACAGTTCTAAAGCAAAATACATTATGCAGATATGTGCTTTACTAGATAGTGCACTGTTAATTTAAACATGTAAATTTATTTAAAATTAATTGGTTTTATGTTAGTAATATATTTCTGCATGCAATCAATGTACTATTATGCAATTTTCTGGAGCTTTTCTCCTCGGGTCTCCACTGAAAATGGGCCAAAAGCCCAGTTGGACTAACCCAGTGAACAAATGACAATAAATAAATGGGTTATGTGGTGTTTGTGTGTGTGTGAAATTGCTTTTGATTGGTACATTGTGTTTTCAATATTTTTACTCATTGCTAATCCTTTAATGGCTGATGAAGGTTTGGTTGTCAAAGCAAAACTATTTCTTTTACAATAAACTGTAGATTTTATTATAATTGCCCAGCCATGCCTGCTGTCTTTTTTTTTTGATAATGTTAAAAACGTTACACTACTACTGAGCAGAATAGCGCACTTTCTGAATGCAGTTAAAGGTTGTTTGACTTGACTAGAATGCAGATTTTCTTGTCTGTTCAGTTCTGATGCAGTGAAGCCAGCAGTCTTAATTTTACACTTCTTTGTGCATGTTAATATGTTTTTATGAAGTTTTCCATTATGCTTACTGTTCTGTCAGAACTTGCCTGTTGCAGTCTTCCCACAACTTTCCTTTGTTTGTAACATATGTTTGAAATATGTTACTCCCTTTCATATTTTAGAATGCCAAAAGGTGTGTATTAATGTTTTTATCATGATCGCTCCACCATTTACCTCAGTGTCAGTATGTGTGTGTGTGTGTGTGTGTTTGTTTGTGTATATATATATATATATATATATATATATATATATATATATATATATATATATATATATATATTTATAAAATATACACATCTTACAGCTTCTTTTTCTGAGACAGCATGTAGATTTTCCTTGATATAAAGCATTTGCGGCCTTCTTGTAGACATCCTAGAGAAGATCTCAAATGAATCTCATTATCTTCACAGAGTAATGAAATTTTCCTTGTTTTTTGGTTGTTTACTGTCTGTGTGTACTGCTTATCTTGCACTATTCTTAGCATTTCTAAGCTGCCTTCATGTTACCAAAAATGATTTCTTTCTACTTCTGTTTATGTTAAAGATTTACCCTATACTGTGCACTATTTCCGTAAGAGTTTAACTACCAGAGAGATGCTTTAGTTTGCATTGTCTGTACACTAATGTATGTTTGGCCTTTTGTGTTTCATTGCCAAATCCCTGTGTACTGACTTGGCTTGTCCTCACAGTTATTGTTGCATGATCCTCATGGTGGACACATTTTCTTAACTTCAAAGACATTTAAAACAAAGTACTTCTAGCACAAAAAACATCAGTAACCCTTTTTGGTTATACCTTTGTCTGCTTTAATAATACTTTCTTTAAATGTGGTCATTTATTTTCACAGTATACTAAATAGTTTATAAAATAACATTGTGCCAGTGTCCATTAGAGGTTTGCAAAAATATATTCATTGAACACCGTTTTTAAAAATTAAAAGTTAAATAATATAAACATTTCATTCTTGGCAGAAAATATAGAAATAATCTATAACTAATGATTTTGTGCCAGTCATCACCCAGAGTGTACTTCTGCTGCTTGTATTAATCATGTGTGTCAGGTTCATAGCCCTTCTAAGGAAAGAAGAGATGTTCTCATATGTGATCCCCAGGGACAGTGTAACATTATCTTGGCTCTTTGGAATAACTGTCTGATTCTTGTTTAGCTCCTCATTTTCTACTGGGAAAGGTGTTCATGGGAACCCCTGTGGTCAGAAGACTGCTGAATGGTGCATTGGATCATTCTCCAAGATGTCTGGTAAATTGCCAAATGCCATTAATTCTGGTATGAGTAGCTTAAGGAGGAATAAGGGGAGATAATCTGTAGTAAGCAAAGTTACATAACATGCTTTTGCAGTCTGCAAAAAACACTTTTATTTCTGTTTCTCACTCACCTTTTCTCCATCTCATGTCCGGCAAAAGCTTTCCTGATCCAAAGCAGTGTGTGTATGTTACTAGCGTCAAAGACTTTTTTGTTGAAGAACAGAAAAGTAAATATATTTTTATAATCATTTTAAATGAATCAGCAAAATGTTTTGCTTCTCCTTTCATTGCTCAAATTCATATGTAGCGGTTTAAACCTTTTAAGGTGAGAAGCACTGGGCTTATGCTGAAGAACCTCATTACAAAAGAAGAATGCCAGCACAAAGCACAATGATTTTTGCACTCAACAGTCCTGAAATGCCCACTCTTCAGACAGCAAAACCCCTCTTTCACCCTAAAGCCCATCCCACCCTCTTATATCAAATTGCAACTTCTTAAACTGAAACCGTGTTCTCCTTCAGTGGATAATCTCCCATTAGAATACCTCAAGCTGGCTACTAGTTCCATAGCCTAGCTTGTGGCTCTTCTAATTAACAAATCTATCAAGGAATTATGTATTCCTTCTCTGTGGAAAAAGTCTTCCTCATCCCCCTTCATAAAGGATGAACGTCATCTGATATAACCAGTTTCAGACCGATCACCTTATTACCCTCTTTGTCAAAAATTCTGGAGAAGAGCATTTGCAAGCAACTTCTTCAGCATATTTTTGAGAAGAAGCTCCTGATCCCCACACATCATGGTTTTAGACCTGCCCAATGCACTACCATGACCTTAACTTTCAAAGATACTATTAACAAAGCCAAAGACAAAGGTAAATGTTTCCTATGTATTCCTTTAACTATTAAAGTTTTTGATCAAGTCTGTTAGCAAAAACTCCTCTAACAACTTTCTTCCTTTAAACTATCACACCTCCATGCTACTATGGCTTAACAGCTACTTAACACTATGCTATGCACGTAGGTACTGCACGGTCGGAATGAACCATAGAAAACACTGTTGGCCAACAGATACGTGAACGGAGCGAAAGTAATAAAACACTCAAAAATTACTGAAAATACATATCTTTAATTATCAGAGTGGTTTCGGCAATAAAATGCCTTCTTCAGTGGTACAAAGCAAAAAAACAGATGCAATACTTCATGAATATTTATAAGTATGCCCAACCAATGAAAATCACAATCCTGCCACTGTGAAAAGTGGTAGGTTCCCACACCCAAAATTTCAAAACCAAGTGTAAAATAATAATAAACATGATCTCAAATAAAAGATTTGTTGTGGCACCATGAATTCATAAAATAAACAAGAACAATTAGAATCATTAATCTGTAGATGGTAATGTGTACAGGAAAAAAATATATATTTGTATATCTCAAAGAGATAAAAAAGTTGTGTAATAATCCACTAGACTAACCATATGCACATAATTAGGACCAAATTAATACAGAAATTACTACACCTAAAAAGGTAACCCAAGTATTATTGACCTGATGAACTAACCAGTACCTGATGGGCATAATAAATCATAATAAGTAAGTACATATAAACCATAAACATGTGCATTCACCAAAAAAAAATTGTGGTTACTAATGATAAGCATGTAGTTCCAGATAAGAAGACATCAGATAAGGTGTCCACTGGAACCTGAAATACATAAATATAAGAATAAGTTGTTGTAAAGAATCATGTAACAACAACAATGAGTGATATATAGCATATAATATAAATGCTTATAAATGATCATTCAAACCTGGTGGGAAGAGAGCTCCCAATGTAGTAATCCAATACTTTTCTTTATGATTTAGGATGCTGTGCCATCCTTGAGGATTATTCCGATCACCTATGATCCTATCAATAATCATGAATGTAAACTGAGCTTGTGGATGCTTCAAAGTGTGACGAAAAAGGGCATTGTGCTCTTTTTTATTCTAGATGTCACTTCTATGTTCATTGATGTGTTTTCTAAGTGGTCTGGACGTTTGACCAACTTAGAAGGCCGAACAATGACAAGTGGCTAAATATATCACCCAGCTGCTACTGCAGTTCTCAAATATTTTGCAGTCATACACTTTACTTGTATTCTGACTAGTGAATTGTTTAAATTTGCAAATCTGTTTTCAAGACCCACAGTGACCACAGGGAAAAGTTCCCACCAATTCATCCCCAAACATAGTTAATTGTCTATAAATTGCCCCCCTGCCTTCCTTATGTTTGAAGTGACTGAATAGTGAACCTAATGTTTTTCCTCTTCTATAGCTAAACTGACACTGAGATCCCAAAAGTTATCTCAGCTGGTCATTGGCCAATAAAATGTTCCAATGTTTGTTTATAATGCTCCTGATTGCATTATGATTTCTACCATAGGTTGTCACAAGCCTTATAGAAGATGTAGTTGAATCCCTGGACTGTGTCTTATATTGTAGTAACATCTCTCTATTCATATTTGTGGACCAATCCCAAGCTTTAACAATATCTGGTTGTTTATAACCTCTATTGACAAATCTCTGGAACAAATCAAGACTGGCTTTCTCATATTCCATGTTTGTGGAATTAATGCGTTTCATCCGCATAAATTGAGACTTAGGTATGTTGCGGATGGTGTGGCGTGGATGCATGCTAGAAGCATGTAGTAAGGTATTATACTGGGGATATTTGCGGAAGGTCTTGGTATTCAAAGTATGATCAATGTTCCTAGTAACAGTAACATCCAAAAGGTTAATGGATTGTGAATTATATGTAACCGTGAATTCAATTCCCCAAACATTACCATTAAGATATTCCACAAATTCTTGCAGATATGTAGTATCCGCCCGCCACACCATCCAGCAATCATCTAAATATCAATGCCAAATGTCAATTTCCACCAGATATATGTTATGTAATGGTTCATAAATCATGCATTCCTCAAAGAAAGCCATGAAAAGATCGACATAAATAGGAGCAAAGGAGGCTCCCATCGCCGTACCTTGGTGCTGCCAATAACATTCCCCTTGAAAATAAAAGACGTTTTTGTTTAATACATGTTCAGTCATACAAATGAGTAGTGTATTAAATCCTGGAGAATATATGGCAGAACAGTCTAACCAGTATTCTAGTGCCTGTAGTCCCGCCCAATGTGGAATACTAGTATATAAGGCCTTGACATCTAGTGAACACATAAGCCATGTAGGTTCCAACTGTGTGTCCTGTATGATCTGTAAAAATTGTGTTGTACCTTGTATTCTGGCCCTGTCCACACTCAGTGGAGGTTTGAGATGTTGAGTGAGAAACATGGATAGTGGTTCAGTCAAGGAACCAATGCCTGAGACAATAGGGCTACCTGGTGGATTGGAAAGCGATTTGTGAATTTTGGGGAGAAGATACAAAATTTGTTTCTGTGGGTCCTGAACAGTAAGATGCAAAACACTAGTCCTGCTAATGATGCCTTCCTCCTCAGCTAAATGCAAAAAGGAATCCATCTCCTTTTTAAAAAACGGAGTCGGGTCCATGTCCATATGCATATAGCATTTAGTATCAGAAAGTTGTGATCTGCCCTCACTGAGATAACCACTCATATTCATAACCACCACTGCTCCCCCCCTTATCAGCTGGTAAAATTACAATATTGTGATTGTGACGTAATTGTTGTAGGGCTGTTATTTCCGGAGATGGCAGATTGTGACCAAGTATTGAATATTCCCTGTGTTCAAAATGTAGATCTCTGAATACAGATTGCATAAAAATGGAAACATGTTTGTTCATGGGTGGCTGAAAATCAGATTTGAGAAATCTGAATTCAGTAGATCTTTGAGGCTCCCTATCATGAAAAAACAATTTAAAATTGAGATTACGAAAGAAACTGGTAATGTCATTTACAATTTGATATTCATCTGAGAAAAACCCAGGTACAAATCCAAGTCCTTTATTCAAAAGTTGTTCCTGTTCATCAGACAATGTTACATCAGATTTAAAACATTTCGATATTCAAAATTGGTTATGTTAAGAAGTTCTGTATCAATCCCTCCAGGGAGTTGTGTTTTGTGACTGTGTTTGTGTTTGCGTCCACCTCGACGCCTGGTGCCATTTCTAAAGGGACAGTAATGTTGGGTCTTTTACGATTAGGTGATTCTCGGTGTCCGGTACTATCATTATCAGTAAATGAGGAATCTTCCCCTGATGTGCTTGTATTAGACCTATCTCGAGTTTTTAAAATAGACCTTGGTCTTTTCCTTGTCCTAACTGTTGTGGACCCCTGATCAGCATCCACAAATCTGACAGTCCTTTGTACCTCAAATGGGTGTCCTCTTTGACAGTCTAAGCTATCCCTATTAAATTTTCTAATTTTCCTTTCCTTGGTTATTGTCTCATGGTTTGTCAATTCCTTGGATAGTTTGTTAATAGATTGTTGGAATGTGGGAAGGGACTCAAACATTTTACATTCCTGACACATTATTCTAACCTCATTGAGGTTAGTATCTACCATCTTGCCATAATATTGAGGCAATATATTAACAAATAACATGGATGCCTTTTGGAGAGCTTCTTTCCATTCCTGATTTAATCTCTCCTCTGGTCTTCCTACTAAGGGTTGTAGCCGGACCCTAAGGCCCCTAGGAGCGATATTTTTACTCAGATACGCGCAAAACAGTTTGAGGTGCCAGATGTTAGATCTAAGATTTTTTAAACCCTTAGTTAGGGAATGAAAAGCCAAATCACTGTCTTGGGGTAGTTGTTGTTCAGACTGAGATGGATTACTGCCTGGCGAGGAACCAATACCAAACACACCAATATCCTCCCGATCGGCACATAATCCTGAAAGGATCTTGTCTAAATCCATGCTGCTAATATATGGATGGTGTTGCTCAAAGTACAAACAAACCAGAGAGAACAATCAGTGAGGGTCCAAAATTCTAATATCAAATTATATGGATGCTGATCAGGGCGCCACACACTGTTATAATAGGACTTATTGAAAAAATTATAAAAACTGATGAAAATCAAAAACTAGAATAGGTCCCAGTATAGCACAATTATAAATCCTAAATAGTTTGGATGATCAACCAAAAACCTGAAACCTGAATGAAGGTAGTAGGCAGTTGGATAATTGAACCTGATGTGGGTTTAAATGCTACACAGTTCTGCATCAATACTATAAATCAATCTTAAACATGAGTCAAATAACTGTGAAACAACAAAATTCTACAGCTAGATGATACCCCATATACTAATATATAAACTGAACTACCACAGTACCCCACAGGCCTGATGGAATCCCATGAGGTGATCAACAATCTGATGCTCAGCAAAATTAGGAATGGAAGATACAAATCAACAGTAATATGTACTGAAAAATCACAAGAAATATAGTATAACTGGAAATGTTGTGATCTCACCTAAATCAGCCCTAATGGCTTAGTAAATGCTAAAAATAGCATAACAGATTCAACTATACAAATAGGATACTGAAAGCGAAAAAATCAAAATATTGAAGTGAGAAAACATATATAAAGTTGAAACAGCCCTCCAGATACCAATGTGGCTTGTACTGACTAAATATCACTGCTTAAGAGGATGACCAAATCATTGACCAACTTGTGAATGATTCAAATAAGACAGTGCTCAATATTCACTAGAAGTTGATTTCTAACCTGGTGTTATGAAAATAAGGGGCAATTGGTCTAACGTTCATTAACCCTGATCAATAAGATAGCAAGTATTCTCCTTTGCACATAAAAAACAGCTGTACCAAAATACATATAGGGTAGCAATTATTTAAAGCAAGACAAAAATTGCCAAACCACAATGGATATGTCTAAAAATCACATAAATGTTGTAAACAGAAAATAAGTAGTCCTTATTATGGGACCAGATGTTCGAATATCAGCATTCCCCTAGAGCAGCTGAAACTTGCAGTACCTCATTCGACCCAAAGATGGTGTCCATGTTCTTATTAAGGCAAACACATAGATCAAATGGTAATACACCACAAGAACACAATGTCCCCAATATACAATTTATGTAATAATAAATCCTGCAAATAAAATACTGTAAGGCTTCAAACACGAACTATGCCCCCACAATATCTGTATAGTAAAAGGATAGTCTATTGAGTTTGGTCAAGGCCAGAATACAAGATACAACACAATTTTTACAGATCATACAGGACACACAGTTGGAACCTACATGGCTTATGTGTTCACTAGATGTCAAGGCCTTATATACTAGTATTCCACATTGGGCAGGACTACAGGCACTACAATACTGGTTAGACCGTTCTGCCATATATTCTCCAGGATTTAATACACTACTCATTTGTATGACTGAACATGTATTAAACAAAAACGTCTTTTATTTTCAAGGGGAATGTTATTGGCAGCTCCAAGGTATGGCAATGGGAAACTCCTTTGCTCCTATTTATGCCGATCTTTTCATGGCTTTCTTTGAGGAATGCATGATTTATGAACCATTACATAACATATATCTGGTGGAAATTGACATTTGGCGTCAATATTTAGATGATTGCTGGATGGTGTGGCGGGCGGATACTACATATCTGCAAGAATTTGTGGAATATCTTAATGGTAATGTTTGGGGAATTGAATTCACGGTTACATATAATTCACAATCCATTAACTTTTTGGATGTTACTGTTACTAGGAACATTGATCATACTTTGAATACCAAGACCCTCCGCAAATATCCCCAATATAATACCTTACTACATGCTTCTAGCATGCATCCACGCCACACCATCCGCAACATACCTAAGTCTCAATTTATGCGGATGAAACGCATTAATTCCACAAACATGGAATATGAGAAAGCCAGTCTTGATTTGTTCCAGAGATTTGTCAATAGAGGTTATAAACAACCAGATATTGTTAAAGCTTGGGATTGGTCCACAAATATGAATAGAGAGATGTTACTACAATATAAGACACAGTCCAGGGATTCAACTACATCTTCTATAAGGCTTATGACAACCTATGGTAGAAATCATAATGCAATCAGGAGCATTATAAACAAACATTGGAACATTTTATTGGCCAATCACCAGCTGAGACAACTTTTGGGATCTCAATGTCAGTTTAGCTGTAGAAGAGGAAAAACATTAGGTTCACTGTTCAGTCACTTCAAACATAAGGGAAGCGGGGGGGCAATTTATAGACAATTAACTATGTTTGGGGATGAATTGGTGGGAACTTTTCCCTGTGGTCACTGTGGGTCTTGTAAACAGATTCGCAAATTTAAACAATTCACTAGTCAGAATACAAGTAAAGTGTATGACTGCAAAATATTTGGGAACTGCAGTTGCAGCTGGGTGATATATTTAGCCACTTGTCATTGTTCGGCCTTCTATGTTGGTCAAACGTCTAGACCACTTAGAACACGCATCAATGAACATAGAAGTGACAACTAGAATAAAAAAGAGCACAATGCCCTTTTTCGTCACACTTTGAAGCATCCACAGGCTCAATTTACATTCATGATTATTGATAGGATCATAGGTGATCAGAATAATCCTCAAGGATGGCACAGCATCCTAAATCATAAAGAAAAGTATTGGATTACTACATTGGGAGCTCTCTTCCCACCAGGTTTGAATGATCATTTATAAGCATTTATATTATATGCTATATATCACTCATTGTTGTTGTTACATGATTCTTTACAACAATTTATTCTTATATTTATGTATTTCAGGTTCCAGTGGACACCTTATCTGATGTCTTCTTATCTGGAACTACATGCTTATCATTAGTAACCACAATTTTTTTTGGTGAATGCACATGTTTATGGTTTCTATGTACTTACTTATTATGATTTATTATGCCCATCAGGTACTGGTTAGTTCATCAGGTCAATAATACTTGGGTTACTTTTTTAGGTGTAGTAATTTATGTATTAATTTGGTCCTAATTATGTGCATATGGTTAATCTAGTGGATTATTATACAACTTTTTTATCTCTTCGAGATATACAAATATATATTTTTTTCCTGTACGCATTACCATCTACAGATTAATGATTCTAATTGTTCTTATTTATTTTATGAATTCATGGTGCCACAACAAATCTTTTATTTGAGATCATGTTTATCATTATTTTACACTTGGTATTGAAATTTTGGGTGTGGGGACCTACCACTTTTCACAGTGGCAGGATTGTGATTTTCATTGGTTGGGCATACTTATAAATATTCATGAAGTATTGCATCTGTTTTTTTGCTTTCTATCACTGAAGAAGGCATTTTATTGCAGAAACCGGTCTGATAATTAAAGATATGTATTTTCAGTAATTTTTGAGTGTTTTATTACTTTCACTCCGTTCACGTATCTTCTGGTCAACAGTGTTTTCTATTAACAGCTACTTAACCAATAGATACCAGTCTGTTAAATGGCTCTCCACTTTTGCTCCAACAAACCGACCAGCGCCACGACTGTAAAAACCCTTTTATTGAACCAAGCAGTTGTGCAGATAAAAACACTTAGCGCTTTCACCCACTAACATTGTTGGGCATCATCAGATTGTAAATTAATTAACACAATCCACTCCCTTTTTATAAATATTTAAAACCACACCCCCTTCAATTAAGAACATCAATTACAATAAGACATTCAATTAAATAAAAGGTGCATGTTTACCAATATTTGTTTGTATTTGTAAATGTAGTATCATGAGCAGACAGATGATCCGCTGTGGCGACCCCTAACCAGGAAAAGCCGAAAGAAGAAGTAGTAGTATCTGTATCTGAAGTTGTATATAAAAATGTATAAATGTGTGTGTGTGTGTGTGTGTGTGTGTGTGTGTGTGTGTGTGTGTGTGTGTGTGTATATATATATATATATATATATATATATATGTGTGTATATATTTTATGACGAAAATATCTCATTCACTTATATTACTGTGCCAAAAGTGTATGTCTGTAGAATAAAAATGTTTTTTTTGCTCTTCCTGTCAATACTGTTGTGTCAGGGCTCCATTCTCATCCCTCTGATGTTTAATATATTCACTAACAATTTACATAAATCCTGCTAGCAAGCTTCCCTAATACAATACACTGATGATTCTACCCTAATATGCATTTCTGACAACCTAATACATCCTTAGAGAATTACTGAAGAAGCGTTTAACTCTGTTAAAATTGGCTACAAGATAATCACCTGCTACTAATCTCCCCCCTAAAAAATAAATAAATAATTCTCTTTTTTTTTTTTTACCCCATATCTCATTTCCATGAAAAAAAAAATAGCATTTCTTTTTTAAATAATCCCGTGATTGAATTTACCCCACTTGCAAAACTACTTGACATAACAAATAACAATCTTAAATTCATTTTGCATATCTACAAAAAACATCAAGAAAACCCATGAAAAACAGGCACCCTACATACAATGAAGACATTCTTTACAGAATCTGCCAAGGTAACTGTAGCTACCACTTACCTCGTACCATCTCTTTTATATGGACCCTCCTATCATGACCAACCTACAAGCTTCACTTAGTTTTGAACTAGAACAGTGCTATAACAAAGTTGCCAGATTCACTTGCAACAAACCTTATTGGATCTACCACTATTTAGCACTACAAACACTTAATTGCCTCAATCTTCCTGAACACCTGTCTTATAATCAGCTCTCCTTAACCCATAAAATCATCCATACCCCCCATCATCCTGCCAACCAATTAGACCCCTACTCCAGTACTATCTTCCAAATTGTAATCTTTTGGTCGTATAATAAACAACTGCTTACCATGTACACACCACAAAGGGTTGCTGGAGTCCATCTCTATTCCAATAGTGTAGCTTGAACTTGGAATAATTCCTATATCAGTCAGGTCTGTCACTCATCTTCATCTTTTCAAACCATTACTAAAAGACTTCCTCTCTGCTTCCCGGCTTTGTCCCTGCTCTTCATCTGGGACACAGCTCTCTAACACCTTTCACCACCTTTCTTATACCTCACATTAAAGCAATAAATCACTTAACCTGCTTATCCCCTTCGAATACCTCACTTAATAGTACTTCTTAAACTACTATAGCTACTTGATTACAACCAAATTACTATTTCATCACTACTACTCTGTTAACACTCAGACTACTTGCTTATCTCCTCTAATATCCCACTCTTATTTCTTAAATTGCTCCTACCCATCTTATTAGGCACTTTTCTATCTGTAATGTCTTAGTACAAGGCTTCTAAATTTAATGTTTGTGAATATCACTACAAATTTTATTATACTATTATACTACATATTCATTGAAACTGTATTATAAAATCTGTTATTGTAAATATTGATTGCATTAAATATAATACCTTGGAGCTTTTCTTCCCAGGAATTTGCTTGAAAAAGGGTATCTGCACCCAGTTGGACTTTCCAAGTAAAAGAATGTCAACGAATAAATAAGTAAGTAAGTAACTGTCAGCATCTTCACATGTATTGCTTGGTACATGTGCCTTTGACTCTTGCACCAATGACCTAGTCCACTGTTCCCATATGGACATCCAGTGTACAACTGTAAGACGTCTACTACTAAAAAGCTTGTTACTGCTAATAGCCAGTTTCTCATAACAAAAAAACTCAAGGAAACCGCTCCCATGACAGATACTTAATTATAGGTCTACTGGATGTTGGCAACATAAACAGTATATGGTACACTTTTGAAGCCTGGATTCACCAACACAAACCAACAGTAACAGAAGCAACCAAGATCTAGCTAAAAGGCAGTCTCTGTTTGGCACAGTTAATAGGAAATGACTACCTGCTGTTATGACATTAGATCAAGTACTCACTCAAATGGATGCAAGATTTCAAGCCTGCATAAACTAAAGCACTGTTGGTGATTCCCTGCTGGGTGAAGAAAGTAAACCTGTATTTTTGTCTGTGACTTGCTGATAGAATTGCTTTCTGTTTTACTTACTCCATTTTGTTTTATGTTGTAAGAAAACTGTTTGGCCTGGTATTTTTGTTCTATGTGAGAGGTGGACACTTACATTATCTAGGCTGTAATTTCACGTTTTTTCGTTGGTTAAATTGTCTCATGAGTAATATTTAAAAAAAAAATAGCAAATTTCTGGACCTTTGTCATACTTCTCAACTGTACAGATTTTTGCAGAATGTCTAGATTTTTGACTCATATTTATGGTCCATTTTCTTATAAAATTGTGGTTTTCTTGAAAATTGGTGGAAAATCATTAAAGACTGATGTTAGAAAATAATGACAGACATTTGAGTTTCAGACTTCATACCCTTCAGAAAATTCATGATAATGCAAAACCTGTTATTCTATCAACCTTCTAAATTTATAAGAGCAATATTTAAAAATTGTCCCTATTTTTCTGTCTTTGTCCCACTTTTATTTATGGCTTTGTCCAGATTTCTTGCTCTAAGAGGTTGGCCTTTGTCTTTTCTAAAAAGATTTCAACCCTGCATAAAGTAAAGCACTGCTGGTGATTCCCTGCTAGTTTTGTCCACCCAATCTCCTACTTGTTTATTTGCTTTTTAAACCTGGTGATTTTAAGCTGCCCACCCCTACTGTAAATTAAGCTTAATATGCTCTTTCCTTTCTACACTGCTGTTCATATCTTGAATTATTTGCCTTTCCTTGTGGTTGTATTGAAAAAGTGCATTTTGCCTCATTGTCTGTTCTATTGGTTTACTTCCTCTGAATTCATTATCTAGCTAGCTGTTTGATAAAATAATGTATTTTTACACTCTAGCAAGCACTTGTTTTTACATAAAAAGGTAAGTGGATTTTCCATCTAGTGCACAAGGGAGGTAGTCTGGTCTGTTTAGGTTGGAAAAAAACTTGAGATTTCTGCACGCAGTTTTAATGGCTGGAGGGCTTATTAATCAGCTTATCTTGTGTTTAGTGTAATTATAAATTCCATACAACTGAGTGGCTATTGTCTCATTTTTACAAAACAAAGTACTTTCATTGAATAATCACACTTTTATAAGCTGTTTAAAGTACACTGCTATGTCTTTTTCTTTGTTTGTGGTAGCATTTCATTCTGGACACTCCTTAAGTATGCTTTTACATTAGCAGGCCTGAGATTATTCATCTAGTGGAACTAGTTGTTTAGCTGATCTATCCGAGCTTGGAAGAACACAAAGGGCTCCCAAGTATTTGTTTTGTACTTCTCTTTACATACTGAGACTGTACTCTAGCAGTTTCCAAAAAAAATGTACTGTCTACTGCTGCTTTAAGTACTCAATTGCACTGTATTACATTTTGTGTGCTAGTTGTAGGACTGTTGTAGGTAGTTTGTGTGGTGATGTTGCACTTGGGCTCCAAACCATCTATTCTACATCAATATGTTTTTCTGTACCCTTGTGGCAGAAATGTGCTGATTTAACTTGCCTGAGTTATGGATTGCTAGCGGAAGGCTTATTATGTGCTTTCCTGACTGGTAGTTAGCTTAAAACATTTCTCTTTGCTTGCATTTCAGCCTGTCATTTGTGCAGTGCTGCTCATTGTGCAGAGGCAGTTAGCAGTGCACTGTACAGACACAAAAGCCTAGAAGTTCTGTTTTCTCTAAACAGTTGTTAGTGAAACCCTTCCAAGCTTTTCTGCTGCTCTAGGAGCAACTCAGTTGAACACTGAGCAATGTTGTGTTATTGATCATCCTTATCCTACATAAAGTGTAGGTTCTTCTTGTAGTCTCACCACTACAAGCACAGTCCAATCAAATTAACCCATTCCTTTCCCCTAATAAAACATACAGTAAGAGCCTGATATCATGGACGGGCAGTTTCCTATCATTTCGCTGGCCAACCTGGTCGACATGGACATACTGAAGCAATGTAGCAATTGTTTCATGTATACTGACAACCACTTACTCCAGAAACAAATAACTACTTTATGTGACAGATGTAGTCACAGTATGAAATAGGAGCCAAGATTCTCACATAAAGACAAATTGAATGCGAAACAGGTTGTCAGCACACACACTAAAAAAGGACATGACACATAAACTCTCATATGCGGAGGTACTCAGTAGTAACTTACCAAAAGATCAGAGGCCTTCAAATTGGAAGCCACTTACACACAACACAAAAAACAACCACAACACATAACACACACCAGTGTATCAACAAATAAGCCCATAAGGCATAACACCACACAACCTGATGTACTTGTCATAAGCGACTCCAGTGTGAGACATCAGATGCTACCCTCACCAGACTGGATACATACCAGGATTTATGAAGTCACTCAAGCACTTAAGTCGCTCAACCATAAGTACTGGTATAACTCTGTCGTAGTCCATGTGGGAGCAAATTACTTGAGATGTACGTCACTGGACTGTATGAAGAGAGACAGGCTGGTATAAGCTTAGCTTTAAGCAACCTTCTGCCTTCTCCGAGGATAATGCCACAATACAAACAAAACATGATTGACTTTAACAATTGGTTTAGCTGCTGGTGTCAATCCAAGGGGATCCACTATTTGTCAGCCTGGGAAGAGATGGTCATCACGCCACCCTGAATTGCCAGAGATGATCAGCAACCATCTCCTGTAGGCTTTCAGATACTGGCAAAGGCATTAACCCTTATTGTGCCTTTTTTTGGCAGTGTGAAAATAAGACTTCCCAACATAACAAAATATTGTCTAGATAAACTCAAGGTAATGCTGCTTAATGCTAGAAGTCTAAACAATAAACTGCACTCCCTGGAAGCACTCCTTACTTTGGAAGATGCTGATATGTATGGTTCAGAGGTGCAGAAAGCACCCTGGCTGTGCAGGGCTACAATGCCTTCCATACATTCAGACCACAAACTGAGCATGAAAGAATCAAAGGAGGGAGTATATCCATCTTCATTAAGTACACCTGTAGACTGGTCAAAAGGTATGACTGTTTTGAGCTACTCCATGTCTAATTAACTATAGGCAAAGCCCCCTACCACATCATAGCTCTCTATAGGTCTCCCACCATGAAACAGGAAAATTATACTGCATACATGAACTTACTGGAGTCACTTGCCATACAGCCCAACACCTTACTCATGGGTGATTTTAATTATCCTACCATCGACTGGAAAACATACATAACCACAAACATGCTGGCTCAGAGGTTCTTGGACTTTGCAATGCAAATACTTTGGGGCAACATGTCAGCACACCTACAAGAGGCTCAGATGTCCTGGAATTAGTAATCCTCAACATGGGAGAGCATTGTACCACCCCCCCCCCCGTGTGATGTCCTTCCTTGTAAGATCAGACCATAAATCAGTCTCATTTGATGTAATTATAAGTTACTCCATCAAGCTCAAAAATGCTTAAGAATTTTTCAAAGACAAATTACTTTGTACTAAGTGAGAGTATAAGAAGTTTCAAAGGGTCTAGTTCACATTGTCGTAAGCTGACAATATCGAATACGATATTGTCGGCACGGCAATGTCGAAAGTTCAGAACATTGCGCAGTTAAATGGAAATCTCCGTAAGGGGAAGATTTCCATTTACCTCAATGTAGTGCGGTCTCGGAGTTGGTATATTTTAAGTAGGAGGTGTGTGAGGGTGCACGGGGACTTGCCCCCTGCCTACGCTAGTTCGTTTTTTATTTTATTGATTTATTTATTTTTTTTTACGTTATTCGATATTTTACTACTTCGATCAATAAAGATTGACCTTTATTGATTCGATGTAGTACAGTTTCGATAACGTGATATAGACTAATTTCATAGCCCCCTCAAACACAGGTAACATGGACTCCTATGCAAAGGTGCACATCAATGCCCTGTATAACCACTTAAGCAATTGTATAGAATTGGCTGTACCTGACCAGATTAAAACCAGGTCCTGACGAAAAAACAAGCCACCCTAGTGGACCTTTGGTATAAACAGGCCATGCAACAAGAGAAAGAAACTAATGTCCAAGAACCAAAGGGAACTGGCTCAGCAGAGGAAGAAATCCCTGTCAAGCTTAAACAAATAAATTAAGAGAACTTGTCAAGTCCTAACTAATTATGAAGTAAAAATGGCTTCCCTAGCTAAGGATAATTGCAAGGCATTCTTTAACTATGTTCGAAATTTAAAAGGGAATACAGAGCTAAGAGTTGAACTGGTTGTGGATGGCACCACCCATAACCAAGAGGACATAATAGCCAACCTGTCAGCTGACAGACTTGGAGCAAACATCACCCCTGTCCACTCCAGTCATCCCCCAAAGTATACCTGCCACCATTCATCAGCCTGTTATCCCAAGAGAGCAGGTCATCTCTGCGCTGTCCAAGACCAAAAGCACAGCATCAGTGGGACCAGACAGCATCCCAGGTTGCCTTTTAAATAACTTAAAACATGACCTAGCAGATTTTCTTGGAACCCTGTTTAACCACAGCCTGAAAATTGGCTGTTCATGTGGAATGGAGGACAGTGACAGTAATCCCTCTGCACGAATATCGACCAGCTCTGGGAATTATAGGGCCATAAGCTTGGCTAGCCTCACCTGCCAGGCTATGGAAAGAATCATTATGGACCTTATTAACAAGGACATAAGTAACCACCATACTCTGGAACCAGCCCAGTTCAGATTTATTAAAGGTAGATCATGTCTGTTAAACATGGTTGACTTTTTTGAGAAAATCACCAAGGCACTGGACAAGGGAAAGATGGTGCATACCGCATATCTTGACCTAGCCAAGGCACTTGACACAATCCCCAACTCAGGGGGAATTAACCCCTATATTACCAGATGGATAGCCAGCTGGCCCACTGACAGGATACATACTGTCAAAGTGAATGACTTCAACTCTAGCAAAAGACCAGTCACCAGTGGCATAGCACAGGGTTCTGTGCTGGGCCCCTTACTGTTCAGAATTTAGTTCTCAGACGTCCAGGCAAACTTGGATGGCCTCTGGCTGTACCAAATTTGCTGATGATTGCAAAATTGGGAGCAATCATGGAGTCCCCAGACAATGTTAATATACAGCAGGAAGGCTTAATGCAGGCAAATAACTGAGGCCAAAGCCATGGATTAAAGCTAAGTGATAAAAATGCATTAGCAGTCCCTTTGTGAAAACTGACATCCCTGCTAATTACATCATAGATAGCAACCCCCAAGAGTAGACCCAGTGAGATGTGATTTGGGTACTCAGGTTGATAGCAATCTGAACTTTGACCATGACATATCCACGTTAGTAAGGAAATCCTTCTGTGTGGAACATCGTATTAGTAAAGGCAATGCATCTAGATCTAAGAATGTTATAATTCCGATAAAAAATGATCCCAGTGTCCAACAATATGAAACAAAAACGCCAAAACAATTAGCGTAGACCACACCAGGAATCTGGAAACTATGCTGGAAACAACGTTCGTTTATTAGTTGAACACAAACAGAGGTTAAGCGCTTTCTTCAGAATACTACTGATGAAGGCAGTAGTATTCTGAAGAAAGCGCTTAACCTCTGTTTGTGTTCAACTAATAAACAAACGTTGTTTCCAGCATAGTTTCCAGATTCCTGGTGTGGTCTACGCTAATTGTTTTGGCGTTTTTGTTTCATAATGTTATAATTCCATTATACTCTGCCCTCATCAGACCAGTAATTGAGTACAATGTTCCCTTTTGCATGTACCTCACCAGACACCTGCAAGAATTGGAGAGACCACAGAGGTTTCTCACCAGGATATTACAGGGTACACAAAAAAGTCTTTTGTAGAAAGACTGAAAGCCCTGTCACTGTATTCTGTCTTCTGCAGGTTGCTAAGGGGTTGACCTGGGCCAGGCTTCCAGTGCAATCTGTGACCCAGCCTTGATGGAAATGCTACACATGTGTAAATCAAACTGTACGAGGGTCACTCAATCCGGGGATCTTGATCTAACCTCTGACATGAACAGGCCATGCTGGAGAGATAGAAACATCTCCCAGAGGCTGCCAATTCTCTGGAACTAGCTTCCAATTCATGTTAAACAGAGCCCCTTCCTGACCCTCTTCAAATTCAAACTAGATCAGTGAATGCTTGACCACATATTCACTCCTGGGGTGATGCCCATGTCCCTCCTGGACAGAAGAGATCAGTATTAACTACCATAAACCCAAAACTCTGAACTTCACTCACCTAACCACCGACAACTAGGGCAACGTGGGGTAAATATGGCTAGGCTTGTAAGGGCTATTAGCCTAGTAACCTTCTATGAACCTATGAACCTATAATGCTTATAATCAAAAATTACCTTAAACTAAATACCCCTTGATAAAATTGTGCAACACAACAAGAGATTATGGACCACACTGGCTGCTAGCCCAGATTTCCCTAAGATAAAGATCAAAAATGTATCTACCAGTAATCTATATTTTATCTCTTGTTTGCAGTAGCATCACAGAAGATTGTCCTAGGAAATCAAGTGTTACTCCAAGATCCATGGGAGGCCATCTCAGCTTGGATTGGCTGGGACCATCGAAGGAGAAACTTAACACAATTTTTTCATTTTCACCAGCTGGTTTGGCAACCAGCAAAGTGCTCAACTCCTTGAAATACTGTAAACCTGCACAGCATCCTAACAACAAACATCCCTCACAGGTTTTCAAACATTACTGTCTGTCCATAGGTGTTGCAACATTACTGCATGTCGAAACACTCTAAACAATCACTGCTGAATATATGCAAAATAGTCTGCCAGGGACAAAAAGTCCACATTTGCCTTAACATATATTAGGACTATTTGAGACTCCCTTGAGCACCAAACATTCTTAGCAGAATTAATGGTACAGAATCGTTTCACGTTATCAATGAGAACAACCCCATAACAGCACCATCGTCCTTCTGTGTTGTTGTAATCCTCATCAAAGACTGGATTGTTCCACTCAGGTGATTTCAGCTATGTGGACACTACTGTTCGTGACTTTCACCAAACCTCAAATCTTTGTTGAGGGGAAAGAAATATGGTATGGAATCTGTGGAAAGATAACATGAACACAGAGATCAAATCTCTCTCATCATCTCTATCACACACACACACACACACACACACACACACACACACACACACACACACACACACACACACACACGCAGAAGCCCTTTTCTTAGGCATTGTTTATATAATAGTGAAGGAATAATAGTAGCTCTCATTTGGGACTCAAACCCAAGACCTCCAGTATATTGTGCTGGTGTCACTGCCCCAGACCTTCAAAGGAGTGGACACATGGGTGTTTTCCCTTAAGAATCTTACACTTCCAGCATGTAAAATAGCTTGGATTTATTTCTCTGCTTTTCTGTTTGCCTGTGGATTGTTTGTACTCCTACTGGAATGCTGGAATTCATATTTTCCTTCAAATGTTTTGTATTTTTAAACAAGTCAATTGAGATATATAACAGTTTTCATAATGCTGTGCCGAGCAGAGAATTTCATATAGGTTCATAGGTGTTTACTAGACTAACGACCAGAAGAGCCTTTTTAAGCCTAGCCATGCATCCCAAATTTCTGACTAGTTCTGATACCCTTGATATGTGTAAACATAGGCCTGGGAGATGACCCATTTACAGGTTACCTGTTTGCATCAGAGACATAGGTGCCAAACCAGGGATGAATTTCTGGTTCCTTATCCAATTGTCCAAGTTGTAATTGAATTGGGTTAGGGAGGAACTCTGCTTCACATGGATGTGGAATCTGTTCCATAGATGGGGTAGTCTCTAGGATACATACCTATCTCTCCAGCAGGTCCTATTTATATCACAGGCACGGTTTAAGTCTTTAGAACGGGTAATTCTGGTACTGTTTGTTTTGTGGATGTGTAGCAGGTCCATCAGAGTTGGGTCTGACAATGCCCTGTATGCCAGTCATAGATCTCTCCTCAAAAGCCTGTAGGAGACAGAATATAGGGATAGGATCTTGAGGCAGTCTGCATAGGACATATTACTTATGCCCTGCATTCTTTTAGTGATGAACCTCTGTGGACATTCCAGTTGTTGGATATGCCTGGTTAGGTACATACCAAAGGGGGGGCATTGTACTCAATGATAGGTCTGATGAATGCCGAATACAGTGTAACAATGACTTCCTTGGACTTAGATGCCATACCTTTGTTTATAAGTTGTGCAATGTAGAATTATTTCCTCACCACTGTAGACACGTGATGATCAAAGGCTAGATTACTATCTGTGTGTGTCCCTAAGTCCCTGATTACTGGGTCATCTCTAAGGGGTGTATTGTCAGTATGATAGTTACCAGAGATGGATGACTTCCCAAAGGATACTATTATGCATTTCTTGGCATTTAGTTTTAGTCCATGACTCTGACACCAGTTGATGTCCTTCATGGATGCATCTGCAGTCATAACAAATGGGTTGTCCTGTCGTCAGGCAGCCCTTCGGTCGGCCGGATTCCAAAGTCTGGGTCCGGCTTCGGCTGATTTCGCACTTCACCCGACGTCATCTCTGCTGGTCTTCGGGTATAAAGGCATCAGCCGACGCCATTTTCCTCAGTCTTTCTTGCCGCGTGGCGCCCGAAGCAGAAGCTGTTCGCAAGTGCCGGTCGGTCAGATCCAGAGATTACTACTACCGAATACTACTTCGAAGACTTCTAAAAGCTAAGTACCCCGTTGAGGACTCTTTCTTGCCTCAGCCGATGTCAGAAAAAGTCAATAACTGTTTAACTTGTGGGAAACAAATACCTCATAAAGATTTCCACTCTTACTGTCTGCCTTGCTTAGGCCCAGACCACGGCGTAGCAGCCTGTTCGCCTGTGCTTCCTTCAACCGGCGAATGCTTAGGCGTCGGTCGGAGTTTGCTGAACAGTTTTCGGCTCAGATTTTGCGTACATTATGCCGTCGGATCCTCCGACTACCCAAATTGTTAAAAACGCAAAGAAAAGACCGACACTCGCGGTCAGCGGTTTCGGCGAAACCACGGTTAAGCAAGCGCGAGTGTCTCGGTTTCGGCGAAACCGAGAAAACGATCAATCTTCAGCGAATCCATGACTACTACTGAGGCTCCTGCTACCTTAGTTGAATCGGCCTCAGAAATTTTGCCTACAATTGTGGTTCCTAGTGATTTATCAGACACCATCCCTTTGGATGTCTCTACCCCAGCACGTGGTGCTGCTAGGCCTCCTGCAGCCATGTCTATTAAGGCCTTTGCCAGGGCTAAAGCAGCCAAATCTGCTAAATCAGTGCCTATTAAGCCCCCCTCACACAGGCCCACTTCTAGTTCACAAATGCTTACTCTGGCAGAAGATTTAATATCCTTAATTAGGGGATCCCAATCTCACCCAGACAGGGCCTCTCAGCCCCCAGAAAAGAGACCTAGAGCAGAGCCCCGAGCCAGTGTCCTCTGATGATTCTGCGGATGACTCAGACATTACAGACCAGCCAGAGGCTCCTTTTTCTACTTATGAAGATTCCGATGCTGAAGAATCCATTCCAGCTGCCTCTCCACCAGAGGAATTTTCCTTTGGGGAAACCTTACATGCCATGAGAGAATAATTCCAATGGCAGGGACAAGATTTCTCAGATTCAAGAAAAAGGCTTAGGACTTTTCTGCACTTACCACAACATAGGCCCTTAGCTATACCTCCTGTACTGCCTGTTGTGGATGATGCATTTAATGATGTTTGCACTGCTCCTGATTCTTTACCTCCAGCCCCTGCCAAACCAGATAGATTTTACAGGGTGCCAGACACTCATCACCACCTATACAAGGCCCCTCTTGCAGATCCGAAACTATATCCCAGGGGCCTAAGGCAGTAGCCTCGACCACAGCAAAACCCTATTCCTTCTGAAAGGGAATCCAGGTCCTTAGAGATGGGGGAAAAAAGTTTACACCTCTGCTACTCTCTCAGCTAGAGCTTTAAACTGTCAGTTTCATATGATCCAATACCAAGAGTTTATGCTTGATCAGTTAACTAAAAACTGTCCTCTGATGAATCCTTAGATAAGAAATATGTATTAGAAATGGTGAATAACATCCAACAGGTTAGTAACCATTCCTTAAAATGTGGCTATGATACACTGGAGGCTTCATTTAGATCAGCCATGACTGGCACAGTGATAAGAAGGCATGCATGGTTGAAAGAACAGGTCTTACCGGATCATGTTAAAGCAAAGCTATTAGATGCTCCTATGGATAAGGCCAGTCTATTTGGTACACCTGCCCAGCAAGTAATGAGGAAAATGGAAGAAAAGGCAAAATCTGTACAAACAGTTAAAGATTTCTTACAGGTTCAGCCCCCAAGGTTTAGCAGGAACTGGCCTGCCAAAAATTGGTCCTTTCCTGACTCCACAAGATCCCAAAGGGGCAGGAATAGATGCTCTAGAGGCAGAAATCAATCCAGAGGAGGTGCCTACAGAGGACGACAGTGGCAAGGCAATAACCGAGGCACAGACGCAACCACTGCCACTGCAACAGGACAATCACAGTGACTTGGCTCTGACACCGCCTACCAGGGAGCAAATAGCAGCACCTTTAGGCGGAAAGTTAGCCTTATTTTCGAAAAATTGGCACTATATCACAAAAGACAAGTGGATTTTGCAAACCATAGACCAAGGCTACGGTTCCACTTCCACACCTTACCAGTACAAAGAGGAATGCCAAACCTACCTCCAAATCAAAAATAGAAGCTCTACAGCAGATAGCGGAATTAACAAAGATGAGAGCTGTGGAAAGAGTACCAATAACAGAACAGGGCAAAGGATTCTACTCCAGACTCTTCCTAGTACCAAGAAAAGAGAAAAGTTGGAGACCTATTCTCGACCTGTCCGTCTTAAACGCATACATCATTGTCCCGAAATTCAAAATGCTGACCCTACAGCAACTTCTTCCCATGCTGGGCAAGGAGTGTTGGCTGGTAACTCTAGATCTCAAGGAGGCATACCTGCACGTCCCCATTCGACCAAATTGCAGAAGATACCTCAGATTTCTTGCAGGATCAGAGCATTATCAATTCTCAGCATTGCCCTTTGGCTTATCTACTGCACCCAGAGTATTCACAAAATGCCTGGCATCAGTAATCGCTCACTGCAGACTACAGGGAATCCAAATTTATCCATACCTGGACGACTGCCTGTTACAAGCGGACAACAAAAGCAAGCTGACAACAGATTTACAAAGGGTCATTTACTTGCTACAAACCCTGGGATACACAGTCAATTTACAAAAGTCAAGGCTGATACCATCCCAAACAAGAACATTCTTGGGCGCGGAATTGGACACAGTAAAACAAATGGCATTCCTAACTGCAGAAAAACAAAAAGAACTCCCTCTTTACTTCTTGGCATTAACAAAGCAGAACAAACTAACAGCAAGAAAAGTTCTGCAGGCCTTGGGCTTCATGGCATCATGCATAATCTTGGTCCCACATGCCAGACTGCATATGAGAAAGCTACAGTGGTACCTAAAGAATTTATGGTCTCAGCACAGGCACAGCTTAGAAACAGAAATCCCACTAATACCATGCCTAAAACAGGAGTTCCTATGGTGGGCTCAAGCATGCCAGGCAAACCCAGGCTTACCCTTCCACAACTTTTGAGCAAGCCAAACCATCACAACGGACGCCTCAGACCTAGGATGGGGGGCGCACATGCTGGACAAATGCATACAAGGATTGTGGACTCAAGACCAGCTGCACCTGCACATAAACCAAAAAGAAATGCTGGCAGTAAAACTGGCAATCCAAAAATTCAGACCATTCCTCAAAGAAGGCCATTTGATGATAAGGACAGACAACACCACAGTCATGTGGTACATCAACAAACAGGGAGGCACTCATTCATACCCCCTATGCAGAATGACTTTGGACCTTTGGAATCTGGCTCTCAGCTACAACATCCAGTTACAGGCAATATTTGTGCCGGGAAAAGAGAACACCCTAGCAGACATGTTAAGCAGAACCACCTCGGATGCTCACGAATGGATGCTACACCCGGACATCTTCAAGGCCATCACAAAGAAATGGGGTATGCCACAAATAGATCTATTTGCTTCCCCACTCAATCACCAGCTCAAAAAATTCTGCACAAGGACATTCCACCCACTTGCATGGAAGGTGGACTCTCTATCCTTCAGCTGGAAAGGCCTGACAGCATATGCATTTCCACCTCTTCCCTTGATGCACAAGGTACTACTGAAAATCAAAGAGGAACGTCCAAGGATAATCCTGATAGCTCCGAATTGGCCAAGACAGCACTGGTACCCATTACTGAGGAGCATGTCTCGGGAGAGAATGTGGTCAATACCCCTGATGCCTTTGATGTTAACTCAGAACAACTACAACATCATGCATCCAAACCTAAAAATCTTGCAACTGACGGCCTGGAACATCACATAGCAGCAACCAACCCAGACCTTTCCCAAAGGGTTAAAGACATTATCCTTGAAGCCCGCAGACCTTCAACAAGAAGGAACTATGCAGGAAAATGGAAAAGGTTTGTCATTTGGAGTACTGAAAGAGGAAAAGATGTGTCGAACATAGATATTGCTAACATTCTGGAGTACTTGGCAGAGCTTCTACATACAGGCCTGTCCTATTCCTCCATCAAGATACATGCATCAGCTATTTCAGCAGAATACAGCTCGATCCACCTGTCTTTTCGCATCCTCTACTCAGGCAGTTCCTCAGAGGGATCAAGAATGTAAAACCTCCTAGGAAACCACCATTACCAGCATGGGACTTGAACTTTGTGCTAGAAAAGTTGACACTCCCTCCGTTTGAACCAGCAGCAACAGCAGATCTACAACACCTGTCATGGAAAACTGCTTTCCTACTGGCAATTACCTCAGCAAGGAGGGTTTGGAACTACAGGCCTTAACGGCAGTGCAACCCTTCTAATCTTCCATCAAGATAGGGTGTCCATGAGAACTAATCCTACATTTATGCCTAAGGTGGTATCCAGAGTGTCTTTAAACCAGGCAATCCACCTACCTACCTTCTTTCCCAATCCACAAAACAGGGCCGAAAGACTGCTGCATACCTTGGATGTACATAGACAGTTACGCTACTACCTGGACAGAACCAAAAGTAACAGAAAAACTGACCAGCTTTTAGTAGCCTATGCAACAGGAAGGGAAGGAAAAGCAATTTCCAAACAGACAATCTCCAAATGGATAGGAAATTGCATAAGATTCTGTTACTCCTTCCATGGAAAACCAATTCCACAGAACATAAGACCTCATTCTACAAGGGCTACAGCCACTACCACAGCTTTCTTACGAGGAGTGGCAACCAAGGACATTATTGAGGCGGCTACTTGGACCTCCGTGCATACATTTGCCAAGCATTATAATTTACCTCTATACTCTAGATCCCGAGCAGGGTTTGCCACTGCTGTACTGCAAGGGATCCTAACTACACCATAATCTTTCTTCCTCCACCCCTAGTTTGGCTATGGTATTCTACCCATTTGTTATGACTGCAGATGCATCCATGAAGGACATAGTACAGTTTTGTACCTACCATAAATGTAGATGTCCGAACTGGATAGCATCTGCAGTCAGGATTACCCACCCTCCTTCCCTCTGTGGTACTCCTTGGGTATTTACCCTCCTAATAGCTAGCTGGAGGGGATTCTCTTATGGTGTATTTGTTTGTATAGATGTACATACATGCTTATTTTTGTGTTTGCCTTCTACCTTTTTGGAAACATTGGCATTTATCCAAAATTTAGCCTTCCAAGAGGACAACTGGCATCTGGGGCAAGAAACACTGAGGAAAATGGCGTCGGCTGATGCCTTTATACCCGAAGACCAGCAGAGATGACGTCGGGTGAAGTGCGACATCAGCCGAAGCCGGACCCAGACTTTGGAATCCGGCCGACCGAAGGGCTGCCTGACGACAGGACAACCCATTTGTTATGACTGCAGATGCTATCCAGTTCGGACATCTACATTTATGGTAGGTACAAAACTGTACTTTTGTCTGTGTCAGCCCCTCCTGGAGAACATTTGTGTCAGTGTGAGATTCAATGACAGTTTCTAATTTGCAATCATCTGCAAATTTAGTTAGCCAGAGACCACTGACATTGGCCTTGACTTCTGAGAAGTAAATGCCAAAAAGGAGCAGTCCAAGGACTGATACCTGAGGGGCTCCACTTGTGATTGGCCTGTTTGTATAGGTGGACTTCCCAATTCTAACTTCCTGGGTCCTGTGAGCCAGTTGGCTATCCACTGGGTGACATATGGGTTTGTACCGAACCTCTCAACAATGCTCGAGTGGGGTATTGTGTCAAATGCCTTGGCCAGGTCAAGGTAGGCAGTGTGAACAATTTTGCCCTCATTCATTTCTTTTGGTGACCTTCTCAAAGAAGCCCATCAGGTTAAGTAGGCATGATCTGCCCTTTACGAAACCAGACTGGGTTGGGTCCAGTGTCTGGAGGTTTACTATATCTCTGTTGATCATCTCCATGATAATTCTTTCCATGGCTTTACATATAAGACTAGTTAGACTTATGGGTCTGTAGTTTCCAGGGTCTGTAGATGGCCCATCTTTGTGCAGAGGGGTGACTGTTGCCTGTCTCCATTCATGAAGTATGAAGCTTGTTTGGAGGCTACAGTTAAATAGTAATTCCAGAGGCCCTGATAGGTCATGTTTCATGCTATTTAGAAGGTGTCCTGGGATATTGTCTGTGCCCATTGATGCAGTGTTCTTGGTCTTAAAGAGAGCATTAAGAACCTGTTCCCTAGTGATAGTAGGGGGAGTTATATTTGATGATGTTTCCTGAGGGAAGGTTGAGGGGGAGAGAGGAGTAAAGTTGGAGTTGAATTTATCAGCTAGGAGGTTTTCTATATCTTCTGGCTCAGTATAAGTGGCTCCATTTACAATGATCTCTGCATACAATTGTGTATTGATTGCTTTTGAGGTTGCAAACATAGCTAAAGAATGCTTTGTGGTTGTCCCTGGCCTGGGAGGCCAAACTTACCGTAAATTTGGCTTTGGTAGACTTTATTTGACCTCTGAATTGTTTGTTTAGTTTAATTAGAGTGCTTTTATCCTGCTGGGTGCTGCACCTACTAATTTTTGCCATGATTTTCTTCCTCCTGTTATACATCTGATTGATTTTGTGATTCTATCAGGGTTGCTTGTTTTTTTGAGTTAGTTATGTACTTCTTCCTGGTGGGTACAGCTGCCTCTATACAGCTATTAACATGCTTGTACAGGGTTTCTGTGAACAGTTCTGCATAGGGTTTATAGGGGCTTGATATTTTGGCAGGTTCTCACTTAATAGCAAGAGGTTAGCCTTAGAATAGTTCCTGAATATTCCCGGTTTAGCTGGGGGCCCATGTTCTATTTTTACTTCAAAGGAGACCATTTTGTGGTCTGACCTTACCAGGGAAGGCATTACAGTAGGGGGTGTGCAGCACTCTCCCATATTAGTTAGGACCAGATCCAGTATGGTTGCACCCCTGGTTGGTGTATTGACTATCTGGTCCAGGGAGTTTGTGTTTACAAACTCCAAGAATCTCTGTGCATGTACGTTTGATGTCATATAGGATTCCAAGTCACCCATGAATATGGTATTGGGTTGAATGGTTAGTGTTTCTAATAAGTTTAAATACATGGTATGGGTTTCCTGGGTCATAGAGGAGGACCTATAGCTTGCAAGGAAGTAGTATTGGATTTTACCTATGGTGATTTGAACATGGAGCAGCTCAAGTGCATGGTCCTGTTTGACCAGCCTTGAAGTATATTTATTTTTGATGTAATCAGAGACACCTCCAACTTTAGTCCCTGTTTGTAAAGTAGCTAGTCTAAATGTGTGGAAGGCATTATAACCCTGCACCGTTGGTGTGCTGTCCGCAGCTTTAAACCATGTCTCTGAGACCGCACAGACATCAGCATTCTCTAGGGTAAAGAGAGCTTCCAAGGAGTGGAGTTTTTTGTTTAGGCTCCTAGCATTGAGCAGTAATACCTTTAGGTTTTCTTGGTTTTGATTTGCTATGTCAGAAGTACTTTCAGTTTGGCATTGCCTAAAAAAGGCACTATGGGGGAAGACTAATAGCCGAAAGCCTAAAGGGCTGGGAGTTTGTGAAGTTTTTCTAGAGCAAACAAGCATATTTTGATAAATTTGAATAGCAGACGTTATGTAGGAAATACCATTGCCCTTTCAAATTAAAAAAGATCCCTTTCTTCTCAAAATGTTTAGAGGACATTGATGAGCAGTGGTCCTACTGCTGCTTAGGGTTTTATTGGATTGCACACACTGATGTATTCATCACTTTTCCTGTAGTCTTGGTCGTGGTACTCTTTCAATGGCCATGTGCTCTTTTGACATCCTGAACCTCCTGAATGTTGAATACTAGAGGCATGACTTACAGAACCAGTATATTCATTCATGATACCTAGAAGTAAGTAAATAAATAAAATGTTATTAACCTTCCACATGGCTGTGTCCGGGTAATCTTTTCCATTTTATTTTATGTTGTCCTCACTTCTGGGACTTTGGAAAAATATTAACTAGCAATTAACTAATTAGCCACTTTATTTGTTCTTGTAATTGGATGACCACTGACATTTCTGCAGAATATGCATCGGTTGCAATCAGGAGATTTCATGTTTGGTACCGTTGTCATCATAATTGTCAGCACTTTCTAGATATGTGACCACATGACATCTAAATATATCTTGGATATTGTGCACAAAGGCTAGACTCCTCTTTCATTTGAATGAAAGCAAAAATGTAAGGATGGATTGTCCTGTAGTACAGAACACCCATTATTTTTCAGTTTCTGCATATCTTTGTCATTTTAGCCAGTGACCAAACTACAGATGGTGTTGCTTTTCAGCCTGCTACACAATCTTGCAGCAAAACTGCACCAGATCCATTTTTAGTACATTGATGCCACTCTGTTTTGTTCCAAGTTCAGTTTCATTCTCAGGACTTCCTGTAAGTTCTTTCTGACCTTGATACAGCCACATTTCTAAGTGTGTGTTTTTTTTTTTTTTTGCTCAGTTTTTGGCTTACTGCCTTGAGGTCACTTTCTCTCTTTCCTTAGAACGTCATGTCCTTTCTGCACATTTAACATTTACCCCTATTCAGGTGATATGCCAACACAATACTCTGTAAAGATCATTGGAGGACAAAGTACTAAAAAGCATTAGAAAACTTGGCATTGTGCTTATCTTTCCATTGTACTTAGCCAGCTACATCATTTGTGCAGATGTGTACACCTTTTTAACCTTTCAACCATTTATGTTAAATTGTCAAGTGAAACATTTCTCGTGCTGGACTGATAATGGAGAGAGCTCCTTTTACCACATCATAATAAAACATTGTGTAATTTGGTATTCTTACTGTGTAACTATAATTGCAGCAATCCATTTAATACATGAAGTTTTGTAAAACACTGCAGATCTACCTGCAGTTTCATACATTCTTTTATGTCTTATTTGTATTTGATAATTATTGTACTTGGGATATTGTCTTTGAGGTCTTTGGGATACATTAATATCCACCTGACCCTGCTGCTTTATTTTATGTAAACAGTGGTGCAAACCTATTCTTTAAATGCTTTTTTTGTTTACTTCATATGTTTCAACCTTGCTCTTTCTAAATTATTCCCTATTACTTTTAACACAGATTTTGGAGAATGTACTAGTAGAAGCTCTGTGTCTTTAAGCTTGACACTGTAGCTGGATAGTAGTACTCAAATCCACCTCAAAGATGCAAAGATTCTTCTGCCATATATACCTGGGTTGCATTCTGTATAGGTCTTGTCATTGCTTACTTCAGAACATTAACATGTTCACCAGCTTCATTGCCTTACAGGTTTATTTTCCAAGCAGCAATGCTTTTCTGAAGAACTATGAATAAAAAGTTGACTTGCATTTTGTGCTACATCTTCAGTTAACACACCCTTCCCTTGTCAGTCACTTGGCAATGATAAACCTCTAGTCATTCCTGTTTCTTTATTACCTTTTGAATCTCTGAAATGTTTCTATGCCTGCAGTTGTAATTAGGCCGGGCAATTATACCACCCTTTGGAAAACTGGCTTTTAAGAAGGATTAATTATTCAGGTATTTTTTTTCCCCTTTTGTATTCATACTTATTTCCATTTGCTCACTGCCTTAGAGGATGTGATGTCTATTACAACAACTTGTCTGTTACCATTTTAGTTGTAAGTTTCTTGACTAGTAGAAGTGGGATGCTTAAGACACACTTCTCACCAATGACCTAAACCAAACAGGACAAACAAGGAAACGGCAGAGTACAACACACAGTATCACGATTATATGCAGATTAACAATCTCACTAGTACTTGTACCCAAAATACATCCCTAGTACAAGACTTAACTTGACAAAAAGTGTTATAATAAAATTGTTTCAGTTGTTACATTAAAGTAAAATAACATACGATAAACACATTTCATTCCCACTGAAACACGAGAATAAGCCCTCAGACAATAACACTACTACATCTGAACAGCCCACTGACCCTTATTTTCAGTTTATCCCCTACGTCACCACCACCCTCAAATGCATGGTGTATTACTCATGGACTTGCATTAACATGAAGAAATGCAGCATAGTTAAAGCTAGAATCTTCACTGCTGCTTACTGTATAGATAATATTCAATTTAAATATGGCACATTCATCAAGGACTTGGTCCATATATTGATAACAGACTCTCATTTGACTACATTGTCTCTGTTGTTGTTAAAACCCTTCTACCTTACACAGCTTATCCTTGATGGCATCTCCCCAAGGTCCATCATTGGATGTAATGCACCCTTCAACGTATATCTCACCAAATACCTTAAAGCAGTTTGGGAGACGTCAATGTTTCCTCACCAAAAGAATTTTAGGTCACAGTACCCTTAGTTAATCTGATAGACTAAAAGCTAGACTAAAAGCTTTGTCACTGTACCCAGTGTCATACAGACTCCTGAGGGGGTGATGTCTGCTTAGATTTCCATGAATCAGAAGCACAGCTGGCTCAACCAGCACCCTGTCCCAGTACCATGAAACCAATGACCTACCCCCTCAGCTCTTCAGATGCAAGAGGAAAATAAAATAGACATTCCTGCTACTGGCATACCTACCAGGTGGTCAGATGCACAGCACCTCCCCCCTGCCCCAGCCATTCAGGTCTGATTTCTGTGCCCTGCACTGACCTTTGTTCAACACATTTTATTAAAAAAATAGTCTCTTCTTTTAAACTGTAGCAAACTATTGATACAGTTTATACCCTGCCTGCTTAGAGCACTGCAGTGCTCAGGTTTTCGTTAACTTTTTTTTACTTTTAAAACTTCAGCAAACTGCTTGCTATAATTGAGACCGCACACAGAATACTACATCGCTTTGGTTTGACTGCAAATGCAATGCTGGCTTTTAAAAGCTGGTATTGTAATAGAGATCAGAATCAGCTGATGGCACCCCCACAACACTTTGCGACTTTACATCCAGGGCAGTTATCCCTGTAGCCCCATCACTTTTTGAACTCCTTCACCTAAATACAGTTGGTAAAGCAAACACCCATTCTGTAGAGACCTAAACTATCATATCAACAAGAATGGATGGCATGAGAGATAGCTTACTTACATCCGAGTGACTCCTTCAGGTGCATATGCATTTACTTCCTACTGACACCTCTAGGCGTCAAATATTGTTTGTTCACATTTGCATCAATAATTCCAAAACCATGCTATGAAGAGGATTTTTAAAAGATTTTATCTTAAAGCTTACACAATGGCAAACTAAACTGCATTAATATTTGGCCTCTGTCTTGTGCAGATAGAGAAATACTGTTTTATGACAATTTATATAGATATAATTTTCACATTTTTCTAAATATCTCAACAACCAAGTAACAGACAGAACTCCTTAGTTTAATATGACAGCTCTCAAGTAGATGACTAAAATGCTGCTGATAAGTATGCATGTAACTTGAGAGGTTGCTGAGATATTTTGTTTACAAAATATTACAAACATAATAGTTATTGTGTTTACTGAGACTTAAGATCTGGAACCAAAAGAATACTGCCACTGTAAAAATAGTTTGTGCTGAAAAGCTTGCCATTTATACATCTTTCATAACCCCTATGGTTCCAGAGATATGAACATTTACATTTGTTTGAAATGTTGAGGACATAATTTGATTCTGTCCAAAGGCTTAGACCCCACCCATTGGAAATTACAGTGCAAACCTCCAGAGCTCCATTGGAGTGACTGAGTTACACTAACATATCAACAAGAATGGATGGTATGAGAGATAGCTGACTTAACATATACCATCCTTCTGTAATCGGCTGTTTTTGCCTATAAAGCAGAGTGCTTCACAGTCACCCTTTAAAACCAGTCCAGATGACCAGATGGGTGATCTCAAATTTTCACCAGGAACATGTAGAGAAAGTCTACTTAACTTAGTAAGGAGCATTGTTAGTTTCCCACCTGTCCTGGGTGATGTGGCTGAACTTCTTGATGGTCTTGTTTGGTATAAGGTTAGTAACGAAATTATGATCTTATTCATACAACCTATTCTAAGATCCTAACAAAACTTCCCTTATCTATACTTATCAATAGCTCAGTCAAAGAACAATATGTACGTAAATTGTGGAAACATATATATACAAGTTATTCAAGTGTCCACTTTGAAACTCTTTTGTTCTAAATTGTAAAATTCTTCTCATACTGGTGCACTTCCACTGAAAATGCTACTGTATATTAACTGCTGTTAATTTTTTTCCCAAACTATATATACTGTTATAGGTCTGTTACACTTTAAATTTTATGTTTGTATTTATCTATTTTCTATGTAACTGGAGGTTTTCTCCCTGGGCATCCACTGAAAAGGGGCATGCTTTCCATTTTAGTCAGACTGTCCTGCTAATCAAATGCTAAGCATGTGTACTTTTTGCTTTTAGTTTTTATGAATACGTGTGCAAGCATTGTTCTTAATGTTTCAACTCATCCTTTTATGCAACATTCTTATAATGGTACGCTGGTAACCTGTTTGTAATAAAAACTGGCAAACTCCAGCTTTATGGCAGTAGGTTTAAGGTGTGTCCTCAGAAGTGTGCTTTGTACTACACATCATATTTGTTCTTCCCTTTTGAACGGTTCATTAACAAATACTTGGTGTTCATCAGTGCTGTGGGGTTTGAGACATGTTAGACTTCATTCAGAACTCTCTTAAAATAACACTGTTAATAAAGCTCACGGTGCATATTGTTTTTAATCTTATGTAAAGTTTTGTAGGATATAATGTTTTAGTTAACAATAGTTTTGAACTTGAATATTTTTTCCATTATTATTTGTTTTGTTAACTGGTGAGGTAGGCTGGTATAAGGCCCTTTTCAGTCACTACCTGGGCTGTAAGGCAATACCAGACAAAACATTTAAACAAGCTTACAAGAAGTCAATGTCTATAATATTGATGCAAAATGCTTAGCAGGGGTAGTAGTTGAAAATCCATGTGCATAAAATATAATAGTTCTATTTGAAGTGACAGAAGTGTGTACAATTACATAAGAGAAATACTTTAACAGGAATATAAGAAAGCAAATCGCAGGTAGGCACTAGGAAAAGAAAAAAAGGAGAGACTATGTTATTATGATGTTTCTGAGACAGCAGTTGATGTATCGTATATATGTGAATTTAAAGAGTTGAAAGCGATCAGCACATTATGGCATCTAAATACGTAAACCAAAAAAAGGAGAAAAAGCACCAAAATGCCAACACCAACATATCCAAACTGTAGCACTTCAGATGCAGGACCAGACAATGTTTAGCAAAAACTTTAATAACAAAATAAAACAATTAAGGCTTAACTGTCTCACTGCATTTTTCATCTCAGAAGAATGAGACTTCTTCAGCACTAATAGCCATTGGACCCCACCCCCCCCCATGTCTGGTCCTGCCTCTGGAGTGCTACAGTTTGGATATATTGGTGTTGGCATCTATGTACCTATATACACAAGAGTCAAATAATAATTGATGCTGTGAAGGAGTCTCTGAAACAGGTACGCTTATATTACGTATCCAAATAATACTTCAAATTTCTCTTGAAGTAGGAGATTTTCTACAAAGTAGTGATATCTTTAGATAATCTGTTCCAGTAGGCAGGGCCAGCTTAACAGTAACATAGGTAGGGTGGGACAAGAAGGTCAGCTGCTCCAGGCACAAAGTGTTGGGGGGGGGGTGCAACAATCAGCAGATCCTGATCTTTCTTTAATGCAATACTAGCTTTGAAAAAACGTTTTTTAATATACTGTCAAACATGAGTGCTGTAGAGGTCTGTGTGTGGTCCAAATTGTAGCAACTATTTGCTACATTGTAGCAAGGAGTGTGATATCGTTTAAAAGGTAATTTAACTAAAACCTGAGCACTATAGTGCTTTGTGCAGGTAGGATGTAAACTGTAGCAAGTGTTTGCTACAATTTGAAAAGAATATTTTTTTTAAACTAAAATATGAGTGCCATAGTACTCTGTGCTGGCATGGTATAAACTGTAGTGACTGCTACATTTGGAGCAAGCTGTTTACTGCAGTTTAAAAAGAAGAACATTTATTTCAAACTAAAACATGAGCATTATAGCATTCCATACAGATAGGGTATAAACTGCAGCAATTGTTTGTTACAGTTTAAAAGAAGAAATTTTATTTTTTGCTCTTCAGTGTAAGAGCTGGGGGGTGTAGATCCAACTGTAATAAGCTGATCACTTACAATGTAGCAACTGACTTATCACACTGAAGAGCTTTTTTTTCACTTGAAGAGCTGAGGGGTAGAGTGCAGGGTGCTAGTTCATAGTACTGGCCCAGGGCACTGGTTGAACCAGCTACACTTGATTAGTAAAGGAAAATTTTCATCATGGTTGTATGCGCTAGAGCTATGAAGAGAAATAAAGTTCACACCATGACACTTAGTATAATAATAAAGGAGGAGCATATATGGTGTTCCTTCTATAACAGTGATCTATTCAAACATCTGCTATTATGATAGGTTAACTTACACTAATATACTATGTTCATCATTCGATCACTGTTGCAATAAACTAAGAAATATGAGTACAGTGGTAGCATTTAGAAGGAAAGGGAAGAGGAAGAAAAGATGGGGGTCCAGGTGCCCTTGGAGACTAATCCTAGCAAAGCCTGCCTTGAACTTACAGAAGAAATCAAATTTGTTGTACTTTGTAAGGGTGGGAGCAGATGACTTTCCTTTAGTATACTTTCTGGAGTCCACCTCTTTCCAAAAAGCCACAGAAGAAGCCACAGTCCTGGAGGAGTGGACCTTGACACTGCCTGGAAGTGGCTGTTATGGTGATGATAACAAAAAGCAATATCATAAAGCAACTGTTTAGAAGGTGTATATTTTGGTTTTGATTCTCCCTTCTTATCTTCACAGGAAAGAGTTAAATCAGAATTTTTTATAGATTTTTGTTCTGTCAACATAGTAGCTTAGTTGCCCGTGGACATCCATTGTGTGTAAAATTCTCTCTTATTTTTGTTTTTTTTCTGGAAAGAAAACAAGTACATGAATAGCCTGGCTCAAAGTAAACTCTGAAAACACTTTAGGCCCAGATGAAGGATTTGTTATCAAAGCTACCTTAACTTTGTTAAAAATGAAACAAGGTTGACTCACCATAAGAGCTTGTAACTCAAGTACCCTTTTTGTAGAAGTCAGAACAACGAGTTGACAGAATTCCTTACAATGAAAAAGGGGGGGATACAAAGATACTTTTGGAGGTTAAGGAGTGCCTTTGTCAATTAAGACTTGATGCTTTTAAATTTCCAGGCATTAATGAACATATTTCAATGTCTAGTATACTAAAATATAGGTCCATTCAAATATAATGATTTTTAAAATTATGTAAGTTTTTAAACAATTTTTATAAGGTACCAAGATACCTATAAACTTGTACAATAAAATTTGATATATTTTATTTTCACTATATATACAATTAAATTTATTAATTCATATTTCATATTCACATTAATATTAATTTTAATTTCAATTTCACAATTGTCCCAAGGACATATTTACATTTTTTACATTTTTTTATTATAATAATATCACTTAACACAGTATTATGTATTGTTATGAAACCTGTCCTAACAGCAGCAATTAGTTCAGTTTGTTACTACAGCAGCTTTATACTTGGCTACAGTCACCGTGTTTTGGCATTTATTTATTGGTGACAGTTTAGTGTTTATACAGTGCACATGTTTAGTGTTGTTCTTTCATTCTGTTAGTTTACTTGTATACTAACAGAATATATTAAAGTATGTGTGGTTGTTTTTAGGTTTTTGAAGGGGTTTAATTTCACATATATGTAGTTACACAATATATGTACATATATGTATACATTTTATTGTTTATTTTAGGTTGTATTGTTTAGTTTAAATTATATTCAACATTCATAGTCTAGTTCAGTATGTTTTATCTATTATATAACTTTAGGTGTTAAATTTTCAGAGCAATTAATGAATTGTAAAGGGTGATTGGTTAATCACATTGAAGGCGTGTGCGTTTTAAAGTATAAGTATCAGTATATGAATGTTACAACAGTTCATTTTCATTTTTACTCTGAAGATGCCCTATATTGTAAAGGGAGAAAGCGCTTAGTATTGTCTTTGTTGGTCTTATCAGTTTCATTAAAGGGATTGTGGCGGTCTACCCTGGCTCAGTCTATTGTTACCAGTTTATTTCCACTTTGTGTTTTCTATTCGTAATATCGCCGCTGGACGAGGTGAGACATTCACGATTTACCTTTGCTGGTACTGTCATGGACCACCTTATGCTTCAATTTATGGACATTACACAAAAATTGGTCCAAGCTTTACAAGATAAAGTTAAGCATGATAGAAGTTCCGCCTTTACAGATGGTGATAACATCGCTAACCGTTCGGTTAACACGGACAATGTTATTCTCACTGATTCACAAGCGGAACTCTATACATTACATACGCCTCCATCTACTTCCAGCAACAGAGCGGTTTCTGGTTTAAATGCAGCTGACGACAATGTTCTACAAAACCAGCGGAACTCTGCACGTACGACCAACCAGAGAGGACGTGGTTTTACAAATTTACTTGATCCACCCACTATGCGTACCAAACAGTTAGAATTCAACAGAGCAGGCAACGGTTCCATTAGAGAACAACTTAATATGTTTGAAAGAAAGCTTAAACAGTTCAAATCTCTTCAAATGGACAATGTGTTTCTTGAGAGGTCGATTGAGTTGAAGCAGGTACCGAAAGGTTTAAGGGTCTTTAAACTACCCATGGGCTTCAACAATAATTCGGCGTTGTTTCAGGAGTTGCTTGGCTTGTTTGACAACACAGGTATGGACATGATGCGTATTATTATACGTAACAACACTGTTAAAATAGATGTACTTAAAAATGAGTTGGCTGCACTTAATGACAACATCACTAAGGATCTGTTATATGAATTTAACAAGTTCAATTATGATAATATATTAGACAGTTGACGTCTTTGTCAAGAAAGGTTTAGAGATTAAATCTAATAAGTTGAATAGAGATACATTTGAGTATGCTAACCTACAAGCCTATTCTCATTTTAAAGCATACAAAGATTGGTCAAAGAGAATCAATAGGCAGTCTGGTTTTACGCGATTTGACAGTAATCATATTAGCAATTATGAGGAGACGGACTATTGTGACGAACAGTTGGTTGATTCCAATGAAATTTGTAATAATGAGCCGTTTTTAGACTATCAGCCTGTGAGACACTCAGAAAGGATATGGGAGCGACAACAGGCTACAATACAAGAACAAACATTTGTAAATGGGAGAGGATATCCACAGCACAACAGACGCAGGTGGTCATTTCGGACCAAATAGACAGTTTTCCTGCATGTATTGTTGACTTTTCACCTGATTCGGCCACTGAGCAAATATTTAGTCAAGTGAATTGTTCATGTATGAGTGATTTAAATTCTTTGTTTATTAACACTAGTGATGGTACATCTAGAGCCCTGGATTGGGTCGATGATTCTATGATTATTTTTGAGTGCAACAATACGATGAATTTTGAACAAACTGATCTATGTCCAACAGTGTTTAATATTAATGAAAATGAAGAGCATTTAGAGTTTGACTACAAAGCAGATGTAGAACATGACGACAATACACACAACTTTAATAATGTATTAGACATTGATTCAAACGAGCACTGCTGCATGTTAATTAAGAAGGGTAGCTTTCATATTTATAATTTTAGTGACTTAACACTAAGTGATGATCTTTGTGAATTATTCAAAAAAGGGTTTTCTTTTATTCCTACGTTTAGACACGATATATCCAAAATATTAGATAACCTTAAGCTCTCTGTTAGGGATTTGAATTTGAAATTATATTTTTCTAATCAAAATGTTCGACCAGTTGAATATTTACCATGTTTAAAAAGAAAAAGTACTTTTATTCCACCCATGAACCCCACTATATATTTATTTGAACAGTTATGTGAAACACGTATTAGAGGGCTCACGAAGGTTGACAACAATAGATGTGATAATTTAACGGTAGGAGAAAGATTTTGTTTGAAACCATTAAGTACCTCAGACACCTACAGGGTGATGAAACCAGATAAGGGCGGAGGGGTAGTTATTATGACCAAAAGTGAATATTATTGTAAAATGTTGGAACTATTGAACGACACAACTACCTATGTGAGGGTTTCAAAAAATGAACTAAATAGAGCTTATATAAAACTTGATTGGCAGCTATATGAGTGGTTGATGGAAGGATTACTTAATAAGGATGAATATGATTATTTGTCTGTAGGTTCTCCAGTTATTCCTTCCATCTTTGGAATACCCAAAATTCACAAAAACATGCATAACCCACCACTTCGCCCTATTGTTTCAGCTAGAGGTTCTAAGATTGAGGCCATGGCGTCCTTTATTGATTACTACTGTAAAAGTGTATTTAAGACCATAACACATGTTCTTAGGGACTCGTGGCATTGTTTAGAAATTATCAAAAACACACTAGTCGAAGGTGAATTTTTAATGGTGACCATTGATGTGGTCAACCTTTTCTCCATTATACCCAATGACAGGGGGCTAGAGATGTTTAACGATAGTTTGGTTAGATATAGTTCATTAGATATATCTAGAAGAAATTTGATTGTTGAGTTGACTGAGATGGTATTAAATAATAATTTTGTTTTATTTGAATCTAAGTTTTTTAAGCAAATCACTGGCGTGGCGATGGGGGCTAAATGTGCCCCATCCTACGCCAATTTAGTTTTGGTTGATTGGGAAACCAAAAGTATTCTAACAACACCCTATCCACAGAAAATTGCCCTGTATGTGCGATTTTTAGACGACATACTACTTTTTTGGAAGGGTACAGTTGAAGAAATACATGACTTCATGCATTATATGAACGAAGGATCCAATTTTTTAAAGTTTACCTATAAAATACATGAGGATAAATGTGATTATTTAGATATACTATTGATTAAAGACACCACAAAAGGAGGTTTAATATGTAATATACACCGCAAAAAAAAATTTTCGAATTCTTTCCTGCATTTTAAGAGTTGCCATCCTTTTTTTCAAAAGAAAATCATTATGAAAGGCCAAATGGTAAGGCTTTCTAGGCTTATAAGTGACGATAATCTCTATGAGGTGGAAATTATGAAGTTAATAAATATGTTTATAGAGAGAGGTTGCCCACATGATGTTCTTCACAGTATTAAATGTGAGGTCAAAAATAGAAGAAACACGGTCTATAAACCGATCCTTAATGGCGGTTTATTAAAGGATAGAGAAACAATTCACTCAAACACCATGAGGCATGTTATGGTATTACCATTTAACGATGACAGTGGTGACATCAAAAGTATTATTGATGAGTCTTGGCGGACAGTATTCACCAATGACATTGTTAAAATAGTGGGTAGCCAAGCAACTTTTACATACAGTAGAGGGATGAATATAAAGGAAATAATGGAAAAAGCGGGAAAGCAAGATGTATATACTAATTCAAAGATGAATAAATGTGGATGTTGTAGTATTTGCAAATATATCAACAATGGTCCATATGTTGCAGTACACAATTTTGGTAGGACCCTAAGGTGTCCAGGGTTTTGCAACTGCAACACAAAAATGGTAATATATTTAGCGACCTGTCTTAGTTGTCCTACTTTTTATGTAGGTAAGACTATTAGAAAATTGAGATGGAGGATACTGGAACATGTTAGAGACATTAGAAACAAAAAAACTACAAATGCACTGTACATGCATAGCCTGGAATGTATTAATTTAAAAAAAATTCATATTCTTTGTCATTGACAGAATTCCTTACAATGAAAAAGGGGGGGATACAAAGATACTTTTGGAGGTTAAGGAGTGCCTTTGGCAATTAAGACTTGATGCTTCTAAATTTCCAGGCATTAATTAACATATTTTAATTTCTAGTATACTAAAATATAGGTCCATTCAAATATAATGATTTTTAAAATGATGTAAGTTTTTAAACAATTTTTATAAGGTACCAAGATACCTATGAACTTGTATAACAAAATTTGATATATTTTATTTTCACTATATATACAATTAAATTTATTAATTCATATTTCATATTCACATTAATATTAATTTTAGTTTCAATTTCACAATTGTCCCAAGGACATATTTACATTTTTTAAATTTTTTTATTATAATAATATCACTTAACACAATATTATGTACTGTTATGAAACCTGTCATAACAGCAGCAATTAGTTCAGTTTGTTACTACAGCAGCTTTATACTTGGCTACAGTCACCGTGTTTTGGCATTTATTTATTGGTGACAGTTTAGTGTTTATACAGTGCACATGTTTAGTGTTGTTCTTTCATTCTGTTAGTTTACTTATATACTAACAGAATATATTAAAGTATGTGTGGTTGTTTTTAGGTTTTTGAAGGGGTTTAATTTCACATATATGTAGTTACACAATATATATACATATATGTATACATTTTATTGTTTATTTTAGGTTGTATTGTTTAGTTTAAATTATATTCAACATTCATAGTCTAGTTCAGTATGTTTTATCTATTATATAACTTTAGATGTTAAATTTTCAGAGCAATTAATTAATTATAAAGGGTGATTGGTTAATCACATTGGAGCCGTGTGCATTTTAAAGTATAAGTATCAGTATATGAATGTTACAACAGTTCATTTTCATTTTTACTCTGAAGATGCCCTATATTGTAAAGGGAGAAAGTGCTTAGTATTGTCTTTGTTGGCCTTATCAGTTTCATTAAAGGGATTGTGGCAGTCTACCCTGGCTCAGTCTATTCTTACCAGTTTATTTCCACTTTGTGTTTTCTGTTCAGAGCAACGAGTAATACTGTTTTATAAGCTAAGAACTTCAAATCAGCCTCATGAGCGGGTTCAAAGGAAAAAAGTGTAAATTTCTCCAGTACAAAATTGAGATCACAAGGAATCACCTGTCTTCTAGGTGGGTGGATATGTAAAATCCCTTTGAAAAATTTTTGACTTAAGTCAGAGTAGTCAGTTGAGTGATAAATGGGCAGACAGAGATGGTCAAGAGATGAATCTCGATAAAAGAGTAAGTGCTATCTGCAAAACAGATAATGTGAAGTTGTTCTGTCTCACCTTAATTCTCATTGGGTTCGGAGCCGATCCTTGGCTCTGACTTGGCCAAATACAAAAGGTCAAGGTCTTCAAGCAGCTCGTGGCCTATTCCCTATCCCATGATGCAGTGGTGCTTCCCCCAGATTGCTACTGCAACAGATCGGGAGTTGTTCAAGGACTCTGGCCAGTACAAGTGAAATTTCTTAATATTTCTCAGTAGTTCTTATATTTCTCAATAGTTATTGATATGTCTTGCTGTTTCTTAGGTTCTAGTGAGTTCTAGTATTAGTTTAAAACTTAGAGAGTGCATTGTTTGTTTGTTATTATTGGCCATTCTTTTTTTTAGGCTGGTTTCTCACAAATCGTTTAAGTTAGAGAGTTTAGTTAGAGTTTTTCTCCCTACCCTTATAGTGTGTGCTGTAGAATTAGAAATAGAGTGTGCTAAGCTTGAGCTCGGATTTTTTAGGGCAATAGTTGGACCATATATATATATATATATATATATATATATATATATATATATATATATATATATATATATATATATATATATATATATATATATAAACTCACAGCAGAAGCAACAACGTAAATGAACTTAAGGTACAGGACGGCACAATGAGTCCTCAGCTTGAACAGGTCCCAGTTTATTGAAAAACACTAATAATCCACAACGAACAATAAAGAATCTAAAACAAGTAGTCCAGAACGTATGAGTTAAGCGCTTTCATCTGTCTAAAGCAGACTTCGTCAGAACTGCCATAATAAAGTCAATTTCCTTTTTATATTACGTTTTGGCGCCAAGAAGCTTTTCAAACTTTTAAAGTAGTATCTACCTAATGCATTACTTGTACAGCTATAATAAACACAATAAAATGATGTATGAATAAATACTATACTAACATTACTAATTCTAAATATGCTAAACAATCTTTCTACTTAATAATTCTATATGAACATAACAGTTCTATATAAAAAGTTGTATATGAACATAAAAAACATAAAAAGTTGTATATGAACATAAAAAATTGTATATGAACATAAAAAATTGATGGTACTACTGATGTCACCTACACGCTAACAATATCTAACAATTGTTATAAAAACATTGTTAACAAATACATTTAAAAACTTTAAAATCTTGTCCTAAGAGATATACTGTGTATCATGTATTGGTGCTACATAATTTAATTTAATTTAATGCACATGTATAGATATATATAAATGTATAAAAATATATAAAAATTATGTGATATTTACCATATTTAGAAATATAATAAATAAATAAATAATTTCATTGTAAATAATTAATAAATTGAATCTATTAATAAATCTGTACCAGGCTTAAAAATGGTTTTATACTAATGTAGTCATTAATGCCTGGTAACCTAAGAGCATCCGTAAATATTTGCCATTTACTCTCTTTCATGGCTAACATACCCTTTACATCACCACCCGTGGTGGTCAACTCCACCTGATCTACAATAGTGAACTTAAAATTATGCGTGTCCCCATTTTCTACAATGTTTCTACATAGGGCATTCCTCTTATCTTTCCTCTTAATACAATACATGTGATCGTATATGCGGTGTTTTAGCTGTCTTTCCATTTTACCTATGTAGAATGCAGAGCAAGCCTCACAGGTAGCGATGTATACCACGAATTTGGTGTTACAATTTCTTGCTCTTGCCTTAATAAATGTTCCATTAAAATTTTTTAGTTTAAATCCTTCTTTCTCATTTATATACCTACACTGATTGCACGCACCACTTTTCACCATAGTTTTCCTCTTTATTTCAACATTTTGGGTATTACTTTCAATCATCCTTTTCAAATTTGGGCCCATTTTATAAACAAACTGAGGGAATATACCAACCTTATGTGCTATATTTTCGTCCATAGTAATTAACTTCCAATGTTGTTTGATGATGTTCTCTATATACTTCTCAACAGGTGAATACATTAATACACATACCCTACACATTTGGTCCCTTGTATCCTTACTTTTTTGTACAATAGTATTTCCTAATAAAGGTTTATACCTCTTATCCCATTCTGAACTAATATACCTAATTACATCATTTAATAATGGTTCTGGGTAACCTCTTACAGTAAACATGTCCCTGATATTTTGTAATTCTTGATTCATTATATCCTTAGTGGAAGACATTCAGGCAGCGTGTATACATTGCCCTTTAAATATATTTTTAAACATGTGTGTGGGATGGTTGCTGCTAAATTCCAAATAGTCATTGGAGAACGTGTCTTTTCTATATATACTAGATACAAAACCATTGTTTCCGTGACTAATATAAGTGTCTAAATAGGCAATACCTTTGAGGTTATAATTATATGTAAATTTAAAAAAATCTGTTGTTTGATTAAGATATATAATAAAAGGTTCAATGTAATCTACAGGACCATCCCATAATATAAACAAATCGTCTAAAAATCTCGAATAATACTTGACATATTTGAAATATTTACTATTAAATAGTTGTTCCGTCTCCCATTCTAACATAACTAAATTTGCATATATGGGGGCACAAGATGCCCTCATAGCAACACCTGTTGTTTGTTTAAAGAATTCGTTCTCAAAAAAGATATAATTATGATCCAATATTATACCCATCATATCAGTCATGAGGTTAATTTTATCCCATTCAAAGTTTGAAAATTTTCTTAAACTATTACTAAAGTATTCTAGACCAGTCTCCTTTGGGATAGATGAAAATAGATCAATAACATCAATGGTTAAGAAGACGAGATTCTTATTCCAAATTTGGGTTGTCAATTTACTAAGAAACACCCAAGAGTCCTTAATCAGATGGGTTATATTATTGTATACTGGTTTGGCCCATCTGTCTATGACAACTCCTATAGGATAAGTCTTAGACTTACTTCTTGAAATAATCGGTCTAAATGGTGGACTTTCCAAATTTTTATGTATTTTGGGAATTCCTATAATAGAGGCTAAAGTAGGATGTTCTACCTTCAAAAATTGATATAACTCATCAGTAATCCTGTGATCAATATTATATTCTTCTTGGGCCAGATCAATACGTCTGTACCCGATATTTACTTCATTTAGGGAAATTGCTTCGTATTTACCAGATGGATGTAATATTTTATATATTTCATTAATGTAATCTAATTTGTTGTAAATAACTATGCCACCCCCTTTGTCGGGTTTCATGACCCTCACTTGGTGGTTATTGATCAAAGTTTTCAAACATGTTTGTTCTCCTATGGTTAAATTGTCCTTCCATTCCATACTTTGTCTCAAATTCATTCTATAAGTCCTATAGAAACTATAAATGTCCTGGCTAACAATTTTCTCAAAACTCCCTACAACAGGGTTGCTAATAGGCATGTATGTACTTTTCTTCTTGAGTATACTGGTATTCCTTTTGCAAATAAAACTATTTTCTGATTCACTCTTGTCAAACTGGATAGCTAAATTCAACCTATGACAAAATAATTTTACTTCTGTAATTGTATCCACTAAATTTATGTCAACTGTGGGTATAAACTTCATTCCTTTAGAAAATAGTTTGTAGAAATCTTCAGAAATGCCATAATTGGTATAATTAAATACTTTGAAACCATTGTAAGTAGTAATAATATTGTTTTTATATTCAAAAGGTTCCATTTCCAATCTTTCTATTGAACCTTGACTCTTACTTAAAATAACTGGTGACTGTGTGTCATTACTCACAAAAAAAAATTTTTCCTTCATAGTGATCATTACCTTGAACTAATGTTTCTTTGTCACTTGTTTTCTGAATCATCATCTCTTTCTCCTGTTCCAAGGTGTGAATGAGTGTTTTGGTGTATAACCACCTCTACCTTTATAAACATTCACCTCACCATCCACAGTACCTTCTCCAAATCTATACTGTCTGCCCTTCACATTATCATGTCTATCCTTGGGCCAAATGTAGGCTCTGTGATGTGTATAATGATCCAAATCACGGACAATTTTCCTTGCTTTCCTGTTGTAAATATCCCTTGCTTTTTGGTCTGCTTGGGTGAATTGTTTCTCATATAACTCAACCCATTGTATGAAATATTCATGCTTCACAATTTCCTGATTCAAGATGTCAACATCATGTATTAATTGTATTATTTTTTCATCATTCTTTTTAACTAACAAATTCACATAATTATATCCAAAACTGTCAAATAACATGTTGAAATCATTCTTGGTTCTTGAATTTAAATCAACCCCCATGAGTATTTAAAAAAATCTAATACCCTTCGGTACAATTTTAAGAGAAATACATTTAGTAAAATACGCATTCTCTATTTTCAAATTCTTGATAGACAATAACCATTTGCCTAACTTCTTTAATACTGACATTACAATCATTAATACGGTGGTCAACCCAACCATCATTTCTATCTTTTCTGTCATATTTAGAAAAATCATAGTCGTCTTTTAAAAAAACTTCTAAAAAATCACCACCTGTAACATTCATTTTTTTGTCATTACTTTTATGATTGTCAGTCAATTTAGTCTTATGGTTCTTGCTCCCTTTTCCATTATAAATAATAGAATTGTTAGTATTGCTATCAGTACCTTTAGAAATGTTCGCTTGTGTTTTCGACACACCAGCATATGTTTTTAAGGTCATTGGGCGCTTAGGTTTCGCTCCCTGCCTTTCCATTTTGCTGTGCGTGTGGAACATACTGAAATCGAAGGTAAAGTCATTAATAGAATTTTTACTAATGTCTCGGCGTCGACTCGATAGGCATCCCCCTATAGAACGATTCGACAAACACTTCTCATCCATCGTATGTTGCCTTTGACCATTAGGAATTTCACAAGGTGAGCTCGTATTAATTCTTGTGTGAGACGAAAATATAGCACATAAGGTTGGTATATTCCCTCAGTTTGTTTATAAAATGGGCCCAAATTTGAAAAGGATGATTGAAAGTAATACCCAAAATGTTGAAATAAAGAGGAAAGCTACGGTGAAATGTGGTGCGTGCAATCAGTGTAGGTATATAAATGAGAAAGAAGGATTTAAACTAAAAAATTTTAATGGAACATTTATTAAGGCAAGAGCAGGACATTGTAACACCAAATTCGTGGTATACATCGCTACCTGTGAGGCTTGCTCTGCGTTCTACATAGGTAAAATGGAAAGACAGCTAAAACACCGCATATACGATCACATGTATTGTATTAAGAGGAAAGATAAGAAGAATGCCCTATGTAGACACATTGTAGAAAATGGGGACACGCATAATTTTAAGTTCACTATTGTAGATCAGGTGGAGTTGACCACCAGGGGTGGCGATGTAAAGGGTATGTTAGCCATGAAAGAGAGTAAATGGCAAATATTTACGGATGCTCTTAGGTTACCAGGCATTAATTACTACATTAGTATAAAACCATTTTTAAGCCTGGTATAGATTTATTAATAGATTCAATTTATTAATTATTTACAATGAAATTATTTATTTATTTATTATATTTCTAAATATGGTAAATATCACACAATTTTTATATATTTTTATACATTTATATATATCTATACATGTGCATTAAATTAAATTAAATTATGTAGCACCAATACATGATACACAGTATATCTCTTAGGACAAAATTTTAAAGTTTTTAAATGTATTTGTTAACAATGTTTTTATAACAATTGTTAGATATTGTTCGCGTGTAGGTGACATCAGTAGTACCATCAATGTTTTATGTTCATATACAATTTTTTATGTTCATATACAACTTTTTATGTTTTTTATGTTCATATACAACTTTTTATATAGAACTGTTATGTTCATATAGAATTATTAAGTAGAAAGATTGTTTAGCACATTTAGAATTAGTAACGTTAGTATAGTATTTATTCATACATCATTTTATTGTGTTTATTATAGCTGTACAAGTAATGTATTAGGTAGATACTACTTTAAAAGTTTGAAAAGCTTCTTGGTGCCAAAACGTAATATAAAAAGGAAATTGACTTTATTATGGCAGTTCAGAGGAAGTCTGCTTTAGACAGATGAAAGCGCTCAACTCATACATTCTGGACTACTTGTTTTAGATTCTTTATTGTTTGCTATGGATTATTAGTGTTTTTCAATAAACTGGGACCTGTTCAAGCTGAGGACTTGTTGTGCCATCCTGTACCTTAAGTTCATATATATATATATATATATATATATATATATATATATATATATATATATATATATATGCATGTATATAGTATTGTGTGCTTCTTCAAAGTTAGACATATAGTGTGTGCTGTAGTGTTTAAAACATTGTAAGAGTTAGAGCCCTGTTTCTTTTATTAGGGTTATTCTATATAGATAGCATTGTGTGCTTTCCTCATAGTCACTCATATAGTGTGTTTTGCCTGTTAATGGTTACATTATTGTATAGCCATGTCTCAAGAAAAAGCTAAATCTGGATTTAAGAAATGTCCTAAATGTGGAAAAAAATGTCAATTACAGATGGTCACACAGAGTGTATTTATTGTTTAGGTGAGGTCCACCTACAGGAGAATTGTGCCATCTGTCATTTGTTTAGCTTTTGTGCTCTTCACGAATGTAGGAGCAAGTTAATAGCCAAAGGATTATTGAAGTCCTCTTTCCAGAATATTTAAGGACAAACTGGACAAACCTGCAAAATCCTCCAAGACTTTGTCTTCTAGTTTGTCTTCTGGGTCGAAGCCGAAAAAGGGTTCATCGACCTCTAAACCGATTCAGACTACCACCTCGGCTCCATTGCTTATGGAATCGGAGGTTGTTGTTAGTAGGAACTGGTCCCTGGTATTGGAGCTGGTATCTCCAACTCTAAAGTGTCCTATCCTGCAATCAGTGGCCTCTTCTGTAGCTTCTTCCCGGTCCTCAAGACTATCTGATAATAATGTGGATTGTGTGGTGCAGAGGCTTCTGCAGACATAGGCATTAGCAAATATTTTGTCGGGGCCGACCCTTGGGGCTTCGAAACTGACTAGGACCCAGCCCATTTCTACTGTTCCTCCTCCGATTCGATCCAACGTTTTGGAGCCGGAGTGTTTGGAGATGATTGTGGAACAGCTGGAGCCAACACCCCTTCCAGGCCTATTAGTTCTGTCTGCTTTGACTTCTTCAGTGCCAACCTTAGAGTCTAGGAGCCGACACTCACCAGTCGGGTCAGGAGAGAGTAGTCATACTGACCTGTCGGTTCCGACTTTGCCTCTTGGGGCCTCAGCTTGGGTGAGTTCAGCACTTACCTTGGGCTCAGAGTCCACCACTTTGGTGCTGCGGAGACTGCCTGTTTCTGTGGATCGGAGCTGGGGGGGGCCTTCAATGCCATGAGGAGAGCATTGTCCCCTCAGGCATCCACATCACTGGCACCAGCAACTTCCTCCCCTAAAGTGCCCGCATCTGCCTCTGCTTCATTGATCCCTCAAAAGTGTAGAGACCCAGAGCCTCAGGTTGCCCCATTGGGTGAGCCCTGATCTTCTGGGACCTTCGCAGAAGCTCCCACTGAGGAGGTTCCCAGGAAGAGGTTTTGCAAGAGGAAGCATCTGGATTTAGTACAGGAATCCATCACATCAGATACAGACTTAGATGAGTCAGAAGGGTTCCCACGGTCCCCCTCTGAAGATATCTCTTTCAGTGTTATCTTGGAAATACTGAAACAGAGGAATGGCTGGAAGCCCATTAACCCTACTGATGAGTCAGTATTCCTGAAGGCTTTTGGGTCTCAACCCTCCACCTCTTGGGTGACTCTGCCTTTTGATGAGCTGATAGACCTTTCTCGAAAGGCATGGGAGTCCCCAGATACCATAGAACCTGTCCCTCAGAGGCCTAACAAATTCATAACGTCACCCCAGGGCAAGGCTTTCCTTACCAAAGGAGTACCCATTGATGCTATGGTGGTGGCAGCAGCCACCAAAAAGGAGTCGTCAGAGACCTCTACATCTGTTCATCCTCCTAAAAGGGATTCTAGGATCATGGACAGATACGGAAAGCACATGTTTAGTTCAGCGGCCTTTGCTCTTCAATCCCTGAAATATCTTACATATTTTACTAGACTACACAAAGATCTCCTTAAGGAGTTAGGAGATACTCTGCAGCGTGCAGTAGCTGCAGGGGTCTCAGGCAAGGTAACCTCCCAGCTTACTACCCTATATTCTCTCAAACTCTTCCATGCGTCTGATTTGAAATGCAGCTGATGGAACGAGCAGGGCAGCGGGTACAGGAATTGCTCTTAGGAGATGCTCCTGGATGCACTTATGTTCCTTTGTGAAGCCCTGTAAGTCATCCTTTGTTAACACCCCCTTTGATGGTTCATCCCTTTTTGGACCGAAAGTGAAGGAAACGCTTACCAGGTGTGAGCAAGATGGAAAGACTCTGTCTGCCATAGGAGTTCATTTTTCCACCCCTACCAGGCCTTATCCTAAAGGTCGGAAAAGTGGGAAGATGTGGTTCCATAAATCCCAAGGAGCTTTCTTTGACACATGTGGTGAAACCCCCCTCTAGAGGCAGAGGAGGGGGTAATAATGGAAGATGCCATCCACATGGCAGAGGGGGCCCGCAAAATCAGGGAGACAAGGATCAGTTCTTTGGAAAGCCCTATCAATGCTCCTGAAAGGAGGCCTGTCTGTCCATCTCTGGAGGCAGTCTGGGGATGCTTAGTTTTGTACCCAGACACCTGGCTAAAAATCACAAAAGACTGTTTGGTACAAAGCATAATATCCAGAGGATACTCCATTCCCTTTGCCACCCCTCCACCCCTTGTGACAAAAATCCCGGACATTCCACCTATTCACAGGGGAACAAGCAACCATAGAAATTGCAAGGTTGCTAGAAAAAGAGTCATCCAACCAGTCTCAGCAGACCAGAGAGGATCCAGAACTTACTCAAGGTTCTTTTTAGTTCCAAAGAAAACTGGGGACTGGAGACCCATTTTGAATCTCAGTGGATTGAACACATCTGTCAAAAAAAGACAAAGTGCCCGATGGTCACAATACAGTCTGTACTTCCCTTTCTAAGGAAAGACAATTGGGATGTGCTCAATAGATCTCTAGGATGCATGCTACCACATAAAAATGGCCAGACCATCCAGGGATCATCTGCGCTTTCGGCTGGGAGCCAGTCACTTTCAGTTTCGAGCTCTGCTCTTTGGCCTCACTTCATCCCCCAGAGTGTTCACCAAATGCATGGCAGTAGTCTCGGCTCATCTGAGACATTTAGGATTCCAGGTGTTTCAATACTTAGATGACTGGCTCCTCACCGCCACCACCAAGCATTGACTCATACAAGCAAGAAATGCAACCATAAATCTTTGCAGTCAATTGAGTATTACCATAAATTCAGAAAAATCTGCCTTATTACCATCCAAACATACCGTTTTCATAGGAGCAGATCTCAACACTCTATGACCGTAAAGCTTCCATCGGAAAGAGTTGGGATCCTTTGACAACATGCCTGAACCTCATCTCAAAACAAAAAGCCCCAGCTTCAACAGTGCTCAAGATGTTTGGGACAATGGTGGCAGTGATCATTGCCATTCCTTTAGGTTGAATGCATATGCGGATACTGCAATGACTCCTGTTCACACAGTGGTCCTTTCAAGAACTTCCAATGTCTCACCCGATTATAATAACGAATTCATGCAAGAAAGATCTTCACTGGTGGCTGACTTCTCCTCAAGTAACAATAGGACATCCTTTTGTTCTACCCACTCCTGTTGCCAATGTGACCACGTACACCTCCATGATAGGATGGGGGGATATTTTCAGGGAAGGACAGCCCAAGGCACATGAAAGAAACATGAGGCTCATCTGCATATCAATGTCCTAGAGATGAGAGTGGTACTACTAACGTTGCAGTCCTTTCAACACTTTCTTCCTCTGGGGACTATTGCAATACAGACAGACATGTCAGTGGTCTGGTACATGAACAAGGAGGTACCAGATCCTACCCCCTATGTCAAGAGGCCCTGAGAGTATGGCAGTGGGCAGCATCCATCCAGTGCTTTCTGATAGCAATGCACATCCTGGGGAGATCCAATGTCATAGCAGACAAATTGAGCAGAGCAATTTTATTGCCTCATGAGTGGTCCCTGAAAGAAAAAGTAGTGCAAAGGATATTCCGCCGATGGGGCCAGCCTTGCTGCGGCCTTTTTGCAACTCCCACCAACACCAAATGCAGCAACTACTTTACCCTAATCCCCAATCCGAGGGATACCCCAAGGGATGTGCTCATACACAATTGACCCCTGGGTCTCCTTTATGCATTTCCCCCATTTCCTCTGATACCCAAATTCTTACAGAAGGACAGGAATCTGGGAAGGACCATCATTCTAATAGCCCCTTATTGGCCTCGTCAGATTTGGTTCCCCTTTCTTTAGCCTCATCTACTGGAAGAACCATGGATCCTGGACCCAGTTCCAGATCTTCTGATGCATTCATCAGGGGCTGTTCATACTGCACTTCATACACTCAGATTGACAGCTTGGCTGCTTCAATTCCAAGAATAGCCAGGTTCCACAATCTCCCACCTGCAGCTCAGAACATCCTAACATACTCTCATAAATCTACCAGGAAGCTTTACCTTAGTGAATGGAAAAGATTTTCCATATGGGCATCCCAAAACAATGTTGACCCATATTTGGCTTTGATTTCATCCATTTTAGAGTTTCTGACCAAGCTTTTTAATGAAAGGGTGGCTGCAGCAACCATTAGGGCTCAATTGGCAGCAATTTCTAATTTTCATATTGGCAATCAGGGGGCTTCTATCATGTCCCATAGACTTTCTAAATCCTTCCTTAAAGGTACTATCCATTTGAGACCACCTGTTAGATCCCCAGCTGCATCATGGAACCTAAATTTTGTTCTTTCCCTAATCATCTTATCCCCTTTTGAACCAGCCTCATCTTGTGACCTAAAATACTTATCATGGAAAACCATCTTTCTAGTAACTATTACTTCTGCTCGAATGGTCTTGGAATTACATGCCTTGTCCATCAAACCCCCATACTTGATTTTTCACAACAGAGTCTCACTGAGAACAGATCCTTCATTTTTACCTAAGGTTTGTTCAGAGACAAACCACAAGCAGACTATAGAATTACTTGTTTTTCTCCCGAAATATACTAGCAAGATGGAACATATGCTCCACAAACTTGACGTCCATAGGCAACTTCGATTCTATTTACACAGGAATAAGGACTTTAGAAAATCAGAACAGCTTTTCGTCTCCTTTTCAGATTCAAAGAAGGGTACTTCGGTGGTAAAGAACGCATTGTCAAAACAGTTGCCAGATTGCATTTCCTTCACATATAGCTCTGGGCACATGCCACTAAATCATAAAGTAAAGGCCCACTCTGCTAGAGCTGTTTCCACATCTTTAGCTTTTCTGGAGAAGCTACCTATAGATTCCATTTGTGCAGCAGCCACATGGTCTACAACTTATACCTTTATCACTCACTATAAATTGGATAGGGCCTCCAGGGACAGGACCTCCTTTGGTTCCATGGTCCTGAGGAATATACTTCCCTGAGCCACCCAAGAAAGATGGTGCTTGGAACGCTAACCCATCAATGAGAATGAAGGTGAGATAGAACAACTTCACATAAAGAAGTTATGTACTCATCATAACGTTCCATGTGAGTTATTCATCTCGCTTTCATTCTTACTTCCCACCTACCAACCCCCTGCCATGAATTTCTTGAGGACTGGGAAGTTGAGTTAAATTTCATTTTATTTATTTATTTTACATTTGTTAACTGGGAAAGTCCGACTGGACACACATCCATTTTCAGCGGAGGCCCGGGGAGAAAAGCTCCAGTAGCATGTTATACAAGAAATTTCAACAGAATATATTACAGAGATACAAGTTCATTGGAAACAAAAAATCAGGAATAGTTTAACAATTCATTTAGTAGTAGATTATAAAATCTAGACATAAAGACATTAATTCAAAAGGAATTTTTTTTTTTTTTTATCATCTCTCTCTCCTAAATTGTGAGTACTCTCAATGTTTCATAACAAGAATAGCTGGGGACAACAAACTTTATAGAGAAAGGAAATTAGGGACATTTATTAGAGAATTTGAAGAGGGTATTGGTGCAGATTAGCCTGGGGAGTAGCATGAACATAGCCAATTGTTTGAGAAGTGGGTTCTCAGGAGTTTCTTAAATTGAAAAGTGGAGGTAGTGGTGGTGATTTGGTTGGGAAGAAAGTTTCAGGTTTTGGCAATAGTGCAGGCAAAGAGAGATTTGCCAGCATCATTTTTGTGTCTGATAACGCTTATTAGGTTCTGGGCGCCAGATCGTACAGCTTTAGTAGGGATGGTGGGATTAATTATTGTAGAGCAGGGTTTTTTCAGGAAGGTAGATGAGATTATGTGCTGTTGTGAGTTGATTTAACAGAAGTAGTTGAGGTAGCTTGAGACAGTTAAGTTGGTTAAGGGCAAGACAGTGGTGGAATTTGTAAGAGGCTTCAGTAGCGAACTTGGCTATTTTGTTATAACAACATTCCATTTTGTGCACATCACTTTGGCGGAGATTGGTAAGGATGGGAGAGGCATAGAGAAGGATGGATAAGAGATGAGTTCTTGCAATAGTAGCTTTGGTTGTGATAAACTGTTTGTTCCTATAGAGATGTCCTAGCTTTTTATTCACTTTCTTAATGATTTGTGCTATATGGATGTCAAATTTGAGATTGTCTATTTCTACTCCTAACAGTTTAGTGTGTGCAGTAGGAGTGATTTGAATGTTATCTTTGGAGTGGATGATGAAATTGTTGTTGAGGGGGGGTGCATGACCTGGGCCGAAAATAATTAGTTTAGTTTTTTGGGGGTTAAGAATAAGTTTGATATTTGAGAACCATGTTTCAGCTAGAGTAAAAGTGTGTTGGGTGAGGGTTTTTAGTTCATTTAAGGTGGGGGCAGCACTTATAAGGGTGGTATAATTTGCATATTGTACTACTGATGCTGTGAGGGGGAATTGATTTGGGTGGTGAATAGTGAGAACAGTAGTGGGCTAAGGATGGATCTTTGAGGGACACCTATGGATACTGGTAGCACGGGGATCAGCTGATCATGCCATAGGACAGCCTGCTGCCATCCAGATAAGCAGCTAGTAAACCATGATATAGTGGAGGGGCTGAGGTTTAGGGTAGATAGAGTTTGGCAAAGAATATTATGTTCTGCCATGTCAAAGGCTTTAGATAAGTCTAAGAAAATGGAACATATAATTAACAACAGAAGCAAGGGACTCTTTGTATCTGTAAATGATAGTAGTGCTGTGGTAGTGCTGTGGTGGTGCTGTGAGATGGTCTAAAGCCATGATGAGTTTTGGAGATGAGGTTGTTTTGTAAGAGGTATTGAAGTAGTTGAGAATGGACAACTCTTTCTAATATCTTGGATAGAGGTGAGAGTATTGCGATTGGGTGGTAGTTGGTGAGTTTTAAGGAGTTATCACCTTTGTGTACTGAAATAATATGTGATGTTTTCCACAAGGTGGGGTTTTTGACCTTGAGTGATCTGTTTATTAGGATGGACACAGGATAGGCTATAGTATCTGCTGCTATCTTGAGAAATTCAGCTGGTAGGGCATCAGCTGCTAGTGTGTTTGGTTTGAGTTTCTTAAGGAGCTTGGAGATTGCTTTAGTGGATACAGGGTGTAGGGAAAAGTTATTATTTTGAGGGGTGGGGTGTGTTTTGCTAGAACCTGGTAGAGGGTTATTAGTGGTATTATAGGCATTGGTAAGGGTTTGAACTGTCTCAGTAAAGAACTTGTTAAATTGTGTGGGAATATTATCATGGTTGTTTGGTAGTACTGGGGTTGGGGTAGTGGCTTTACCTGGGTGGATTGTACTATTTATTGTAGCCCATATTTCTTTGGGTTATTGGCATATTTTTCTTGCAAGTTTTTGTAGTAGTTACTTTTGTGTAGTTTGATTTGTTTTTTGGCTTTGTTGTGAAGTTTTTGGTATGTTTGCCTCAGATTACTGCTTTTGTTCTTTTGATACTGACTCCAGGTCTGCTCTCTCTCTTTCATTATAGTCTTGGTGTCTTTAGTTAGCCATGGAGCATAGTTAGATTTCAGTCTTATAGTTCATGGGGGGGGGGGGGTGACAGTTTAGGATTTGTAGGAAAGTGGAGTTAAAGTACTATTCGGCCTCATCTACGGATAATAGTTTTAGGGGTGTCTGGTTACAGTTTTGCAGTGAATTGATGAAGTCAGTTGTTCTAAACTTCTTTTTATTACATATGACTCTGAGGTTGGGTTGGCTTTTGTAATTGGGTCTGCTGCGAATTAGGTAGGTTGGTTGATGATCACTTAGACTATCAGGTAGACAGCCAGAGTGCCATGCTAGAGTGGGGTCAGATAACAGAATCCAGTCTAAGATGGATTCACATTTTGAGGGTTTGTCTGTTCTGGTTGGGGTAGATATAGTTTGGGTAAATTTATAGAGGTTAATGTGGTTAGTTGGAGTGTGGTTAGAGCAGTTCAGCCAGTAAATATTAAAATCACCAAGTAGTACAGTTTCTCGTGGCAAGGTGTTTGAGATCCAGTTTAGTAGGCTTTCCATTACAGTAGTGTTATTGCCTGGTGGAATGTAGCCACCTGCAATAATTATATGTTTGTTTGAGTTTAGCTTTAGTTTGGTAAGGATTAGTTCAACATCTTTGATTTCTTGGGTGTTATAATTAATTTGTTCAATGCTGAGATTATCTTGGAACAATATCGCTACCTCTCCTACCTTTTTTCTACTCTATCTCTCTGTATGATATTATAGCCAGGAGCTGTAATCTCATTATTATGGTGTTCTGGTTTAAGCCATGTTTCAGTTAGCACAGCAATTTCTGGTTTATATACAGCTAGTAGGGCATGAAGGTCCTGAATTTTGTTGAGTATACTTCTTGCATTAATGTTTATGAAGAGGAGAGAGGAGGTAGGTCTATAGTATAGGGGATGTAGCTGATTGGAGTCTATGTTGGGTGGTGTGATGGGTCCTGGATTGGGGTGAATGTAACCACAGTGAATGAGTTTGTGGAGCAGGTGAAGATGCACTTTTGTTAGCTTGTGTAGTAATTTAGTTTGTCTTAGTGAGGAGTTAGGGTTAGTTCTGACTGATAGTTTGTGGTGGGAGTAAGAGACTGTGGTCTAGTGGTGTGATAGGGGAATTACAAAGTTTCAAGGAGGTGGATATAGGTTTGGTTTGCCATGGGGGAGTACTGATATGTAGTTACGTGTGGTAAGAGGAGAGGTAGGAGAGCAGGAGGAGGGTGATGATAGTAAATAGAGTAGTGCTTTTAGAAAGTGAGACTGTTGTTTGTAGTACATTCTGTTAAGCAGAGAGTATTTCAGGGTAGTATTTCACAGCATGCAGGTCTGGTATTCTAATAAGGAGTGAGTGTAAGGGTGTGGTGAAGGGTGTTGGTTTGTGAGTGGTATGTGTGGTGTGATACCTTAATTGGTGGGAGGGAACTGATGGGTGTGGTGTGTAACTATAAATGTAATTGATATGGGGTGGGTGGGAATGGGGGTAGGGTAGGGGACTGGAGTGAAGCCCAAGCAAAACAAGGGTAGAACGGAGCAGGACAGAACCCAGAACCCTATATCTGAGAAACAATCAGTGCAAATATGCTCTGATACAAGATCTTGGTGATATTTTGCCCTTCTCTACTGTATTCTTATTTTTCTTACCAGGGTAGTACCTATCAGTATAGTTGGCTGCAAACAAGATTTGAGGGAAGCACCACTGCATCATGGGATAGGGAGTAGGCCAAGAGCTGCTTGAAGACCTCAAGTTTTTGTATTTGGCTGAGTTGGAGCCGAGGATCGGCTCCGAACCCATCAGTGAGAATGAAGGCGAGATGAATAACTCACATGGAATGGTATGGTGAGTACATAACTTCTTTTTTTGCCCTCACACATCAACATCACATCTAGGGATAAGTTGTTACATATGTGCTGTAGAATCAGAGGCATTTAGGTCTGAAGAGAGTCCTGGTTCGTATTTAGACACCGACTAGAAAATCTTTAGCCAAGTATAGTTTTCTAGTAGCAGGTTTCTTAGCCTCAGAAAGGTACCTAAAAGGTATTACAAGATAGTGAGTTGAAAAAATGTGAAGGTTGAAGTATATCAAACAACTCCTGTTATGTGCGACTCCATCCTGTGAGGAAGTTTGTGGTAATTGCCATTGGCCATTTTCAGAACAAGGGAAAGACAAAAGATTGGTGTGCCATTTCAAGATGAGGGAGAAGTCGTATTGTAATGAAGGTGCCTTATATTGAGGAGTTTTGTGTGCAGTGGTAAAAGCTGTCATTAGCATATAATGCTATGTTCAGATGCAGAATATCTTCAGGCAGGCAGTTAATATAAAGTGGAAAATAGAAGAGAACTCCTTTGGAAAGGTAGCCTGTGCTAGTTAGGTGATTTTAGTTTATGAGGGCAAAAAATCTGATGTGAAGTTGTTCTATCTCGTTGTTCATTCTTACTGATGGGTTCGGAGCTGAACCTCTGCTCTGACTCGGCTGACTGCAAAAGCTCAAGGTCTTCAACCAGCGCAAGGCCAACTCCCTATCCCAAGCTACACCTTGATCTTCCCCCAGGTTTCATTTGCCGCTGCAACTTGATCGGACGTTCACCAGCTCTGGCCGGTGAAAATTATTGTTTTTCTATCTTAAAGACTTGTCTTGAAAGGTTAACTTAGATATTTAGAGAAATAGTTAAATATTTTGATTTTCAAAGTTAGATACTTAGATAGTTTAAATCAGTAGTTTAAAGTGTCCATGTTGTTTTAGGCCTTTGGTCTCTCCCTAGCTCTTGTTATTCTTAGTGTGTGTTCTGCATAAGAGCCCTTTTACAGGGCAGGTATTTGATATTTAGATAGTAAGAGTTTGTGTGCTGTTGATATATATGTATATATGTGTATATATATATATATATATATATATATGTGTGTGTGTGTGTGTGTGTGTATATATATATATATATATATATATATATATATATATATTCTACATTTGGATAATTAGAATTCTCATTATTAAGACTTAGTGTTGATATATTCTTCTCATAGCTTAGAGACTCATATTTCTGAGTGTTTTTCATATATAAAAAAAACTTTTTTCCTCTGTTGATTACTGTTAGGATGTCTCATCAGGAGAAAGAAAAATCCAAGTCTGGGTTTAAAAAATACCCAAGATGTGGGCAAAAGATGTCCATCAGTGATGGACATGCCGACTGTGTCTATTGCTTAGGTGAGATGCACTTACAATATGCCACTCTTTTAGTGCTAGAGTGTTGCATGAGAGGAAGAGGAAACTCATGGATAGAGGTCTTTTGAAATCTTCCTTTTAAGAGTCACTGGCCAAGACTGAAGACTGACAAACTCTCTAAGACGTCTTCGGAGCTGAGAAAAAGTCCATCGACTCCAAAAACTGGGTCGAGTAGAGCTTCATCATTGGATCCACAGCTAAAAGGAGCCAACTTCTGGCTGGGAGCCAGTCATTATCAATTTCGTGCTCTGCCCTTTGGTCTCACTACAGCCCCCAGAGTGTTCACCAAATGCATGGCAGTCATCACGGTTCACCTGAGATGTTTGGGATTCCAGGTGTTTCCATACCTAGACGACTGGCTCCTCATTGCCACCACCAGGCATCAGCTCATACATGCAAGGGACACAACTTTAAATCTCTGCAATCAATTGGGGATTACTATAAACTCAGAAAAATCTGCCTTATCACCATTGCAACAGACTGTTTTTATAGGAGCAGAACTAAATACAGTCATAATGACCTTAAGCCTTCCTCCAGAAAGAGTTTGTCTTTTACAAAAACAAATCCTAGACCTGCTTCCAAAGACAAAAGTCCTAATCTCAATGGTACTGAAATTGCTAGAAACAATGGCGGCAGCCATCATAGCCATTCCTCTGGGTTGGATGCACATGCAAGTACTGCAATGGCTCCTGTTCTCTCAATGGTCTTTTCAAGAACTCCCAATGTCACACCAAATCATAATAACAAATACTTGCAAGAAGGACCTTCAGTGGTGGCTGACATCCCAACAAATAACTCTAGGGCATCCATTTGTTCTACCCACTCCTATAGCCACAGTGACCAAGGACCCTTCCTTGATAGGGTGGGGTGGGGTATTATCAGGGAAGAACAGCCCAAGGTATGTGGAAGAAGCACAAGGCTCATCTGCATATAAATGTCCTGGAGATGAGAGCGGTACTCCTAGCATTGCAGTCCTTTCAAGACTCTCTTCCTCTGGGAACAATTGCAATTCAGACGGACAATATGTCAGTGGTCTGGTACATGAACAAACAAGGAGGAACCAAATCTCATCCCCTGTGTTGTGAGGCCCTGAGAGTATAGCAGTGGGCAACTTCCACTCAGCGCTTTCTGATAGCAATGCACATCCTGGGGAAATCCAATGTGATAGCAGACAAGCTAAGCAGGGCAATTCTCTTGCCTCATGAGTGGTCCCTAAACAATCAAGTAGCGGAAAGCATCTTCCGCAGGTGGGGCCAGCCTTTCTGTGATCTCTTTGCAACTCCAATGAACATGAAATGCAGCAGCTACTTCACCCTAATACCCCCGCCAGGGGATGCCCCAAGGGATGCACTAGTGCACAATTGGCCCCTGGATCTCCTTTATGCTTTCCCCTGTTTCCCTCCAGTACCCAAAGTATTACAGAATACAAAGACTCTGGGAAGGACCATAATCTTAATAGCCCCTTACTGGCCTCGTCAGATTTTGTTTCCCTTCCTTCAGCCTTATCTATTGGAATAGCCTTGGATCCTGGACCTGGTTCTAGATCTTCTGACCCATTCATCGGGAGCTCTTCATCCTTCTTTCCACTCCCTCAAACTGACAGCTTGGCTACTCCACTTCCAAACATAGCCAGGATTCACAACCTCTCAGCTGAGGCTCGACATATTTTAACATCCTCTCATAAATTTTCTACCAGAAAATTATATCTTAGCAAATGGAAGAGATTTTCTATATGGGCATCTCAGAATGATATTGATCCATACCTCAGTTTCATCTATTCTGGGGTTTCTGACTAAACTTCAATGAAGGAGCCACTGCAGCTACCATTAGAGTTCAATTAGCAGCAATCTCGAATTTTCATCTTGGTGTCCAAAGTTCTAATGTCATATCACACCAACTCTCTAAAGTTCTCAAGGTTACTATTCACTTGAGACCACCCATCAAAACTCCAGCCATGCCATGGAATCTAAATTTTGTTCTTTCCCGAATTATATTACCTCCTTTTGAACCAGCCTCATCCTGTGATTTGAAATATCTCTCTTGAAAGACTATATTTTTAATAGCTATCACTTCAGCTCGGTGGATTTCTGAGTTACAGGCCTTGACCATCAAACCTCATCTGATTTTCCATAATGTCTCACTCGAACTAATCCATCATTTTTACCTAAAGTTTGTTCAGACACAAATTTCAACCAATCTATTAAATTGCCCGTTTTCTTCCCTAAATACACAAATAAGATGGAACACATGCTGCACAAACTTGATGTTCATAGGCAACTCTGATTTTATTTGGACAGGACCAAACAATTCAGGAAAACAGAACAGCTCTTTGTCTCTTTTTTGGAATCAAAAAAGGTGCTCCAATAACAAACATCACCTTGTCAGGATGGTTATCAGATTGTATTTCTTTCACTTACAGTTCTGTGAATGCTCCATTACAACAAAAGATAAAGGCCCACTCTACTAGATATGTATCTACCTCATCCGCCTTCTCTGCTAAGTTACCATTAGATACTATTTGTGCAGCAGCTACCTGGTTAAGGCCTCATACCTTCAACACTCATTACAGAGTAGATAAGGCCTCCAGGGACAGGGCTTCCTTTGGTTCCACTGTTCTGAAGAACATTCTCCCATGGGCCACCCGAGAAAGATGGTGCTTGGGACGCTACCCATCAGTAAGAATGTACTCACCATAACGTTCCATGTGAGTTGTTCATCTCGCCTTCATTCTTACATACCACCCTCCAACCCCAATCCAGTCTACTTGAGGTCTGACACCTCTCTTATTTATGGTGTATTGTCTATTATCCAGTTCTTAGAGTGGCATATTAGTCATAGGTAGCCAGTTGGCAGTAAACAAGATCTGAGGGAAGATCAAGGTGCATCTTGGGATGGGGAGTCGGCCTCGAGCTGGTTGAAGACCTTGAGCTTTTGTAGTCGGCTGAGTTGGAGCTGAGGTTTGGCTCCGAACCCATCAGTAAGAATGAAGGTGAGACAAACAACTCACATGGAATGTTATGGCGAGTACATAACTTCTTTTTTTGCAGATAGCACTTAAACCATCTTAAACCATGTAATGATTTCAGAAGAAGAAACATAATCTGTAAGTCTGTGCAATCTAGAAATATAGTGTCAGTGGGCAAGCCATTTGCCATGTTGCTAGAAATTTGTGATGTTAGTGAGACAAGAGAAATTTGTGTATAATATTTTGGTCTGAAGCCATGTTTGTCAGATAAGTCATATTTTTGAAGTACGGTCTAACAGTTGCTCATACAATAATTTTTCTAAGATTTCTGCCAGGGGACAGATTGGCAATAGGCCTGAAGTCACTTGCTGAAGTAGAATTTGGTATTTTAAGTAGTAGGATAATGAGAACATACAACAAGTACATTTCATCCCAGCTTTAAGTAAGTGAAAGATTGAATATATATGTATTAATGGTTCAGAGGACTTTTGCACCTGAGCAACAGATTCTGGTGTGAAGGTAGTGAACGTTGGGATTGAATTTACAGTCAGAAGAGAGTAGTTATTAACCTGTTTGTATGATAATGCTAACATAGAAGTGGGAGGGGTAGTTGACAAATTTGTATAATAGTTATTGGGCAGAGACTGGAAGGGGCTGGAAGGGATATTGAAGTATTTGTGAGTGGCATACAAGCATGAAGGCATACTTCTGTGAATGTTTTGTAACATATCACAGGATAGGGAGTGGTATATATGGAAAACCTTTTTATAGGTAACGGATTTATTGGTGTACTCACATTTTTTAGGGTTGCCAAGATGTTAGATCTGGAGGTTTCTGTAAAACTTTGCTTTGGATTCATTAGTTTAAATATTTGTATCTATTTTTTAGTTTTAGATCTGTTGAAGCAACATGGTTTAAGCACTGACTCATCCTTCCAGGATTATAGTAATCTTGTGATAACTTTATTCAATTCACACATTCTTAAGTATTCAATAATCTGTTGAAGGTGATAATTGCTGAATGTAGCATATGTTGTACTTGATTGCTTATATTATGCACCTGATAAAAAATGCAAAATATGTATTCATATAAAGGCATCAGACTGTGGAACTTTAAAAAGTTGATGCGAATGTGTAATTATTGTCATTTCTTTACAGGATCATGAGTGACAGTCAGAACAATGTTGGAAGAGGGCTGAATGTTGCAGTTGTTGATGGTAAGTTTTTCACAAAGAATTAACTGTAGGACTGGAAACGTTTTAATGTTTTTATATGGGAGTTCTAAATAAAGATCATTTGAGACCTGAAAAAGCAAAAAGTAAATGCACTGACAGCATATTTTGTTATCTAGACAATATCCTTTGTACTGTCCATGTGAGACTCTTACCCCAACCCACACTCTGAGCCTAAATACAACCATTGTCAAAACTGCACAGTCAGAAACCAGGGTAAAATCCATGGGTTTCTTCATTTTTCTCCCTGTTTCCATATCTTGCTGGACCCCTATTTAGCCGTCCTAATTTTATTTTCAACTATTGAGCTTAAATTTTCTGTTAAATAAAGAACTGCTGGAAAACAAAAAAAGTGTTGTGAATGTCCAGCTTCAGATGTGCACTGAACATGTGCGTTTTGCTGCTCGATTAGCCTTGGTATAGCTTTGTAGCAGGGAGAATACAAGATTTTCACATCTTTAGAGGTGTTCAGAAAGAAGCCCTTACCTAGAAATGTAGGTTCTAAGATAGTATTTCGAAATGGAAATCATTTGGTGGTATTATACATGTTTAGCATTTATAAAAGGAACCATCAGATTCATTTGTAACAGGTCAGTGAGATTTTGGACCATATTAAACTAGGCATTTTTTAAAGTGATGAAGACAAATGTAGTTCACAGATGTCTTTTACAGCTTTTAAAGAACCTTTTATCACAGGTTAAGCTAGATGGCCATTGACTATGTACATCCCTCCAGTTATTTAGACTTGTATTAATAAAAAAACTTAATGGCTTTCTAGATCATCAATCTGTGAAGCACCACAGAGCAAAGTAGACCTGTATTAGGTAGTGTATAAATCCTGGATACCAAGTAAAGGAAGCAAAGCAAACACATTTACACCAGGGTTGCCATGTATGATCCTGCTCAATTTGGGTGGTAAGCACTGAGTAGTTAAAAAGGGTAGCAAGAACTTTTAAGTTTGCCTGCATAAAGGTATATGTTAAAGGTGCATCTTAAGCTCCAAGTGATTGCTTGCCTTGTATGTTCCTCTGTTCATGCTTACCAGACAAGAAGTGCAGTGGAATAGGCAGCAGCTGCAGCATAGCATGAGAAGCATGACTGCCTGATGTCGCAGCCAGGGCACTCTAGTAAAGGCCTAGTCAGTGTGTGCTCACTCATGCTGTATAGTGATGTATAGCTGCATTTAACACCTTTTTGGCACAAGCAGCACACTGTAGTGTTTTTTGTTCTTCTTTCGACTTTTCCCGGGTAGGCGCCGCCACAGCGGAACTCCGGTCCGCTAATGATTGGCAGTAGATTTTTTATGGTGCCGAGGTGCCAGCTCAACGCCTAACCTTCAACGAAGGTGCACCCATTCACGCATGTCTTTCAAAGGCCACTCGACCATGGGGAGGACATGCATACTCCACACAGAAGGCGCTCCAGCCGTGAATCAAACAGGAGAACCTCTTGCTGTGAGGTGACAGCGCTACCGCTGCACAGAGCAATATCAAGGTGCTTGTGCACAGCACACTGGCAGATCTTAGCGTATAAATAGAGAGTAAATAGGAGATATAAGAAAGTAGAAAAGGGGATAGCACCAAACAGAAGTCAGTACTGAAGTGTACCTGTAAGGTATAAGTGAGTGTGATGGGAAGGATAGATTTTTTTTCTTTTTTGCAAGGAGTTCTTTTTTAAGTTTACAAAATAATGTTTAGAAGGGAAGGCACTGAGTGATTACTGAGGATTGGAAAGAGAGAGAAAGGTAAGTAGCAGGGGCAGACAGACAAACATAGATCACCAAAAGACAAAGATGGTATATGCAAAAAGTGGGGAGACAGTGGATGGAGACATACATTCAGAAATTGAACAAATGGTGATGGGAGGGTTGGAAAATAAATGAATAAAGAAGATAGCACATGAGGATAGGGCTGCAGTGGACTCCTGCATGGTTGACTACTAGGCTGTTCCAGAGGGCAGCAAACCCAAGCATCACTCACTTGAGTGGGAGACAGTGCTGGCTAGCTGATCCTCAAGAAGCCCAATAGCCAAAGCCTGCCAGTCACAAGATTTGACCAGCCACACCAAAGAGTATTTGATGTACCCTGAGCAAGCCTTCAGCTGCTGATGCACCTTTGCAGCAGCCAGCCTCCATATTTCATACTTGGAGACACAAAGGGCACTAGAGACTCCTCCAGGTGCCCTTCCAGCAGAGGAGCCTTCATTCCCTTCCCCTCTCCACTGAGACACATAATTGGAATGCACTGGCAACTTAATGCCAGATGCATTGATTGGTGGAGCTGAAGGTAGTCCTCTCCTCCCCTACAACTGCACCTGTAGAAGGATGACAACATGTGAAAAGATTATCAGGCACATGTATGAGAATGAAACCAGTGCAGATGTAAATTGGATTGCCACAGAGTCTACATACACAGCCCACTGTCTGGAGAGGTAGGACTACTGTTGCACTGCAGAAAAAACAAAACACTTACTCTTAAGTAAATATATACAAGGTGTTGTATCATTTCCAAAAAGTATGATTTTTTTAATGATGGGACAGTTTATTGTCTCCATCAATGCAGACCTGTTGCCAACACCAAGCAAGCAATTGGGAGCTTTGGCGGCCACGGTGGTGCAGCGGTTAGTGTTGTTGCTTCACAGCAAGAGGTTCTCCAGTTCGATACTCGGCTGGGGTACCTTCTGTGCGGAGTCTGCATGTCCTCCCTGTGGTCGCGTGGGTTTCCTCCTGGTACTCTGGTTTCCTCCCACATCCCAAAGACATGCTGTAGGTGGATTGGACACTCTAAATTGGCCCTAGGTGTGTGTGTGTGCTTATGTGTGCCTTCTGTGGAAGGTTGGGCGCCGGGCTGGCAACTCAACACAGTAAAACTCCACTGCCAATCATGAGCGGACAGGTGTTCCGCTGTGGCGACCCCAAACCGGGAAAAGCCGAAAGAAGAAGAAGAAAGAATAATATGTAGAAACATTTTACCTTCATTAAAATATGAGAGCAGGAATGTTGAATATTGCACTAAATACAGCCATGACAACTAAAATGAATGCCTTTGGATATTACTCATCTGTATGTTGGAAAGCAGCAGAATAATGCTTTTTTGTATTCCTTTCCTTTTTACTTGAGAAGGATAGAGAGAGAGAGAGAGAGAGAGAGAGAGAGAGAGAGAGAGAGAGAGAGAGAGAGAGAGAGAGAGAGAGAGAGAGAGAGAGAGAGAGAGAGAGAGAGACAGAGACACTTATTGAATACCAAAAATCTGTTGTGTGCCCCTGTTGGGGGTGAATTGTAGCTCAGCATTTTAAGTTTTGTTGTGTTCAGCTGAAGTGTTTTTTTTTATGCCTCTAAAACACACTTAGGTAAGCTGTTCTTGTCTTTCCTATAATACATCCAGATCACTGTTTGCACCAGAAAATGTGATTTTTTTTTTCAGTCTGATTGCAGAGCATTAGTAATATTGTTGGAGAATGTTTTATAAAGTGTATTGAGTGTAATTTTTAACTGATTTTTTTTAGAATGAATTGGGAAAGTTATAATGAAAGTGACAAATAACAAGTAAATTGTAGTGCTTTTTTAATCATCATAGCTCTAGTCTATCATAAGAACTTATAAAATAACCAGTGAAGTGTTCCTAAGTAGAGATGTGACATTTGGCTTTGCACTTTGTGGTACTAGGAAAGTAGCATAACGTCAATTTAAGATGATTCCAGAAAGCAATATTATTTGGGATTGTAGTACTTTTCTCTTTTTTGCATAGCATCATGATGGGAAAGCAAGATTATCCTATTTTGAAATGAATAGGGAAAACATTTGAAATAATACTGAATATTAAAAAGATGAGTCATGCACTGTTGGGAATGTATTGCTAAATTAAAAGAACAAGTAGCACTGTTTTGTACAGTAGATAGCAATGTATGGCATGTGAGGAAATATTGGATGGGCTTCTTAAGCAGATACTGCATAGAGATAGCACATGCAGTAACCACATGAAGAGTGCTGGCAATTCTAAGATGATTTGCAGTGCATGTCTTCTTAGGGGTGACCCACCTCATGCATGGAAATCCCGAACACTAGCATTAAAGCATAGGCAGCACTGCTATGAGTCCCGGAAATATTCTTCTGAATGGAACTCTGACACTTCACTTTGCTTGTTATCCTTATGGGAAAAATACAGCATTTTAAAATGACTGCAGAAATTTGAGATTTACTTTGTGTTTTGTACTAACTGCCATTAATTTGTATAACTTTTAATTTCAGTAGTCCTTACATTTGTTAGAAGTTCTTTTTCATGTTTTATTCATTTATGTGTTGTCAGCCAAAGAAGCTCCACTACACCTGCTCATTCATATGAGGAAAAATAAAAGTGAATCAAATTCTGTTAGTGGAAAACTGCCATAAAAATAATGCTCTTCTTCAGTGAAGTGACCATCACGTTTAAGACATTCACTAATATAATTTCAAAATACAGACAGTACCAGTAAGAATACATTTTTAGACAAAACTTCAGAGAAACTGTGCCACAACACAGTGCTTCTGTTATTTACATTAATAAAATGAACCACCTTTCCATTTTCTTATATCCTCTTTTGTCATCCTGAGGGACTGTGGGGCAGAACCCTCTCTGCAGTGGATGCAAGGCAGAAACCATTTTTGGATGGGGTGCCAGTACATCATGAGGTACACACACACACACACACACACACACACACACACACACACACACACACACACACACACACACACACACACACACACACTCACACTCTAATAATAACTGTCACCCTCTTAGCTCTCATGTGTAACTGTGACGGTGACTATATTGCTTTTGAGAGTAAACGTTGTCACATAAATAGAGTGTTACACATTGTTAGTTTGGGGCTGAAGCAATACATGCAGTGGGGAAATAATAATTAGCCCTAAAGTATATTACACAAATCACCAGCATTTTTTAATTTTGCCATTTATTCTTTTATTACTAGTTTCTAACCCATAGTTTTAGATCTGTATGTTTCTTTCATTGTTTGTAGTTTATGCTTCCTAGATGGTGCGTGGCCAAGATGACCAAGAATGGCAACTGACGAAAGCTCTGTGACTGAAAACTTTTCTCTGACAGAAAGTTGTTGTTTGTCTTTCAGCTTTTCTCGGTTAGGGGTCGCCACAGTGGAACTCCGGTCTGCTAATGATTGGCAGTAGATTTTCACGAATGCCGAGGTGCCAGCTCGACATCCAACCTTCAATGAAGGCATGCCCATTTACGCATGTCTTTCGAACGCCCACCCAACCGCAGGGAGGACATGCAGACTCCACACAGAAGGCACTCCCCACACTCCAGCTGAGAATCGAATGGGAGAACCTCTTGCTGTGAGGCAACAACGTTACCGCTGCAAGAAAGTATAATCAAAAAATTAAAAATTGGAGAGATACTTGTTAGCTAACTTTATTCAGTAACAGGCAAAGAAAAGATTTGTAGCTTCAAGTTCTTCAAAAGCTGTACATTTCCAGTCAGAATATCAACTACTTGATTAAGAGAGAAGAGACTTTAACATGAGCCACCAAGAGGTGGTACTCGGGATCTTGTGTTAAAAAAGACATCCAGTCACTAATATCTAGTATGCAGGATGTATTACTTAAAATGGACAAACTGGATACCAAAATAGAAAGTTTCAATGAAGAGTTTAGAAATAAGATGGAGCATTAGAAATTCTTATGAAACAACAAAGTGTACATACAGCAGAATGGGAGAAGCTTTAAATGTTCATGATGGGAGAGTGACTGAATCTTTTTTAAAAGAAAATAAATGGTTCGTAGATAAAGTTGATGATTTAGAAAATAGAATGAGGCAAAGTAACATTAGAATTTATAGTATACCTGAAAAGTATGAGGGAAGATGATACAATAAGCCTCAATAGCCAGGCTACGTAAAACATTACATCTACCTGAAACTTTATCTTTTGGAATTGAAAGGGCATATAGGGCTCTGAGAGCATCTTAAGAAGGAAAACTCAGCACCATGTTGAGTTATAGATAAATGTATGTCCAGCTTAGAAAAAGCAAATATTAAAAAAAACATAGTCCAGCCTATCTATTAAAATAGGTGAACATGTAATCAGATTTGGCAAGGATTATTTCAGTAAAGTAATGGGTAAAAGAAAATCCTGCTGATCATTGATTAAAGAACTTAAAAAGAACAATATTAAAGCCAGGTTGATGTTTCCTGCAAAGGTCAAATTATTTATTTCTGAAGGAACTCAAATATTTGACACACTGATATTATACAAGTTAATAATTTTATTTTATTTGTTTAACTTTGCTTAGTATGTGCATTGCTGGGTTAACTGAATGTCAGATCCAAGTAATATGCTAATTAGAAGTGGTAAAGTGCCAGCAATTTTGTTTTCTTTGTTCCTGTGTAACATATTCCTTTTGCAGGTCATTTATAAAGCAAAACAAACACACAGACATCTAGTAACCAGCAAGATCGGAAGTTTATTGAATGGATACCACCATTACTGTATGCAATGCCGGTGGTTCTAACCCCAGATTCTTCCAAAAATCGCAACCAACCACAGTGATAATCTACAGCAAAAAAAAAAAAGTTCAGGAAGTCAGTCAGGTCATATCCAAGCAGAAAATATTTTAATAATCGACCAAAACCAAAATGACTTAGCACTTTCATTCCTAGTAACTTCCAGGACATCAGAGTGAACCAACCAAAAACACTGCAACTTTTAAAGGGGCCTCAACCAGCCATCGGCCACCTGAACATAACATATGGATACGGCAGTTTAAACACAAAAATTATCTGGTTTTGTGTCATTTATTGTTTACAGATAGAAACAGTTTACTTAAATTAGTCAACAGAATTAATTTACAAACATTAAATGCCTATTATTTAAATAGTATGATAAAAACCTGTAAGAAGAATGTATGTATTCAAATATGACATGAATTAATATATAGTGTAAAATATACAGTATAAACCTTTCATAACATTCAAAGTACCTAAATAAACTCTATAAAAGCTCTGCTTCAAGAACAAGCTGTTAATGTCACCAGCTCTAAGTAAGAATTAAATGATAAAGTAATGTAGTTAAACTAAACACCTAATAAACAAGCATGTATGATCATATGATGTCAAAATTCATGCCATGTTAGCATTTATTAAAAAAAAAAGGTATATCTTATTGGCCCTTAGTTTTAAACAAACTACTAATCAATACAGAATCATTAAGACCTAGATGTGCACATGGTTCTAATCTTAACTACCATAACAATTCTTTTGATTCCAAAAAAATTGTCCAGATCTCCTCCTCTTGGGGACATGTACAGTGGATATAAAAAGGGTACACACCCCTGTTAAAATGCCAGGTTTTTGTGATATAAAATGAGACTACAATAAATCATTTCAAAACTTTTCCCACTTTTAATGTGACCTGTAACCTGTTCAATTCAATTGAAAAACAAACAAATCTATTAGGGGGAAAAGTATAAATAAAAACAAAAAAATGTGCAATAAGCTGGTTGCATAAGTGTGGACACCCTTAAACTAATACTTTGTTGAAGCACCTTTTGATTGAATTACAGCATTCAGTCTTCTTGGGTAGGAGAATATCAGCATGGCACATCTTGACAATATTTGCCCATGCTTCCTTGCAAAAGCGTTCCACATCTGTCAGATTGCAAGGGCATCTCTTGTGCACAGCCCTCTTCGGGGCACCCCACAGATTTTCTATTGGATTTAGGTCTGGGCTGTAACTGGGCCATTCCAAAGCTTTAATTTTCTTCTGGTGAAGCCATTTTTTTGTTGATTTGGATGTATTCTTGGGGTCATTGTCATGTTGAAAGGTGAAATTCCTCTTCATCTTCAGCTTTCTAGCAGATGCCTGAAGGTTTTGGGCCAAAAGTGACTGGTATTTGGAACTGTTCATAATTCCTCCACCTTGACTAAAGCCCCAGTTTCAGCTGAAGAAAAGCAACCCCAAAGCATGATACTGCCACAATGCTTCCCCATGTGGATGGTGTTATTTTGGTGATGTGGTGTGTTATTTTTGTGCCAAACGTACCTTTTGGAATTGTGGCCAAAAAGTTCAGCCTAGGTCTCATCAGACCATAACACATTTTCACAAATGCTTCTGGGAGACTTGATGTATTGTTTTGCAAAGTTTAGCTGGGCCTGGGTGTTTTTCTGTGTAAGAAAAGGCTTCCATCTTGCAACCCTAACCCATAGTCTAGACATATGGAGAATAAGGGAGATTGTTGTCACATGTAGTACTCGATCAGTACTTTCCAGAAATTCCTGCAGCTCCTTTAGTGTTGCTGTAGGTCAATTGGCAGCCTCGCTGACCAGTTTTTGTCTTTTCTTTTCATCAATTTAGGAGGGATATCCAGTTCTTTGCAACGTCACTCTTGTCCCATATTTTCTTCACTTTTTGATGACTGTCGTCACTGTGTTCCATGGTATATCCAATGCTGTAGAAATGTTTTTTTACCCTTCTCCTGACCGATACTTTTCAACAATGAGATCCCTTTGATGCTTTGTAAGCTGTCTGTGAACCATGGCTTTTGCTGTAGCAGGCAACTGAGTAAATGTCAGAAAAATCCTACTAGGAAAGCTGAACTTTATTTGGGGTTAATCAGAGTCTCTTTAATTGATGGCAAGTGTGTACCCAAGAAGACTGAATGTTGTAATTAAATAAAAAGGTGCTTCAACAAAGTATTAGTTTAAGGGTGTGCACACTTATGCAACCAGCTTATTTTACATTTTTTATTTCATTTATATTTTTTCCCCTAACAGATTTGTTTCTTTTTCACTTGAATTGTACAGGTTATAGGTCACATTAAAGGTGGGAAAAGTTTTGAAATGATTTATTGTGGTCTTATTTTTTTATATCACAAAAACCTGGCATTTTGACAGGAGTGTGTATACTTTTTATATCCACAGTATACCCTGTCAATGACAAAGTAGAAATTTTTTTAAAATTCTCACAACTGTCTAAATGTCTAAACAGGGCATTAGTGGGCTATTTTTTTTTTAATATCATATATGTGTTCCCTTATTTGGCCTCTTAATCTATGATTGGTTTTACCAATGTAAAAAGCTGGACATGATGAACTGATGGCCACAAACAACATGGGTGGTGCACGATTACATCTACCAGGACTTGCTAAACTTCAGTCATGTCCTTTGACAACTAAATACAGTCCTTTATGTATAAATCTGCAATAGTTACATCTGTGGCACCTGTTCATCTGATGGGATCGACCAGCAAAAGACAATTCCCCAGATGGTCTTTCAATCAAATTTTTTTATAGACCTGCCCTTGCTTAGTGCAACTGTTGGACGTCCACCAAACTTCAATTTCATATCAGCAGGAAAGATTAGATTACATAAGTCATTAAACATATCTGCATATTTATTAATCTCATCATAAAAAGGTAGGACTAAAGGTAAAGACCTCTCCTGCTCAGAAAGGTCAAACTGATTAACAAAACTACCTGTGGTAGTGTGAAATTTCTCTGTCTTATTGTCCCTATTACAAGTCAAAAGAGGTACAAATGTTGTACTTCTCTTCCTTAAAATTTCATTTTTAACACAGTGAAGTAAACTACTGGGGTAACTCTTCTCTTTAAACATACACCATAAATTGTGTATTTCTTTTTCAAACAGGTCATCCCTAGCGATCACTCTTGACAAGCAGACCATTTGTCCCGTGACAATGCCTTTTTCTTGTATAGTAGGTGACAACTCAAAGTGTAAATAAGAATTGAAAAAGATACTTTTCCTATATAAGGTGGAAGTAAAACTGTTTAGAGTTCTATCTCTACTAATAGTCACATCAAGATAATTGATAGTAGATAGATAGTTGATGTGTAAATTAAAAAAAAAAAATAGCTACAATTCCTAAATACATTGCAAACTCTATCAATTGACTTTTCAATTCTATAAAATCAATATGTCATCCAAAAATTGGAAAAAGGCATAAGGGGCTGACATGTGGCATTAACTATATTACATTTTTCCCATTCTGCCATTACCCCATTAGCACAGATGGGAGGACAAGCTGCTCCCATTGCAACTACAGACACTTGGTAGTAATATCTGTTGCATATCTCATTTATCAAATGAGACACTCAGGCACTGTGATGGGTTCAACTTGTACATAAAACTCAGGAGCTGTAACTGGAACATATATTTAAGCTGACTGACTCATTACTTCAAACGCAATCGCATGTGCATCTCCATTCATCCCGTCATTCACTGTGACTGACTATACAAAATGGCACTAATCTTGCATGTGCTCAGTAACTTATATGCACGTGCTATCTAGCTACAGTGCCTGACTAGGTACAATGCACACAATTATCTGCATCCTCCCTCCTTCTGTTGTTTGTTACATTTGGTACTAACAATTATTTACTGATCGGTAAAGCTGTTCTTGTTTGTCTGGACATTAACCTTTGAGCAGGTGAACCAAGCAAGCTATCTTGAGGAATGTTTCTGAGATTAAGTTAAGAAAAACATTGGTACCATCTCTCTTGGATTTCTCCAGCAGATGTTTCACACTTTGAACTGCACGCTCAGCTAATCCATTGGACTGTGGCTACTCAGGACTACTAGTAACATGGACAAAGTCCCAAGAGTCAGCAAAATTCTTGAACTGCTAACTTGTACACTGTGCACCATTGTCAGAAATGACTTTGCGCAGACTACCATGGACAGAAAAATGTCTCCAACTTCATGACAGTGTTGGAAGTTAAGTTAGGAAGAACGTCAATTTCAAACCAATTTGAATAAAAGTCTAGTAACACTAAGTAATGCTGACCATTCCATTCAAAAATATCAGTAGTAACCGTCGACCATGGTAATTCAGGAATCTGGTTTAGATGAAGTGTTTCTTCTCATTGGTGTGATTTAGTACTATTGCTAATTGAACAAGAGTTTCCTGCTCTATATCCTTTGACATAGAAGGCCAAAATACTATGCTTCTTGCTCTTTTTGTGGTAGAATCAGTACACGGGTGACCATGATGCAAAGTTTTGATATATTCCTGTTGTAATACTTTGGGAATTATCACTTTAGGACCTTTCGTGATGATTCCATCTTCAGCTCACCTCTGTAAGGAAAATACTTCTGTATGTCAAGTGGTAGACTGGTGTTGTGCTGGCCATCCCTGATTGATAAAATATTGCAGCTGCTGGAGAATTGGGTCTGAAGCTGTATGATATCTGAGTTCATCAAGTCATGATGAGGTAACATTTCTGACTTCCATGACTTCAAAGTCTGCTTATTCATTGTCATGCTGTTCTGTTCTTTGTCTGGGTGCTCTCGACAAGGCATCTGCTAGGTATAGATATTTGCCTTTCGTATAGTCTATGTTGAAATTGTACTTTTGCACTTTTAACATCATGCATTGCATGTGTTGTGGGGCAGTATATACTGGCTTTTTCAGAACTGGCATTAGAGGTTGGTGATCAGTCTCTGTTTGATTAGGTTTGCCATAAATATAATCTTTGAACTTCGAACATGCGAACACTACTGCCAAAAGCTCTTTTTTAAATTTTGTGCACACTGCATTTCAATTTGGGTTAAGGTTCTGGATGCATAGGCAACTGGTATGCCTTCCTGAAGACGTGTTGTGCAAAGACCATACTTTTAAGCATCACATGAAAGGGTTACAGGTTTGTGATCATAATATCTCAGTTTGGATGGGGTGTCAATTTTCTGCTTCAGAACGTCAAATGCTTTTTGGTGGTGGTACAACCATGACCAGTTTACATTTTTGTGTTTCAGCTCATGTAAGGGGTGCTGAAAGCTCACTCAGGTCTGGGATGAACTTTCCTAAATAGTTGACCATACCAAGAAAACGTTGTAAAGATGTGACATTTTCTGCAACTGACATCTCAAGAATTGCTGCTTGCTTAGTGGGATCCGGTTGTAATCCAGAATTGGTAAATAAATGACCCACATAAGTAACTACTTTCAGTTTGAATTTGCATTTCTGGGGATTCAGTTTAAGATTTACTTCACATGCATGGTCTAGAAATTTCTTGAAGTTTTTATCATGTTCGTCTTCACCATTGCTCTCTACAATAATGTCATCTACTATGTTAGCAGGTGGATAACCTGAAAAAATTTGTTCCATTGCACGTTGAAATTCTTCACTGGCAGAATTTATCCCAAATGGCATTCTCAAAAATCTGTATGCAACAAATGGTATACTGAAAGTGGTTAACAATGAAGATCTGTGATCTAGTGAAATTTACCAAAATAAACTCTTTGCATCTAAGACTGAAAAAACCTTGGCATTTAGCATGAGAACAACTACTTCTCCTGTGTGTATTGGATGAGGACATTTAAGTGCTTTAAGTCTCATATTTGAATATCATCTGAGCTTTTCTTATGAGCTATGACCATGGAGGATACCCATTCATTCAGTTCTTTTACTGGAGTAAAAACACCTAACTTCACCATTTTGTCAAGTTATGCTTTTACTTTGCTCTGCATTGCTACTGGAACCTTCCTTGCTGGTCTGACAACTGGGCTTACTTCATGGTTCAACTTCATGGAATATGTGACTAGAAGTTTTCCAAGCTAGTCTGTGAAAATATCATCATATTCACTAAAAATATTCTGTGTAAAACTATCAGGGTGGTTGTTCAGACTTAGTCGACCTCTATTAAATGAAATCAGTCCCAATCTCAAATGGTCTTTGAGGCATAACAGTGACTGCACACATCTTTTGACTACATAAAACTGCAAGTCATAGCTGTTTCCAGAAGAATGGCATGAAAGAACTGCTGAGCCATCAGTTCGAATCTCTTTACCACCATAAGCAACCAGTTTTGCACACTTTGCTGAATCAAGTTTCTCACCAGCTCTTACTTTGAAAAACATTTTTGCTGATATAACATTGTACTTTGATCCAGCGTCTACTTTAAGCTATACAGGTTTACCATTAATCTGAACAGTACAAAATATTTCACTCTTTGCTTCCAACTGATATTCTACTGTGTTAACTGTTCATCAATCACAGAGACACCATCAACATAGAAAGTTTGCTCACAGCTCTCTATCTGATCTACATGCTTCTTCGGATGATCTCTTAATAAAAGTATGTGCCACTTTATACTTGCATATAGGTCCACTTTCTACATTTATGACATTGCTGATCAAAAGCTAAGTACGTCTCTCGTTTAAGTTCATGACTGCCTCCACAATTACGACAACTAACAATAAGTTTGGGTGCTGTGGCCCCATTCAGTTTATATTTCATTTTCATCTTAGCTTTATGTTGTACACTATCAACATTCGCACTGGCAGACACTGCGTGCACATGTTTCTCATTCATAAGCATATTTGTAAGCTCACATATTTGACAAATCTCAATGGCTTTGCTCAATGTTAAATTACTGCCTCGAAGCAAAATCTTTCTTACTGCATCATTAACACCACATACAAGCCTGTCTTATCAACTCATCCTTCAGATCACAAAATCTGCACTTTTTTGCTTTAGTTCTTAAGTCGGTAATATATACTGCTGTAGTTTCACCAGGCTTTTCATTTCTTGTGTAAAACATGTGCCTTTCCATTGTAATATTTGTTTGAGGGTTGCACATTTCTCTAAATTTACATTTTAAGCACTCAGGGTCTTCCCACATTTCAGCCTGTATTACAATATGGCAGTTTTTCCCTCTCCTGCATACACAGCAGGCACATACACAAATGAATGTTCCCACTCAATGGCTTCTGAACCAGCTAAATTAAGAAGTAGAAATGCCTTTGTACATGTGTCTTTATCAGAAAATGCAGCCTGTATAAAAATGTCATATTCTTGCTCAAACACTAAACAATTTTCAGCAATATTATCAAAAACCAGCGGTCCAGGTCTATGAAATCCCTGTGCCATAACAAAAAAATAAGTTTCAGGTATGTGTAATTATGCTCAACTGTACAACAGTCTCTCTGAAACGGCTTCACTTTAACATTGCAAACACTGCAAACATTCTGGACACTTTGGATACTTTAGTTAATGCGATAAAGTAGTACATTACAACAAATGTGGTCATTTTTGCCTTTTCGGATATCTTAACACTTCAGAAATTATTTCAAACACTTTTGTATTTATTGCAAATACTTTTATCAGTATGTTGCAATTTCGGACATTTTGTACATCTCAGTATTTATTTCTAACATTTTGAATGCTTTTCCACTTATTCATTGACTGAAAAATCATTTAAATGAGTTTAAGTACCTTGGAATAACCTCTGACCTGTTTGCGAGTTGGCTCCTGTATATTCCTCCATTTCTGTGTGCGTCATGGTTTGCGAGTTGTTTCAACTTTGGATCCTATTCTGACACGTCACATGCCTCGTGTATCAAATGAGACACTGAGGTACTGTGATGGGTTCAAGTTGTTTATTGTACATAAACACATTAGGAACTGTAACTGGAACATATTTAAGCTAACTGACTGACTCATTACTTCAAACACATTCGCATGTGCATCTCCATTCATGCCTGCATTCTCTGACTATGCAAAATGGCACTGATCTTGCATGTGCTTAATAACTTGTATGCATGTGCTATCTAGCTACAGTGGCTGACTAGGTACAGTACACACAATGATCTACAATATTCACCCTCGAAATACAAATAGTTTTTAGTAAGGATGGGATCCAATAAACTGTCAATAACTAAAATTTCATTGGTTGAAATGGTGTCCTGACTCACCAAAAATCCATTAAACCAGTAATGTTCATCCAATTGAGGGATAACCATAAATAAATTAACCACATCTATAGTAACAGCAAACAGTGTCTCGTCAAATGGGGTGGTGTTAAGCATTTTAAATAAATACCAAGAGCCTTGAAGAATCTGGGGTAAATTCGTTAATAACTGCTTACATTTTTTATATTTAAAATCAATGAATTTAGCAATGGGATCCATTTTAGATACTGTTGCAGCCACATTAGGTCTCAACGGAGGGCTAAATTGTTTCTTATGAATCTTCAGGATGCCAAATATAGAAGGAATCAATGGTTTATTGACCCTTAAAAAATTGAAAGTAGTTTTGTTAATACATCCTTGCAAAACCAAGTCATTCAACATATAATTGATTTTAATATGGGCTGTATTGATCTCATTTTTAGAAACCCTTTTTAAACCTGCTCATCAGATAAAATCTCTAACATTTTAAATGAATAATCCATGCTGTCCATCGCCACAATTCTCCACTTTGCCAGGTTTCATTATGCATAAACTTTTGTCCCTAATTAAATGCTTTAAGAACTGCCCTTCTTTTGTGGGTAAATAATCAACAAGCTTCCCTTACTTTTTGGAAAGTTGTCTAAATTTACCCTCACAAAGTTTCTCAAATTAAACTACCAAAGGATTGAAGGGGGATGGGGGCAGTAAAAATCACTCCCTCTTTTCAAACTAAATTCATTGATGCCAACCGGATTCCCAGAAAAAATAAATAAATTTGAGACCCAAACTCCAAGTGTAAAGTTTCAATTTTAAGAGTACTTTAGTAATGTCTAAATGAAAATTAGGAGTGAACTGAAGACCTTTAGCAAACAAAGTTGAACAGGAAGTTGTGCACCAGAAAAATTAAATATTTTAAAACCAATATATTAGGGCTATATGTTGTGTCTTTCGGCTTTTCCCGGTTAGGGGTCGCCACAGCGGAACTCCGGTCTGCTAATGATTGGCAGAAGATTTTTACGTACCGAGTTGCCAGCTCTGACGCACAACCTTCAATGAAGGTACGCCCATTCACGCATGTCTCCACACAGAAGATGCTTTGGCTGAGAATCAAACAGGACAACATCTTACTGTGAGGCGATAACGCTACCGCAGCACCACCACCGCAGTATATATTAGGGCTATATAAAAACTTTAAACCAATAAAACACTAATAACAAAAATTCAAAAAAGTGGGTAAGCCCTTTCACAGTCTGTATAAGTGACTGCTTCCTCAGACCTAAACGCACAACTCCATTCACTACATATAGTTGTCAACAACCAATCAGCAACTTAATTACATAATTAGATAACAGTCTTAACAGAAAAAGACAAACAATAAAAATTAACTACTCATCTCATAAAAGCATACAAAAACATATTTAATACAAAGTTATTAACAGAATTCCCTGTCCATCAATGCATAAGTTGTTGAACTTTTAATGCTGGTTTCAAAGAAACCCTTTCATTTAATCCAGGAAACCTGTCCCCACCTAAATATATTATCCATTCTTGTTCTTTCAGTTCAGTTAGATTCTTAAAATCCCCACCTCTAATACTAACTATTAAAATCTCTAAAACTAAAAACTTAAAAGTATGGTCTTGCCCATAATCTAAAACATGCTGGGCTAATGCTTTGGTAACCTTTTTATTCCTAGGGTGGTGTAATGGTTAAGGTGTTTACCTTTGAAAAGCAAGGTGCAGGGTTTGATTCTCACTGGGGGTAATTGGCTAGGCTTAAAATGGTCCATGAGGGCAGTTAGCCTAGTAATAATCTATGAATCTATGTTCTAAAATTCTATATTTAAGGTGTCTATTAGTTTTGCATATATAATAGGCGTAACATTCTGTACAGTAAAATAAACTAAATCTTTTGTCAAGCAGTCTGCGTGTAGTGAGGTCTCAATGACAAAGCCTTTTGTAGTATGTATAAATCTATTGCCTGTATAGATATAGCTACATGCTCTGCATCTCCTACATGGATAAGTCCCTTCATGGTCAGATGGTAGAATATATACATTTTTCATATTCTTGTAACTTAATTGTCTTTTTAATGATAAACTGTTCCAGAATATAAACTTTCGTGTTTCCTTTAGTATTCTGCTTACTGGCTCATCTGATTGTAATATTCTATTAATAATGTCATAGATCACTTTAATGTTATTAGAGTAGGTAAGTGCCACTCTAACATCTTCTCTCTGATCCTGTCTACAAACAGCAGGGGCTCTATGAGAGTCAGAAAAATATGGTCTGCCAATGCTCTCTCTTTCAGCCCACAACCCTTGAATGCAAATTTATACACTATTATAACCTCTGTCCAAAAAACTTTGTCGCAGTTTATCTAGTGCATCTCTCAAATCTCTTTCATCAGTATGTGACCTCATAGTTCTTAATACTTGTTCTCTGACCACATTACGAGGAATATGGCAGGGTACATACTGGTTTTATGCAGAGTGTTCTTTTTGCACTCTTTACTAAAAATGTTTGTCTTAAGACTCCCTCTAGAATTTTTACTAATCAAAACATCTGAAAAAACGTATTGACTCTCTAGACCATACACTCATAAGCCTGAGGAAGGAACTAGTAGAGTGTAAATATTCAAACCTATCAACTCCACTGGACCTTTCCACAAAATAAAAATGTCAGACAAATCTTCTATAGTAGATAATGTGACCAATAAAAGCATCGTTCTTAAGAACAAAATCTTGTTCCCATTTAACTAAAGCAAGATTGGTGTAGCTGTTTCCACAAGCTGTGCCCATAGCTATGCCAGCCTTCTGCAGATAGAATTCACCATTAAACACAAACACATTATTACTAAGAATCAAGTCTAGTAACATGCAAACTATCTTATTTGATGTCATATAATTATCCATTGGTAAAAAAAAAATCTAACACTCTCAATGCCCCATTCATTGGGGATAACTGTAAATAAGGAGGTTATGTCTAATGTAATAAAATAAAGCTCCCTCTCAATTCTTGTACCACGAGTGGCACAAAATAGGTCACTTAAAAAAATGTCTGTGTCCTTCAGAACTGTTTCAGTAGTGTCAAGTATAGGTCTTAAACTCCCCCTCTCTCTCTCTCTCTCTATATATATATATATATATATATATATATATATATTTATTTATTTATTTATTTTTATTTTTTATTTAATATTTGTTAACTGGGAAAGTCCGACTTGGAACAAAGCCAATTTTCAGCGGAGGCCCGGGGAGAAAGGCTCCAGATGCATGTCTTTGTAATGTGGGAGGAAACCGGAGTACCCGGAGGAAACCCACATGAATGCAGGGAGGACATGTAGACTCCACACAGAAGGCACCCCAGCCGAGAATCGAACCGGAGAACCTCTTGCTTTGAGGCAACAAAGCTACCGCTGCACCACTGCACCATCCAATATAGGTTCTTAGGTAGGTACTAGGCTATTGGCCCTAGGGCCTATATAAGCATAGCCAAAACGGTTCCCTGGCTTTTGCCACCCAAGACAATTATTTTCCTGTGCCCCTGTCGAGCGGAGCCACAGAGGTGATCCCCGGGGTGAATTTCCTATTTCCCATCCAATCATCGAGAGTTTTCTTGAAGAGTACTAATGAGGAGCTTTGTTTGATATACATAGGTAGTTTGTTCCAGAGTATGGGAAGTCTCTGGGGACAGGAATCTATCCCTCCAGCATGTTCTGTTTATTGTGGTGACAAGGTTTAGGTCCCTACAGCATGTAGCTTGGAGGGATTGAGGTTTCTTTACGTGGAGCATGTCCAACAGCTCTGGGTTTGACATAGCTTTGTATGTTAGGCAGAGATCACCTCTGAGTAGGGGATATGCGACGGAGTAAAGCTAGAGTTTTTTTGAGACAGTCTGCGTAGGGCATCTGTTTGAGGCAAGTAATCCTCTGTGAGGTATTTCTGCGGCCCTTACAGTTGTAGATGTCTTGTGAAGTATATAACAAAAGGGGCATTGTATTCTATAATGGATCTAATGAGTGATGAGTAGTGGGGAGCAATGACCTCTTTTTTCCTGGATGAGAAACCTTTTGTGATGAGGTGTGCCACATAGGATTTCCTGACTACTGTGACAATGTGATTATCAAAGGAGAGACTGCTGTCCACCTGTGTCCCAAGGTCTCTTATCACATTTTCAGTGTTAAGTAGACTACCACCTATGTGGTAGCTCATGGGTACAGAGTTTTTACCAAAGGGGATGACAGTGCACTTTTTGGCATTGAGCTTGTGGCCATGACTTTGACACCAGGCATCTGTCACAGTGAGGCCCTTTTGTAGGACGTCTACATCATTAGGAGTTTCGATTATGGCTCCTAGTTTGCAGTCATCTGCGAACATAGTTAGCCAAAGACCTTCTATGTTAGCCAGTACTTCAGAAAAGTAGATACCAAACAGGATAGGACCCAGGCCTGAACCCTGTGGTACTACACCTGTCACTGGTCTGAAGTCTGATTTGGAGTCTGTTACTTTCACAGTGTGGGTTCTGACAGTGAGTCAGTTGGCAACCCATCTTGTGACATAGGGATTTATACCTAGTTTAGTGAGTTTATCTATAATTCCAGAGTAGGGAATGGTGTCAAAAGCCTTAGTGAGATCTAGATAGGCTGTGTGAACCACCTTACCCTCATCTACAGCTTTGTTGACTGCTTCAAAGAAGTCTGTCTGGTTTAGAAGACATTATTTGCCTTTAACAAACTCAAACTGGATGAGGTCCAGCATTTGTAGATTACCAATGTCTTTGTTTACAAGTTTCATGATGATACGTTCCATGGCCTTGCAGACTAGGCTTGTTAGGCTAATGGGGTGGTAGTTCCTGGGGTCCATGGTGGCTCCCCCTTTGTGGAGTGGGATAACCGTTGCTGTGCACCATTCAGTGGGCACAAAGCCTGAGGTGAGGCTATGGTTGAACATGGTACTTAGGTGGGGTGCCAGTTCATTCTGTAGTTCGTGCAGAACGCAGACTGGGATGTTGTCAGGTCCCATGGATGCTATGTTCTTGGCTTTGGAGAGTGTGGTTTTTACCTGTGCAACCGTGATTACAGGAATTTTGCATTCTTCCAGTATAGGATGGGCCCTTTAGGGGGTGAGGGGGGGTAAAGTTAGCAGTGAACCTATCTGCTAGGATGTTGGTAGTATCAGTTGGTTCTGTATATTTAGTGCCATTGTGCTGTAAGTCAGAGCAGATCTGAGTGTTGCCATTGAGATTCTTGACATAGCTATAGAATGCTTTGTGGTTGTCTTTAGAATCAGTGGCAATTTTGTTTTCATTACTAGCTTTGGATGATTTTATGAGGGATCTCAGCTTCTTACTGAGGCTGACCAGGGAGTTCCTCCAGTCATGGGATTTTACTCTTTTGCAACAGTTTCTTTCTTCTGTTGTAGAGTTTGTTTATGGCAGGGGACCACCAGATTGGCTTCCTTTTTTCGGAGGATAGCATCTTGGTTCTGTCAGGGATAGCACAATCCATGCACTCATGTAAGTGCTTATAAATTGCATCTGTGTAGGATTCAGCAGTTGTACCTCTATTTTTTGTCTGCATGGGTGTTGTGAAGTGTGCCACTTCTGTCTTAAGAAGCGTGAAGTTGGCTTTGGAGAAATTTTGTATGGTGGTTTCCCTAATGGGGGTGGGGGCGGGATGTGGATGTCTAGGGTGATTAGCTTGTGGTGAGATCTGACCAACGAGGAACACCGGTCGCCCTTGTTGGTAATTACCAGGTCTAGGATATTGCTGCCCCTGGTGGGGGGTGTGGATAAGTTGATCCAAGGTGTTGGAATTTATGAATTCCAGAAAACATTGAGCAAAAGAATTGGTACATGAGTAGTTTTGCAGTTAATGGTGGGGTAGTTGAAATTGCCCATTATTAGGGTGTTGGGTTGTACCCTAATATTTTCCAGTGTATCAAGAAATGAGGAGTGGAAATCATGGGGCATGGTGGGGGATCTGTAGCAAGTTACAATTTGGATTGCGGTCTTGCCCAGAGTTAATTGCACTTGGATAATCTCGGGTGCATTATGCTGAGCAACTAGCCTGAAGGTCTGGATATCCTTAATGTATATGGACACACCTCCACCTTTAGTGTTTCAGTCCAGGTTAGGTGGCCGAAAGGTGTGGTATGAATTATAGCCTGGTAATGCAGGGGTGCTCTCTGGAGCCTTGAACCAGGTCTCTGTCACTGCACAGATGTCAATGTTCTCCATTTTAAGGAGTGCCTCGAATGAATGCATTTTGAGGTTTAGACTTCTACCATTGAGTAGCATTACCCTCAGATTTTGCTTGCTTGTACCTGTTACAGTGGTGAATTTGTCATTTGAACATTGCCTAAAAAAGGCACTATAGGGGTGGCCAGAGCCTTAGCCAGTATCCGGAATCCCAAGGGTGACAGTTGCGGGCCATCTCTGGCAAAGCCTCATGGTCTGTCGATCATGTCATCCCAGGCAGACAGATACTGGATCCCCTTAGAATGACACCAGAAGCTTAGCCAATTGTTGAAGACAATCATTTTTTCTTGTACTGTGGTATCATTCTGGGTGATGGCAGGATGCTACTCAGGACTAAGGCTCATACCCACCTGGGCTACAAGATCAGAGAGCTCCTCCATGTCTCTTTTCATGTAGTCCATGGACATATGTCTCAGGCCATTCACACCTACATGGACAATGACAGAGTCATATTTGTACTTGTTGTGGAGTGACCTGAGTGCATGCATTATGTAGCGGATCCTGGCACCCGACAGGCAGCTGACAGTAACTTTCTCCTTGTTTAGCCTGATGAGTAGAACATCAGTATGCCTGACTATAGAGTCACCTATGACTAGAGTGTTGCGTACATTGTTATGCCTTATGGGCTGTGGTTGAGTGGCACACAGTTTGTGGGCTATGTGTCATTTGGGTTGTGTTGGGGGGTGGAGGTTGTTTGCATTTCTGCTTTGGAGGTCTCTGTTGCTTGAGCAGATTTTTATTGAGAGCCTCCGTGAATGTAGGTGTGTGTTTTGTGTTTCTGTGTGTCTGTTTTGGTGGTGTAGATTTTGCGGGACTATTTGATGAGTGCGGTGTGGTGCATGTGTTTACCTTCTCCTCTTAACTGCCTAGTCCAGTCTTGGGTGAAGAGAGATTTGCTTTCAGTTTGGCTGTATAAGTGCATTTCTTACAGGTTGTAGTGTTGGGTGGTAGGAGGAGAGGGTTGTCTGTGTACATGAGGCAATTGCTGCATTACCCCAAGATGCCCAGATTCATCAGACAGAAAGGAGAAAACACCGGGAGCTGACCCTTAAACATGCCTGGATAGGTGCTTAATATATATATATATATATCTATATATATATATATATATATATATATATCTATATATATATATATATATATATATATATATGTATGTATATATATATATATATATGTATGTATATATATATATATATATATATATATATATATATATATATATATATATATATATATATATATATATATATATATATATATATGTATATATATATATATATATATATATATATATATATATATATATATATATATGTATATATATATATATATATATATATATATATATATATATATATATATATATATATATATATATATATATATATATATATATATATATATATATATATATATATATATATATATATATATGTATATATATATATATATATATATATATATATATATGTATATATATATATATATATATATGTATATATATATATATGTGTATATATATATATATATATATATATATATATATATATATATTGAAAGGATTTCCATAGCCCACCCCTTGCTAGATACTATTGGGTGCATCTGAGGGCAAGCCATATGTTTGTGTAGTTTTGGCAACCCATACAAAATAGGTGCAACAGGACTCTTAATTAAAAAATATTTAAACATTTCCTCATTAATTACATTCATCATAAGCATATCAAATAAATAAAACTCTAATCATTCTATAATCCCAGACACATTAGTCTTAGAAATTGGAGCATACACTGTATCATGATTCAGCATATCTGCCATTCTCTGTATGTAGAATGTTTTATCTAAAATCAGTATGCCTCCTCCCTTGGCTGCTGGACGAATCTCAATAGATGACAATTCTTCCAGTTGTTTCAAGGTTACACACTCAGAGGGACTTAAATTATAAAAACCTTGATGTTTCTCATTACACAACACTTGTTGAATCTCATTTTCACATACATTAGTAAAAACCTCTAGAAGTGGGTAGTAGTTGGTATAGTTTGAAAAAACAGAATTTTCGCGAGGGGAATCAAACGGGGGCGAGACCCAAGCAATGGTACAACAAAAATCAGGGGAAAAGGAAGCAGAATTCGAAGAGGAACAAGACTTGACTGTAATGCCTTTAGGCAATAATGAATGTTATGACATCCCTAAGTTATGTATGATTCCTCTTGTTATTGAGTCTTGTGATCCTTCATTTGGTGATGAGTTTGACACTGTATATACAAGCCTTTGTCCTACATCGTTAGATCAGGCACCAATGGGAAGTAAACCTATTATTATCACTAATAGGACAAAAGACTTTAAAGTTTATAATTTTTCTTCTATTAGTATAGATCAAGATATTGTGGAGTTTTTTTCCAAGGGTAATACATATATTCCAAAACAGAATTTTGATTTAGTGAGTACAATTATAGATCTGAAAACATTCACCAGGAAATTGAATTTTAATCTGATGATGGGGTCAAACACAGACACAATACAAAATGACCAGTTTAGAATTCCAAGTACTTTTAATCCTCCTCTTCATCCACTTATTCATGTTTTTGAACAAATGTGTGAATTAGATATTCGTTTTAATACAAAACATAGGAACAAAGATCTTATGAGTGATTCCATCACACAGAAAGAGAAGGAATTCTTGGAATTCATTAAATTACATGATATTAGAGTTTGTAAGCCTGATAAAGGAGGGGAACTGGTAACTTTTGATAACATAGATTACTATGATCGGATGGTAAAATTGTTAGATGACCCTGCTTATGAACTTAGTTCTCGGTCAGAAATTAACCATGCATATACAGTAGTTAAGAATAGCCTGTCGGACATGTTTATAGAGGGGCATATTGAAGAAAACATATTTAACTATCTGTTTACATTATTTCCAAGGTACCCTTACCTTTTTGGTATTCCCAAAATACATAAAGATTTGGGAAACCCACCTATGAGACCATTAGTTGATGGTCGTGGGTCGCCCACCTACCCGTGTGCCAAGGTGATTGACTCTACTTTACAAAAATATTTGAAATTTGAGCAACAAATATGTAAAGATTCCTGGTCATTTTTAGAGAAAGTAAATGGCTTGGATTTTCATCCAAACTATAATTTTCTCACTGTGGACGTGAAAGACCTCTATACCAGTATACCTCATGATACTGGTATAGATTGGGTAACCCAAGGACTAATTAAGAACAGAGCTCCAAAAGAGGAAATTTCACTTGTGATCGAACTCTTGGAAATTATTTTATATAACAATTTTTTTTATGTTTGGAGATAACTTTTTTCTTCAAAAAACAGGTGTGGCGATGGGCTCTCCTTGTGGTGCTAGTATAGCTAATCTAGTGATGGCCCATTGGGAGTCCGAGTACGTGTTCAAAAAAGACAGTATTAAAAATAGATTGGTTTTCTACATGAGGTACCTAGATGATATTTTTATTTTGCTTAATGGTGACGAAGAATTTAGTGAGGCAGTAGTAAATATCTTTAATACCCCAACCGAGTTTCTTCGGTTTACTTCTACTTTTGACATCAATACGATAGCCTGTTTAGACATCTGTTTAACAAAAAACTATAATTTGAAATGTTATGAGGCCAAAATATACAGGAAGGAAACATACTCTAATACCTTCCTTCATTATACAAGCTGCCACTCTTTTCATCAGAAACGTTCAGTAGTTAAGGGTCAATTAGTGTGAGCAGCTCGCATTGTCTCCACTGAGTATGATTTCCAAGAGGAATGCCAACTTTTGAAAACAATGTTCACACATAGAGGTTACCCTTTAGAATTCATTTCTGAATTAATTTCTGAAGTTAGTCATAAACATGCTAAAGGAATGTACAAACCTATTTTGGCTATGTTAAAGAACTCCACAACACAAGGGTTACCACTGGACAATACAGGAAGTATTGCATTAGCTGAATTGAGTAGCCCAATCACACCTAATACACTAGGAAGTAAGTTTATTACTACTTACAGTATATTTAGCCATCACTGTATAGCTATACTATGCAAAAATTGGGGCATTTTTACAAGTAATTCAAGTATACTGAATAAACTAGGAGAATACCCTGGCACCATATTTAAGAAAGGTAGGAACCTGAAGGCTCTATATGAGCAACGTAAGAAGTAGCAACCAAAAATTACAGGATTGTACAAATGCCAGAATTGCAATTATTGTAAGTTAGTAATAGAATCTAACAGATTTCAAATACAAAATTTTCAATATAAATTAAAATGTAGGGCTAATTGTAACACCAAGATGGTAGTCTGTCTAGCTCAATGCCAAGGATGCCCGGCATTCTACATTGGTAAGACGGAGAGGAGACTCCGCGACCGTATGTATGAGCATTCTTACGCCATCAATAAGAATAAGCAAGATAATGCCCTAGCTAAACATGTAGCAGAATTTCCAGGGTATCAGTTTAGATTTTTAGTTATTGATCAGCCAGTTGTTGATGAAAGAGGTGGTCCTTTACCACTTTGACTGGAAGAAAAGGAGTTATTCTGGCAGATCAGACTAAATGCTTATAGTCCACCAGGTATCAACGAAACCTGTAGCTTGAGTAGTGTGTTAAAGCTTAAAAGTCTTATGAGATGAGCTTAAGTTGACTCAGTACGTTTTATGTATTAGAGTATTAGGATTGTTTATAGATTAATTTTCCTAAATACAACTGCTTTCTAATATAAATTGTATATCATTTTATCAGATAATATAAGCAGTAAAACGAATGTTGAATTTGTAATAGTTAGGTTTTTTGACTATTAGTATTATAGTTCACTATAGCACAAGCCTATTTGAGTACATACAGTTTACAACTTGTAGTTAATACACGTCTTGTGATTTTAGGGTGTTTATTTATGTTTTTATGAATGCTTTTAATTTTCAGTGGATGGTTTCTAAATCAAAGAAGCACTGTTGCTTGTAAATGTTAATTGATTAATTAATTAATTGGATAACTAATTTGTGGATGGTATATATATACCCTGATTGAGTTTTTAAGTTGTCTGAAGAAGTTTGCAGAAAGAGCAAATGAAAAGCGCTTAACACTACAATAAATCCTTTGTTTTTATTGGCGTACTACTGGATTTGCTTTTACCCGGTTTATTTGTATTATCAGTTTGGAGTTTTTCTTTTTCTTTTGAGTTTGTTCTGGCTTCCGGGTCTACGAGCAATATTACCAATAGTTTTGAACTGAACAGAACGCCTGAAATGCTGAAGAGCTGCCATAGTGTTGCTGGAGCAACACCAGCATTAGAAAAAGGTTTCCATATCAACCAGCTTGATTTTCTTTTAACTCGTGTCGAGTCTATTTGTTCAAGACTTGACTATTTGGATAAACAACAGCAAGCTATTCAGCTCAGCTTGCCAACTGTGATAACTGAGAATCACAATACCGGCGGCACACAAAGTGTTTGTTTAGCCGTGCAGGCATCCACTGAAGCGCCTAATAGAGTGGAGTCGGGTCCTAACACAAACCAAGTTAATTTTACAAGTGCACCGATTTTAATAGATGACTTGGACTCAACTAATAATTCGAATAAATCAACGTTGCCTAACAGGCAGGTGGTTAGTCCTTTAGGCAATAAAGAAAACACAGCGACGATTAACCACCAACGATTTATTATTCCATCAGCGCCGAGTGTCCATTTGGTGGCCCAGCAAGGGAACTACTCAGCGTTTCCTGACTTGTCGAACTGGTTATCAGAGGGTTTCTCGTTTACAGCGATGCCTTTTACAACCAATGGGCAATCTGGTGGAGAAGAAGGTAATAACAATTCTGCTTTAGACATTGTTTCAAATTTAAAAGTACTTGACAATTTATTAGTGAAAGTTAAAAAGCTCCAGTTGGAAATTGAATACTTCAAGGAATGCTTGAGATGTAAAATAGTGCCTAAAGGTTTAAGGCATCTTCAGTTTCCTACTGGTTTGGTGCCTAATACACCTTTTCATAAAGAACTTTTAGAACTTTTTGACCGCCAAGGTTTCGAACTGATTGAGTGTATGGTTAAACATTATTCAATTTGGGTGGAAGACCTTAACAAACAGGTGGCAGCATTGGATATTAAGATTAAGCTTGATAATGACTTTTCCAGGTACAAATATGAATATGGTCATATTTTTACTAGTATCGACCAGTACCTGGTAAAACTTAAAAGTAATAAGCCTAAAAAACTAGAACGTGACAGCACAGCTTATAAGGCAGGTAAAGCTTATCCACTCCCTTCCACTGCCCAGGTTTGGAAAGGTTCTTTTGGAAACAGTGACACTTCTGTTAATAATTATTTTCCTACAATCCAATACACCAATCAATCGCCTAATACTACGGTGTAAGTCATTGAGGATTCTAATCAAACTGATGGACAAGGCTTTACAGAAGTTAGGAGAAGTGAAAGACTGGTTAACTTAAACAACCAACAAAGTTTGAAAAAACAGAATTTTCGCGAGGGGAATCAAACGGGGGTGAGACCCAAGCAATGGTACACCAAAAATCAGGGGAAAATGAAGCAGAATTCGAAGAGGAACAAGACTTGACTGTAATGCCTTTAGGCAATAATGAATGTTATGACATCCCTAAGTTATGTACGATTCCTCTTGTTATTGAGTTTGACACTGTATATACAAGCCTTTGTCCTACATCGTTAGATCAGGCACCAATGGGAAGTAAACCTGTTATTATCACTAATAGGACAAAAGACTTTAAAGTTTATAATTTTTCTTCTATTAGTATAGATCAAGATATTGTGGAATTTTTTTCCAAGGGTAATACATATATTCCAAAACAGAATTTTGATTTAGTGAGTACAGTTATAGATCTGAAAACATTCACCAGGAAATTGAATTTTAATCTGATGATGGGGTCAAACACAGACACAATACAAAATGACCAGTTTAAAATTCCAAGTACTTTTAATCCTCCTCTTCATCCACTTAGTCATGTTTTTGAACAAATGTGTGAATTAGATAGTCGTTTTAATACGAAACATAGGAACAAAGATCTTATGAGTGATTCCATCACACAGAAAGAGGAGGAATTCTTGGAATTCATTAAATTACATGATATTAGAGTTTGTAAGCCTGATAAAGGAGGGGAACTGGTAATTTTTGATAACATAGATTACTATGATCGGATGGTAAAATTGTTAGATGACCCTGCTTATGAACTTAGTTCTCGGTCAGAAATTAACCATGCATATACAGTAATTAAGAATAGCCTGTCGGACATGTTTATAGAGGGGCGTATTGAAGAAAACATATTTAACTATATGTTTACATTATTTCCAAGGTGCCCTTACCTTTTTGGTATTCCCAAAATACATAAAGATTTGGGAAACCCACCTATGAGACCATTAGTTGATGGTCGTGGGTCACCCACCTATTATTGTGCCAAGGTGATTGACTCTATTTTACAAAAATATTTGAAATTTGAGCAACAAATATGTAAAGATTCCTGGTAATTTTTAGAGAAAGTAAATGGCTTGGATTTTCATCCAAACCATAATTTTCTCACTGTGAACGTGAAAGACCTCTATACCAGTATACCTCATGATACTGGTATAGATTCGGTAACCCAAGTACTAATTAAGAACAGAGCTCCAAAAGAGGAAATTTCACTTGTGATCGAACTCTTGGAAATTATTTTATATAACAATTTTTTTATGTTTGGAGATAACTTTTTTCTTCAAAAAACAGGTGTGGCGATGGGCTCTCCTTGTGGTGCTAGTATAGCTAATCTAGTGATGGCCCATTGGGAGTCCGAGTACATGTTAAAAAAAAACAGTATTAAAAATAGATTGGTTTTCTACACGAGGTACCTAGATGATATTTTTATTTTGCTTAATGGTGACGAAGAATTTAGTGAGGCAGTAGTAAATATCTTTAATACCTCAACCGAGTTTCTTCAGTTTACTTCTACTTTTGACTGCTTTATTGCTGAATCAGTGCATCCATTTTGACAGAAAGTAAAGTAGACAATATGTTAGGACTCGGGAAGGGAGAATGGGATTTGAATTAAACAGATTGTAACTTTTGGATACAGGATAGAGTACAAGACATTCTCTTTGACGTCAGTAATGTACATATTTTTATGAATTTATTTAATAAGCTAGGGGATTTTTAAATATTTCAATATTTATCATTTTAAGAGTATTACACAGTTTTAAGATATAGACAAATACTTTTAAAATGAATCCAGAGCTTTTGTTCTTCTTTCTTCTTCTTCTTTCGGCTTTTCCCGGTTAGGGGTCGCCACAGCGGATCACCTGTCTGCTCATGATTGGCAGTGGAGTTTTACTGTGTTGAGTTGCCAGCCCGGTGCCCAACCTTCCACAGAAGGCACACACACACACACACACACACACACACACACACACACACACACACACACACACATACTCACAACTAGGGCTGATTTAGAGTGTCCAATCCACCAAATGTCTTTGGGATGTGGGAGGAAACCGGAGCACCCAGAGGAAACCCACGTGACCACAGGGAGGACATGCAGACTCCGCACAGAAGGCACCCCAGTCGAGGATCGAACCGGAGAACCTCTTGCTGTGAGGCAACAATGCTAACCACTGCACCACCGTGGCCTCCCCGAATTCAGAGCTTTTGTTAGATCTGTAAAATATGTATATATCTTTTAGCATGATAAATATAATGTGCATTGATTTTCCTTTTGTATAATAGTTTAGTAAGATTACCTGTCACCTGTAAGTTTACAGATAATTTTATACTTTCAGGTACCATTCTGTTCTAATTATTTAGAGATTTAGTTATAATAATATTGAATGAGTGAATAATTTAGGAATGTTTTAATGGATAATTTATACAACTACTACAAATCTGTCTCTCTCTAAATATATATATATATATATATATATATATATATATATATATATATATACACATACAGTATTTGTTGGATTGTTTAATATTTGTGATAAATAGAAAAAGATTATTAAAATGTTATATAGTAATGGGGAAGAGTTTTAAATGGCAAAATATATAACTAAATTAATTTTCTCTTATTTTAACTTATGTATAATATATAATTTGTAAGTAATGCTAACTTTTGGCTAGTTTTTAATGAGTTTAGGTATTGGTAGTATAGTAGTTTGTCTATTCAGTAGGCAAGCTGAGACCTTTGGTACCTATGATAGGTTGTGTTTCATTAGTAAGATATACAGTTACAGTTTTAGACTTGTTTCTGGTTTTGTTATGAGTTTTAATAGTTTAGTTTGTGGAAAGGAAGTGTTAAAAATGTGGAAGATATTGCTGGAGGAATGCATTAGTGTCTTGTATACAATTAAATTAATATGGTGGATAAATGTGTCATATTATCTCTTGAAAGTAATCTTTTCAAATACAGAGTATGGCTAGTTTAATGTATTATCTGTTAATATAAATGGATTAAATAATAGCAACATATGAAAATCATTAATGAGAAAGCTAAAAATTGAAATAGAGGAGACATTATATTCTTGCAAGAGACTCACTTGGTAGATAAAGAGGCACAATATTTAAATGAAATAGGTTCTGAAATGTTATCATCTTCTTTTAACAAAAAGAGTAGAGGAACTGTTGTACTTTGGAGAAAATCTACTGTAATGCCTAAGGTCATGGAATCCATTAATGTTCCCTAAGGAATGCATGCATTTGTAATAATTAAATATAATGCCAACCTCTATACACTAGCTAACTTACTAGATCCCTGGAATAGATGCAAGAGTGGCTGAAGATCACTTAAACTTATTAAAAAGTTATTGGAAGGGTAGTTTAATTTCAGCAGGGGATTTTAACTGCATATCTAGTACAGAAGATATGAGTGAACAGAAGAAAGCTACATTTCTGGCATCAGCTAAAGCACTAAACAGATGGATTAGTAATAATAATTTAGATGATTTAGTAGTAAAAGCAGACAATAAGATGTTGATGACAAACCTTTTGTGCCAGGAGCTTTTGACACGCCAAGCCTAAAATAATTCAGTGCACTTCACGTGAGCAATGAATGCAAAAGCAGTGTCTTTGGTAACTTGGGTGTTGGTGATCGCTGATATGTCATCCAATATGTCGTGGCGTTTGTCATCTTTGACGAGTGTCATAGGTTCACCATCATTGAGATGAGACATTGTTCTTCACTCATTATTCTAATGTGCATGGGGTGCAAACTAGAATTGATAGGATTTATGCCTCTATAGATTTACCTGTATAGATTTACATAAGTGAATTATTTAAAAACTGTGCCTTATTTACCTGATCATAATGCAGTAAGTATTAATATATTAATGGATATAAAGAAATTTCAGCTTTATAGAATCCCAGTATGTATGACGAAAGTAAAAGAATTTAAGAGTTACCTTAAGGAACAAATCAATACATTTTTTTTATCTTTGAATGGCAATGGTCAGGCTGGTAAAGTCATATTATGGGACTATTTAAAAATGCGTATTAAAGATAAAAAGGGAAGATGGGTTAGTAATAAAATGAAAGAGTGGGCTAAAGAGTTAAAAATATATAAAAACAAATTAACCAGCACATGAATTTGTCTAGTTCCAACCTCACCTACATGAGTGTTGAAGAAAGAAAGAAAAAACAGAAAAACTAGTAGTCTTAAAACTTTGTCGATGAGCTCAGTCACAATCATTTCCAAAAAGCATGAAACCCAAGTAGTGTTCCAAAGCAACAAGCCTTTGTCACAGACAAACGATCCTCAGCAACAAAAAAATAAGAAAAAAAAAAAAGAAAAAAATCAGAAATACTTTACAATATTAAACATATCAGCTTTTATACACTTAGAAGTTGGTGTGGAATTTTAAACCATCCTATTCCAGTCAAACAATACAAATAGGGCCATAAAAGTGCGTTTAAGAACAGCAAGTACCCCCCCCACCCGCACACACACACACACACGCACACACGCACACACACACACACACACACACACACACACACACACACACACACACACACACACACACACACACACACCACTACTGATTAGATCAAGTTAAAACCTAGTTAAGGAAAGCACTACCTATTTGCAACCCACATTCCAAAATCAGGTATTAAGAAAAGCATAACATGCATATAAAAAACTTTAAGTAAAATGGCTTTCAGCCAACTAATGCAATAAAAATTTATCAGGTCTGTGACAAGAACTAAAATCATATACATAGGTAGATTAGTAAAAAGAGCTAACTAGATAGATACAAGAAAAGACACACACAGCTATCTAACCATAAACATTACCTAATTAGAACTTCTTCTTTCGACTTTTCCCGGTTAGGGCTCACCACAGCAGATCACCTGTCCGCTCAAGATTGGCAGTGAAGTTTTTACGGTGTCAAGTTGACATCTCGGTGCCCAAACTTCCACATAAGGCACACACACACACACATGCACTCACGCCTAGGGCCAATTTAGAGTATCCAATCCACCTACAGCATGTCTTTAGGATGTGGGAGGAAATCGGAGCACCCGGAGGAACCCACTCAATCACAGGGAGGACATGCAGACTCCGCACAGAAGGGACCCCAACCGAGGATCAAACCGGAGAACCTCTTGCTGTGAGGCAGCAACTCTAACCGCTGCACCACCTTGGCTGCCCAGAACAATATAAATATATATCTGTGTAGTAATATCTAATAAGCATCCATCCATATGTATTCGTGTGCATAAAAGCTAAGTTATTTACAGCTCAGAAAAAATGTCAGTGCTTTGCAGTTGACAGAAAATAACTGTCATGAATGTTTTCATGTTTATAGTCTTCTCAAAAATGTTTAAACAATGAAAACCAGTAGGACCAGTAGCAAAAACACATAAAAATACAGAATACAGTAGATGAAATAAACTAGTAATATATAAAAGTGTGCAGTTGTGTGCATGAGCCTGTACCACTATACCATAGATTTATGACCAGCTACGGTCGCTTTATTGATGATGTATTTATTGTCTGGCAAGGTGAGAAATTTAAACTTGCTGAGTTTTCCACTATGTCAGTAACTTCACCTCCTTCCTTGAAATTTACCACTTCTGTCAGATCAGAGTCAGTGCAATTCCTTCATATGGCTGTCAGTATTGATAAAGACAGAGGAAGATTAATTAGTAACTTAATTAGTAACCTATAAAAGAAACTAACAAGAGTGAACTACTTTACAGAGACAGTATGCATTCAGTAAAAACTAAGCACAATGTAATAAAAATAAAATAAAATCACAAAGCTATAGATCTTTCTTAACCAGAGGATACTTGTTACATATCATCTTGGAGCCCATTAGAGATTCTAAAACTAACAACAACCCTATGTGGAAGAGGCCTTTTGGCAGAATTATGCAGCGAGGCCACCCTAACCAAAAAGAGAAAAGTAAGGATAGTTGTATTCTGACTTACACCTGTGATTTCAGAACAATTAAAGCTATTATTAAGGAGAACTGGGCCATCCTTACTGACAGTCAGCAGCCTGTAGGGGTTTTAAGAAAACACCCTACTTTTGTATATGAAAAGAGCAGAAGCATACGTAGCTGTGTGGAAAAGAAAATTAAGAAACACCAGGATGACATGAGCACTAAAATCTATGGGACACCTAACTGCACTTTCTGTGAGTACTAGGAGTGCGACTCATTTGAGTGCTCCTATCTTAAAAAGATGGTGAAATCTTCAACAGGTGGTAACTGAAAAAGTTGTATGTAGGGTCAAGTGTAATGACTGCTCTGCATTTTATGTGAGTAAGACTATGAATAAACTGAAAAGGTGGATTTCAGGTCATCTTTCTGACACCAGACATAAATGCCAAAGGAACACCTTATCCAAACACTTATTAGAACACCCCAGACATTTTGGTTTTAAATTTATCATTCTGGGCTGTGTGGCGATTAATGAGCTTGAAGGGGACGTCAGTGGTGTTTTGGAGAAAAAAGAATTATGCTGGCAGCTGAAATTAAATGCATTCAGAAAACCAGGACATAACAACTGTTGCTCTATTAAGAGTGTGTTGAATTTACATAAGCTGCCACACAATCTGTAAAGGTGTTTTTTGAGAATTTTTGAGGAAATATTTTTATGTACTAAAGGTACCAAACGTACTAAAAATAAAAAAAAATTGAATGTGTAGAATGTGTATAAATACATATATGGTAAGTTACTTTAACCTCAGTTCTAATTTTAGATTTAATACACTCTTGCATCACGTCAGAGATTTAAACAGTAGATTCAGAACACTCATTTTTTTTTCATGCCGCTCTTACCATAAAGATTTGGTATAACCCCCCCATTTAGCATACTGGCACATGCTCATGCACACACCTACACACTTTTATACATTACTAGTTGACTTCTTCCGCTGTTTCTGTATTTTTGTGCGTTTTTCTACTGGTTTACATTTTGGGGGCTGTAAATATGAAAACTGTCATGTGTTTTTTATTGTATCCATCTAGTTAGCTCTTTTTACTTATTTGCCTATATGTATATTATTTTTAGTTCTTGTCAAAGACTTGAAGGCTTTATTGCATTAGTTAGCTGAAAGTGATTTTAGTTAAAAGTCAGTCTTTTATGTATATGTTATGCTTTTCGTAACACCTGATTTTGGAATGTGGTTTACAAATAGGTAGTGTTTTCCATAACTAAAACTTAGTTTGATCTAATCAGTAGTAGTGTGCAGGGGTGGGTACTTGCTGTTCTTAAAAGCACTTCTACGGCCCTGCTTATATTGTTTGCCTGGAATAGCCTGGTTTAAAATTAAATAATACATATATTTTCCACACCTACTTCTAAGTGTAAAAAAGCTGATATGTTTAACATTGGAAAGTGTTTCTGTTTTTTGAGGATCGCTCATCTGTGATGAATAAGGGCTTGTTGCTTTGGAACACTACTAGGTTTCATGATTTTTGGAAATGATTGTGACTGAACTCATCAATGAAGTTTTAAGAATACTAGTTTTTCTTTTTTTGAAAATATAAGATAAACTGCATGAAGCAAGGTTTAAACAACAAAAAAAAATTAAATACTGAATCATTAAAAATTAATGACAAAATATCAAGCAGTTTTAACTCAAAGGGGAGACAGCTGTAGAAAAAAAAATATTATTGCAAAGTTGTGTAATGGCTTCAAAAAATCTCCATATATTAGCTAATAGAAGTAAAATGTTAAGCAAAAAGGCACAAGTCAATACTATCAGAAATCTTCACACTGATAAGCTTACTTCAGATATAGGAGGAAATGCTTAATATTTAAAAAAATTCCATAAGGATCTTAATATAGATAAAAATAATCCTGGTGATTACAAAATTGATAAGTATTTAAAGAAAATGTTAATAGACTTAATGACCAACAAATATTTCTGTTTAATAAGCCTATTACCCTAATAGAAGTTAAAGAAGCTTTAAAAAAGGGAAAATTTGTAACGCTATAGGGATAGATGGTTTAAATATGGAATTATATAGTCTGCTTCTGTTAAACATTTAGAATTACTGAGTGATGTTTTCAGGATAATTCAGAGTAACAAAATAATTTCTCTGTCATGGAAATTTTCTGTAATCTCACCTGTTCTTAAACAAGGCAATGATAATAAGTTAGCCTCCTCATGTAGACCTATTTCATTGTTAAATGTAGACTGTAAAATATTTACTGCACTCTTCACCTTAAGATTAAGAGATATAATAGAGTAAATAATAAAGATCAAACACAGGATTTATAGTCAGTAGTTTAATGAGTGATGATTTTTGGTTAGTAACTATCTTAGATTTAGTAATAGGAATGAAAAATAAATTGGCCCTAATTAACTTAGATGTACTGCGGTGGTGGTGCTGCGGTAGCGCTGTTGCCTCACAGTTAAGACGTTGTCCTGTTCGATTCTCAGCTAGAGCGTCTTCTGTGTGGAGACATGCATGAATGGGCGTACCTTCATTGAAGGTTGTGCATCAGGGCTGGCAACTCGGCACATAAAAATCTACTGCCAATCATTAGCGGACCGGAGTTCCACTGTGGCAACCCCCTAACCGGGAAAAGCTGAAAGACACAACAACAACAACATCAAGAGAGAGCTTTTGATTCTTTAGATGGAACTACTTGTTTAATACTTTAGAAGTGTTTGCATTTCCAGAACAATTTATTGGAATATTAAAAAACAAACGTATAGGGAGTCCAAAGTGTATGTTAAAATTGTATCTTACATTTCTCAAGGATTCTCTTTAAACAAAGGCACAAAAGCAAGGGTGTCCCTTGTCACATCTACTATTTACATTAGCTATCAAACCCTTAGATAATAGAAGATGCAGTGAAAAAAAATGGATTCTCAGTTAACAAGGATTGCCAATCTAAAATACAGCAGATATTTTATTAACTGTAGGATATTTAAATTGTTCAATCGAATGAATAGATAAGGACATGGAAAAGTAAGGAAGTGTAGCTGCTAAAATTTAATAAAAATTAAACTTTAGTATTAAATCAATTACTAGGTAATAAGTTTAAAGGTAAATATAAATATAATTGGGAAGGTAAATAAAATATTTAGGAATATAAATCTGGCAAAATGAAAGTATGATTATTAATAATTTGAAAAATAATTGAAGCATTACTTATTAAAAATGGAATAATTTTTTTTTTTTTTACTTTTAAGGATACTTATTAAAATAAGAGGATACACACACGTGCACATACATGCACGCGCACACACACACACACACACACACACACACACACACACACACACGCACACACACACGCACACACACACGCATACACACACGCACACATTGCATTCAATAGCTTTAATACCTGACAAAAACTTTTAAAGAAAATGGAAAAAATGTTAACTTCATTCTTATGGTATCCTAAAACGCTGAGAATGCTTATAGAAATCATACAAATGATGGGAGTATGGTGGTATTGGCTTCCCAGAGGTAGAATCTAATTCTATTGCTACAAATTTTAACTCTATTATACTCTGGATATATTCAATTTAAGCTAGTAAATGGAAAACCATTCAGGAGCAGATTATACTAAATTCTTTTAAGGATATCAAATATGATAAATTAGAAATGTGTAACAATCCTTTCATCAGGTTAATAAAATTTACCTTAGAAGGAAATTCATTTCAATCTTTACACTCAGCATATATGAATTCAGTTTTTAAAATGGTTAAGAAATATGTTTTTAAAACTCCATTAATATCAAAATAGAAACATTTGTGCTTTCCCATTGCACACACCTCTAGATTTAAGGAAACTCAGAAGAATGTTAAAATTAATTTACTAAAAAGGAATTGGTTAGTATTATGATCTGATTGCTTTGAAAAATGAAAAGCTAAGTCACCAGAATAATGAAAGATTATAAGTTGGATGAATCTGTTAACCAGTTAATATCATCCATCAGTAAGAATTTAAATAAATTTGTAGATAATAAAAGTGAAGGGGAACAGAACACTATGCCCCCCATTATATGAATACATGAATGCTATCATTGAAGGTAAATTGACCTACCTAGAAAGCTTGTCCAAGTTATACAAGTTAAATAATTACTTTGATGCAAAATTATGGAACTTTGTATATAGTAGTGGATTGAGTAACTCAATAGATGGTAAGAATAAAACTGTTATTTAAATCAATTGGTCAAACTTCAAGTTTATACTGGAAAGTGTTTTGTAGACATATATACATAGAATGCCTTTTACTCCATATAAAATCTCTTGGAGATGTAATAAAGATGTAAAATCGGATTGGACACACATTTATGGATTGTGAAAAATTAAATGTATATTGTGAAGAAAGTATGTTATTTAAGGGGTTATGGTCTGATAACTCATCTTTAAGTAGATCAGTAACAGTAATGAATTTCCCAGTTCCTGTATCTGTAAAAGTCAAACAGCAAAAAGTATTCTGAATTCTTTTGGCAGTTGCTAGGAAAGTTATTACAAAAATTGGAAATCGTACTCGGTTCCTACATTCAAAGAATTTAATATAATATCAGTTTTGTGTAAAACTGAAAAATAAGTGATCAGAATAAGATCTATATATCATACTAAGGATTTTGGTGGTTGGGATAGCATTGAAATGTTGCTATTGCAATACCAAGACTATTAATGTGTTACTTGTGTAAGATTACCTTGATGATTCAGTGTATTCCTGACATTGTGAGGCAGTATGTCATATTGAATTTCTTCCTTTCTCTGTATATATTGTAAATACATTAAATCAATAAAAAAAATTCTTAAACAATAAATAAGTAAATTTTGTATGATTTAAATTTACCTTAGTAACCTAAGAGATATGGAAAGAGAGTCTCCTGTAGATTAGATTAAATAGTCAAACACTTGCCATGTACTGTTCTCTCCCTCACTCATTTTATTATTCCCGCATTGCTTGTTTTACATTTTAGCTCTCAAAATAAGTGACACCTGTTTAAAACTACAAACTGTTGACTCAGGGTCATCATTTTATTAAGATAAAGAATATGCTATATGCTGCATAGGTACTTTAAACCAGTTTATTCAAGGCAAACAATATAAACAGAGGCATAAAAAGTGCATTTAAAAAAAGTACCCACCCCATACACTACCACAGATTAGATCAACCAAAATCCTAGTTAAGGAAATAATACATGTCTATTTGCAACCCACATTCCCAAATCAGGTATTAAGAAAAGCATAACATGCACATAAAAGACTGACTTTTAACTAAAATCACTTTTGGATAACTAATACAATAAAGCCTTCATCAGATCTGTGACAAGAACTAAAATTGTTTACATAGGTGGATAAGTAAAAAGAGTTAACTAGATTAATAAAGAAAAAAAACACATAGATATCTAATCATAAACATTATCTAACTGGAACACTAAAAATATAAATATATATCTAGTGGAGTGCCTTCTGTGTGGAGTCTGCATGTAATCCCTGCAGTTGAGTGAGTTTTAAAGACATGGAGGTAGGTGTGTGTCCATGTGCCTTCTGTGAAGGTTGGGAGCCATACTGTCAACTTGACACCATAAAAACCCTACTGCCAATCAATCTGCGGACCAGTGATCTGCTGTGGTGACCCCTAAAAGGAGAAGCCGAAAGACATTTCTGCCTGTCTAATCATATCTAATATGTATTATTGTGTATAAACTACGTTATTCACAACTCAGAAAAAAATTATTTATAAAAAAAAGTATTTCAGAAAAAATATTTTATTTACAGTTCAGAAAAAAATGTGAGAAAAAATGTCAGTGCTTTGCAGTTAAAAAAAAACGTCATGACAGTTTTCATGTTTACATCCACAAAAACATGCTTATTCAATGAAAACCAGTAGAAAAAGCACACAGAAATAGTGGCTGAAGTAAACTAGTAATCTATAAAAGTGTGCAGGTGTGTGCATGAGCATGCACCAGTATGCTAAATGGGGGAATTATACCAATACTTCATAGGTAGGTACTAGACTATTGGCTCAAGGGCCTACGTAAGCCTAGCCAACAAGGTTCCCTGGCTTACACCACCAAAGAAAGTTATTTTCCTGTGCCACTGTTGAGCAGAGACACAGAAGTGATCCCCAGGGTGTATTTCCCATCCACTCATCAAGATTCATGGTAATATTTCATGGTAATAATGGAATGAAAATCTGTGTATTTTGAATTCTCCATTTAAATATCTGGAGTGATGCAAGAGTGTACTAAATCTAATCAAATGAGAATTGAGGTTAAAGTAACTAAGCATATATACATGTATACATATACTACACTTTTATTTTTAATACATAAAAATATGTCGTCAAAAATTCCCTAAGAAACTACAGATTGTGTATCAGCTTACATAAATTCAACACACAATTAATAAAGTAATAGTAGTTAATTCCTGGTTTTCTGAATGCATTTCATTGCAGCTGCCAACATAAGTATTTTTTTCTGTAAAACACCATTGACGTCCCCTTCAAGCTCATCCGTCTCCGTAAAGTCCAGAATGATAAAATTAAAACCAGAATGTCTGAGGTGTTCACACAAGTGATTGGATAAGCCATTCTTCTGGCATTTGTCTCATGTCAAAAAGATGACCCGAGATCCTCCCTTTTAGTTTATTCATAGTCTTACCCACATAAAATGCAGGGTAGTCATTACAGCTGGCCCAATATACAACTTTTTAGTATTACAGTTACCACCTGCTGAAGTTTTCACCATCTTTTTAAGATAGCAGCACTCAAATGAGCCAAACCCCATCAAATACTCATAGAAAGTGCAGCTAGGTGGCCCACAGATTTTGGTGCTCATGTCATCCTGGTGTTTTATTTTTTGTTTTCTTTTCCACTTAGCTATGTATGCTTCTGCGCTTTTTATATACAAAAGTAGGGTGTTCTCCTAAAACCATTACAAGCTGCTGATTTTCAGTGAGGATGGTCTAGTTCTTCTTAATAATGGCTTTAATTGTATTGAAATCACAGGTGTAAGTTAGAATGCAGCTGTCCTTACTTTAATCTTCTTTTGGGTTAGAGTGGCCTTGTTGCATAATTTTACCAAAAGGCCTATTCCATATAGGGTCATTGTTAATTTTAGAATCTCTAATTGGATCCAGGGTCATATGTAACATGTTTGATTCACATCCTCTGGATAAGAAATCATTTCAAGATCATTCATATTTTTGGAAAAGGAGACAAATCTGTGGTAATGTGGGTTAATCTGTAGCCTTGTGATTTTATTACACTGTGCTTAGTTTTTAATGGATGCATACTGTCTCTGTGAAGTAAGTAGTTCACGGTTATTGTTTTCCCGTATAAGTTAATTTTCCTTTGTCTTTATCAATACTAACAGTCATATCAAGGAACTGCATTGACTCCAAGCTGATGGAAGTGGTAAATTTCAGGAAGAAGGTGGAGTTACTGATGTAATGGATAAGCTCAGTGAGTTTAGATTTCTCTCCTTACCAGAGTATAAGTACATCATCGATAAAGTAAAAATAGCTGGTCATAAATCTCTGGTATTCACTTTGTAGGACAAATTCCTCCTCCCACTTGCCTAAGGCTACATTGGTCAGGCTAGCAGCCATAGCCACACCCATGGTTATACCCTTGTCTGTTTCTAAGCTTGACCATGGAAACTGAAAAAAATTGAAACTCAACACCCAAGTTTATTAACTTTCCCAAGCATTCAGTTTGACCATGGGTAGCATATTACCATGTAGTATTAGTATAATTCTCCCATTTATCATACTGCTGCACACTCATGGGCAACTCATGCATACACCTGCACACTTTTAAACATTACTAGTTTACTTGCACTATTTTTGTATGTTTTTTCTACTGGTTTTCATTGAATAAACATGTTTTTGGGGTTGTAAACATGAAAACTGTCATGAGTTTTTTTCTGTTTAACTACAAAGTACTTACATTTTTATGAAATGTAAATAACTTACTTTTTATATACACTAATACATAGTAGATGTGATTAGACAACTATATATATATATATATATATAGAGAGAGAGAGAGAGAGAGAGAGAGAAAGAGAGCGAGAGAAAGTTTTAGCTAGATCATGTTTATGGTTAGCTGTGTTTTTTTTTTCACGTTTCAGACTAGTTAACTCTTTTTACTTCTCTACCCATGTATACAATTTTAGTTCTTGTCACAGACCTGATGAAGGCTTTATTGCATTAATTACCCAAAAGTGATTTTAGCGAAAAGTCAGTCTTTCTATGTTTATATTATTATTTTTATTTATTTTATTATGCTTTTCTTAATACCTGATTTGGGACTGTAGATTGCAAATACATAGGTATTGTGTGGGGTGGGTACTTGCTGTTCTAAAATGCACTTTTTATGGCCCTGTTTATATTGTCTGCCTTGAAAGGGCTGGTTTAAAATTAAACAATATGTTTATTTTCCACACCTACTTCTAAGTTTATAAAAGTTGCTGTATTTAACATTGTAAAATATTTCTGTTTTTTGTTACTGAGGATCGCTTGTCTGTGATGAATAAAGTTGCTTGTTGCTTTGGAACACTACCTGTTTTTCATGAGTTTGGGGAATTTTTGTGACTGAGCACATCGACTAAGTTTTTTAAGACCAGTAGTTTCATTTTTTTTGTAATGCTTTGGATACTTACTAATATGAATGCAGAATGCCTCCTGCAGGTTAAACAGCATATTGTTACTACATGCACACACTGATTCAAAAATATAACATCTCAGCTGTTGTAAATCTATGATTTTATTTCTGCTGTATTTAGATGAGCAGCCCTGCTTTTATATAGTGTCAGTCACTGGAAATATAACCATAAACTGATGTGCAAGAAGATAAAGACAATTCTTTATCTGTTTTTCTTTCAGCTAAGACAGGAAAGGTGCATGGTACAAAATCGTTTGACCTTTGGGGAGGGGGTAAGTACTTAAACATTGGTATTTACTTGTTCTTTTTCTTGTTAAGAATCATAATTCAAAAATGCTATGCTTTTAACACCATGTTACCTCATTACTATGTTGAAATGCCCTGGTAGGCACATGAGTAGATCACATGGCTAATGCACTTACAGTACTATGATGCATCTCAATAACACCTGCAGCACATGCATCCTAGTTTAGTGGACGGTCAGCTTACTGCAACAACTGCATCATGGATCAGTGTGTTCAGACCTGGTGGTTTTTGCTATTTGGCATTGAAACTAATACAGTTTTGCACAGTTATGATTTTTTTTCTCTCATAGATTAAGCCACAGAGCTCCATAAAGTGGCTGAAGTAGAAGAAAATATTATGAACGTAGTATTTCTACACTCCTCCTTGAACTCTCACTTCTTTGTTGTCTTTAAAAGTGGGTTCCAGACATAAGTCAGGTAGGCAGGATCCTAAGTGTACAGGTCACATGGCGTGACAAGTCATCTTAAAATGTGATGTTACAGCATGCTGTCATATACTGAAGTTTACAGAGTATACAGATCACTTTATATATATATATATATATATATATATATATATATATATATATATATATATATTTGTGTGTGATGCAAAACTTTTATAAGGTGCACCAGATGAGGTTAGCTGGCCCCCTTCCATTTTAAACTGTAGCAAACTGCTTGCTTATGAAAGCAACAAGTGGCTTTACTTCAGTTCAGTACCTTGAACAAAGCATTGAGAACTTCAGCCCTGACTGCAGACACAGCCAGTATTGGCATTCATTTCTGACCTGAGGTCAAAGGCAGTAGTTGCATTCAGATGAATGAATCCCTTGATACTTTGTGCCTGGGGAGGCTGCCCCATCTGCCCACCTGACTTGGGCTACAGAAACTTGTTTTCAGTCATTGTTAGAGACTGCAGAGATTACAGTTCTGAATAAAATGACATCAGTACTGTTGTGTACAACAGTATAGGAGAACCTGGTTAAATATCAAGCCATAAAAAACTCACAGTGTTAATATTTGACTGCTAATGGTCAAATTCAAATTATTCTATGCTATCAAATATTGTCCTAAACAAACTGAACTCCATGTAGTTATAATTACCCCTGCCCCGTGTCATTCCTGCTGGTTTCATGGACCAGCACTTCCCCACAACTTGTTTAGCCAGACAGACTGAGATAGGTGTTTTCGAGACAGTGTAAGAATTGTCTCAGACTGTCTGACTATCATCTATTACTCAAACAGCATAACACAGTGTGTGAGAGATGTACATATGTAATATCCTTAGAGGCAGAAGTCTCACACACATTAAAACTGACACCAAAATCATTAGCAGTACACCACACATCACACCTCTCCAAAGTTATCAAGCTACACATAATCCATCATATGCTGAGGTTCTAAAGATTAACTTGCTAAATCTTAAAGACATCCAAAACACAACACATACACAAGGCACACTCTTGCAAGTTAAGCCTACCTCATCACATAGTACAAGGCATTCCAATGTCATAGGTGCTGAACTCATAAGGCAGACATTGACCCAACCAAATATTGTTGTTATAGATGACTCCATATATTAGCTAGTTGTAGAACTTCATGTATGACACAAGAAAGATATAGCACCTGTCTACAGAAACTAGAATCACTCATTATTAAACGCAGTACCATTTTCTTAGGTGATACAAGGTGTCTCAGTCTTCATCCAGAAAATATGTACCTTTTAACAGGATGAGCAATGAAAGAGTGATGGTTAGTTGCTTGTCTGGTACCAGGATGCATCAGAACACACATGCACTTAAGTCTTTGAGCAACAAGTATCAACATGACTTTGTCGTAGTTCATGCTGGTGTCAGTGATATCAGATGTACCTCCTTGAATTATATGAAGAGAGACATGATGGAGCTCTCAGACTGTGTACCAAGGCAGGTATGAACTTAGCACTGAGTAGTATTCTACTTTGTTCAGTTTTGATGCAGTGATATGAGTAAAAATAATTTACTTCAGTAATTGCTTAGTATTTGGTGTCATTTACACTGTCAGCCTATTAACAGACGCAAAGATGCAGCTGTACTTCATAGGAGCAATCACAGGCAAACCCCAGAAACAAACTCAGATGGTGGAACCATAATATCAACAAGCTTTACAATAAAAGGAAAATAATTCTGACCAAAAATAAGAATAATAATTCCAAGAATGTTAGAGCCCAGAAGTCTCCTATTGTTCTTTACTTTTCTGAAGTAAAAGCCACTATCAAAGGGCTTTGGCTGACTAAGTTTACAGAAGATTGCAAATTAGGAGCAGTCATTGAATCCTCAAATGACTTACACATCCTGCAGGAGGGTTTGTCCCAAATAAATAATTAGTACCAAAATCATGGACTGAAACTAAATGCCAAAAAATGCATTATTGTATCCTTCGGGAAGTAATCTACCCCAGGCAACTATGCCATTGACAATACACCTCTAATAGTTGACACAGTTCAGGATTTGGGAACTTATGTGGACAAGGTGCATTGTTGTAAAAAAAGGTGGT
>NC_056735.1:1766425296-1766597796 GCF_019279795.1 Protopterus annectens | reverse complement strand
CCTGGTGAGTTTGGGACTGTTAGTGGTGTGTTAATATTGTTTATGAGGGATGTTGTGGATTTGATGAAATGTGAATTGAATTGGGATGCTATACTATCGGTAGTAATTGTGGTGATGAGTGGTGTGTGGCAGTGGATCTACCTGGATTTAGGAGTTGTTTGATACTTAATCAAAATTTGGAGGGTTGTTCTTATGTTTTTGTTAGGATGTGTAGTTGTATGACTTCTTGTCAGTTTTTTTTTTTTTTTTTTTTTGGCTTGGTTTCTTAGTTGCTGATTTGCAATAAGGTTATCCTTGTTTTTGGAACTTTGGTATAGTGACCAGGCTCTATCCCTTTGTTTAAGTAATAGCTTGGTGTCTTTACTTAGCCAAAGTAATTGTTTAGCTTTGGTGCAAATTTTCCTTATGGGAGTTACTTTAATATCTTGAGGAATGTATTGCTAAAATATTGAACTGCAAGGTCCAGCTGGAGGAGTTTTAAAGGAGACCAGTCACATTGTTGTAGCACTGTGTTGAATTTGGTGGGGTAGAAGTTTTTTTTTGCTGCAAATGTGTTTGAGTATGATAATATTAGGGGTAGATATCTGTTTCCTAAGAAGAAAGCTTGGTAAATGGTCACTTAGGCAGTCTGCTTGGTAACTAAGGCTGGGTTGTTTGTTAGTCTCCAGTTCAGTATTGATTGTATTTTTGTATGTTTACCAAAATGGGTGGGAGAGTTAATAGTTTGAGAGAAGTTGTTGAGGTTGATAAAGTTAGAGGGGTTTTCAGAGGTGCAGGTAATCCAGTCTAGGTTGAAGTCTCCTAGGACTATAGTTTCTTAGCTGAATGTTGCTGGTGACCAGCAAAGAAGGTTTTCTATGTTGAATAGGTTGTTACCAGGAGGGAAGTAGGTGGCAATTAATATTATTGTTTTATGGGAATTTACTTGCAGGAGGGCGTGTTATTAATATTTCAGAGTTGGCAAGGTCTGGGAGTGTGCAGTTTTGATGGTCTAATTTGAGAATATTTTTGAACATGATAGAAAGACCACCACCCCACTTGTTTATCCTCTCAAGTCTAATTATGTTGTAGCCTTGGGTTCCGATTTCCTTATCTTTTATATGGGGGTTCAGCTAAGTTTCGGTTAAGATAAAGGACAAGGGCATCATGGAATTCAAGAATAACAAAAATTAGTCCGTGGGAGACCGCAACCACTCAATTTATTTTATTAATGTCAGTGAAGTACAGTATAACGTTTTTGTCAGCATAAATCATTGACTTCATCAGATACATAGTGGATTGGCATGGCCTAGCTTATATATTATGTTACAATCAATTAAAACTTTAATTTAATTAAAATTTAAAGAAATACAAACACATTCACTATTTAAATACTATACAGTCAATATATACCTTAAAAATGTTTAAGAATGATACATTTAAAATTTAAAAAAACTCATTTTTAAACAACCACCTAAAACTTCAATAATGTTTTAAAATATTTATATCAAAAAATATATAAGGGTTACTTAGAAACACCTTAATATTTGTGAAAAATAATTTCACAGTTTACCAGCTTTCAGTTTTAGCAATGGGACAATAGATATAGTATCATTTAAGCCAGGGGTTTTATTGGCTTCTAAAAAAATTTGCCAATAGGTTTCCCTATGCTCTAATCTAATCTCCCAAGGACCCCCTCTATTGTCTCGGACCATGGTTTCTAATATGAAAAATTCAAACCTAGCCTGTTGGCATTTCAATGTATGCCAAAACAGGGCATTGTTAGGATTTTGTTTCTGTACTAAATAATTATGTTCATATATCCTCCTCTTCAGGTGTCTTTCAGTTTTACCAGCATAAAACCCTTGGCATTTTTGACAGGTGGCTGTATATATCAGCCCTTGACTATTGCAGTTAGAATAAGTTGTTGCCCTTATCCATCTGTTTCTAGCTGCAATATATATTTTGTCAGTATGTGATATGTATTTACGTTGTGAACATGTTCTATACCTGTATGTACCTTTACGTTGGTTAGAAAATCTATTAATACTGGGTTCATATTCCAGTAAGTTCTTAATGTTATTCCCCTTTCGGAACACTGTTCTTACTGTTTTTCCTTTTAAATTATTGAGATCAGTAATGTCCCGAAAAGTTTCCCATTCCTGTTCTATTATTTTCCTATTACTGGAATTGGCACTGTACTCAGTAATAAAGGCTTTATTAAACCCATAGGTTCATAGGTAGGCACTAGGCTATTGACCCTAGGGCCTGTACAAGCCTAGCCAAAAGTGTACCCTGGCTTTTGCCACCCAAGAAAATTATTTTCCTGTGCCCCTGTCAAGCAGAACCACAGAAGTGATCCCCAGGGTGAATTTCCTATTACCCATCCAATCATCAAGATTTTTCTTGAAGAGTGCTAATAAGGAGCTCTGTTTGACATAGGTAGTCTGTTCCAGAGAATGGGAAGTCTCTCGGATAGGAATCTATCCCTCCAGCATGATGTCCTTCAAGGATGCATCTGCAGTCCTTACAAATGGGTTGTCCTGTCGCCAGGCAGCCCTTCGGTCGGCCGGATTCCAAAGTCTGGGTCTGGCCTCGGCTGGTGTCGCACTTCACCCGACTTCATTGCGGCAGTTATTCGGGTATAAAGGCATCAGCCGACGCCATTTTCCTCAGTCTTTCTTGCCGCGTGGCGCCAGAAGCAGAAGCTGTTCGCAAGTGCCGGTCGGTCAGAACCAGAGATTACTACTACCGAATACTTCAACTACTACCAGAAGACTTCTAAAAAGCTAAGTACCCCGTTGGGGACTCTTTCTTGCCTCAGCCGATGTCAGAAAAAGTGAATAACTGTTTAACTTGTGGGAAACAAATACCTCATAAAGATTTCCACTCTTACTGTTTGCCTTGCTTAGGCCCAGACCACGACGTAGCAGCTTGTCTAGCCTGTGCTTCTTTCAACCGACAAACTCTTAGACGTCGGTCGGAATTTGCTGAAGAGTTTTTCGGCTCAGATTTTGCTTACATTATGCCGTCGGATCCTCCGACAGCGCAAATTTCTAAAAAACGCAAGGAAAAGAACCGACACTCGCGGTCCGCGGTTTCGGCCGAAACCGCGGTTAAGCCAACCGCGAGTGTCTCGGTTTCAGCTGAAACCGAGTCCACGGTTCTTCCTTCGGCCGAAAACTTGCCTCTTACCGAGGCCTCATCCAGCTTGGCTGAATCTGCTACTGAAATCCCACCTGCTCTTGCAGGTACACAGGATTTATCCGATACTATCCCTTTGGATATTTCTACCCCTGCACGTGGCGCTGCTAGGCCTCCTGCATCCATGTCGATTAAGGCCTTTGCCAGGGCTAAAGCAGCAAAAACTGCCAAGACTGTGCCTGCTAAGACCCCCTCTCACAGGCCCAGTTCTAGTTCACAAATGCTTAGTCTAGCAGAGGATCTCATTTCTTTGATCCGGGGATCCCAACCACATTCAGACAGGGCCTCTCACCCACCTCCACAGAAGAGGACTAGAGTAGAGCCCCCTGAGCCAGTTTCTTCAGATGGCTCCTCTGATGAATCAGACAATTCAAACCCTCGAGAGGCCCCCTTTTCTCCTTATGAGGACTCTGATGCAGAAGAGTCCATTCCTTCTGCCTCTCCGCCTGAGGAATTTTCTTTTGGGGAAACCTTGCATGCTATGAGGGAACAATTTCAATGGCAGGGTCAGGATTTTTCAGACACTAGGAAAAGGCTTAGAACCTTCCTGCATTTGCCGCAGCATAGGCCTTTAGCCATTCCTCCAGTACTTACTGTTGTGGATGATGCTTTTAATGATGCTTGTACTGCTCCTGATTCTCTTCCTCCGGCCCCTGCTAAGCCCGATAGGTACTACAGGGTCCCGGACACACATTATCATTTGTATAAGGCCCCTTTTGCAGATCCCGAAACTATCTCCCAGGGACCCAAGGCTGTAGCAGCTACCTCTACCAAAAACCCCCTCCCCTCTGAAAGGGAATCTAGGGCCTTAGAGAGATGGGGTAAAAAAGTTTACACTTCTGCTACTCTTTCAGCTAGGGCCTTGAACTGTCAATTCCATATGATCCAGTATCAAGAATTTATGTTAGACCAGTTAACTAAAAAGCTGTCATCAGATGAACCATTAGACAAAAAATCTGTTCAGGAAATGGTACATAACATTCAGCAGGTCAGTAATCATTCCTTAAAATGCGGCTATGATGCACTGGAAGCTTCCTTTAGATCAGCCATGACTGGCACAGTGATCAGAAGGCATGCATGGTTGAAAGAACAGGCCTTACCGGATCATGTCAAATCAAAGCTACTAGATGCTCCCATGGACAAGATCAATTTGTTTAGCTCTCCTGCACAACAGGTGCTGAAGAAGATGGAAGAGAAGGCAAAATCTGTCCAGACAGTGAAGGATTTCTTACAGGTCCAACCTCCAAGGTTTAGCAGGAATTGGCCCTCCAAAAATTGGTCCTTTCCAGACACCTCCAGAGCTCAGAGAGGCAGGAATAGGCGCTCAAGAGGCAGAGGTCAATCCAGAGGTGCCTACAGGGGACGTCAGTGGCAGGTTAACAACCAGCGAGGTACGGCCACAGATGCAGCCACCACCACCTCTACTACAGGACAATCACAGTGACTTGGCTCTGGCACCGCCTACCAGGGAACAACTAGAAGCACCCTTAGGCGGGAAGCTAGCCTTATTTTCAATAAACTGGCATTACATCACAGCAGACAAGTGGATTTTACAGACAATAGACCAAGGTTACAGGTTTCACTTTCATACTCTACCAAGGAAGAGAGGAATGCCAAACCTACCTCCAAATCAAAAGGCAGAAGCTCTGAAACAAATAACTCACTTACTAAGCATGAGAGCTGTAGAAAAGGTACCACCTGTGGAGCAAGGACAGGGATTTTACTCCAGACTCTTCCTGGTACCAAGAAAAGAAAACCAATGGAGACCTATTCTCGACCTGTCCGCTTTAAACACATTCCTCATTGTCCCAAAATTCAAAATGCTGACCCTACAGCAGCTTCTTCCCATGCTGGGCAAGGAGTCTTGGCTGGTAACGCTAGATCTCAAGGAGGCATACCTGCACGTCCCCATACGACCAAATTGCAGAAGATACCTCAGATTTCTTGCAGGATCAGAGCATTATCAATTCTCAGCATTGCCCTTTGGCTTATCTACTGCGCCCAGAGTATTCACGAAATGCCTGGCATCAGTAATTGCTCATTGCAGGCTTCAGGGAATTCAAATTTACCCCTACCTGGACGACTGCCTGTTACAAGCGGACAACAAAAACAAACTAACAGAGGACTTGAAAAGGGTCATTTATCTACTGCAAGCCCTGGGATACACAGTCAATATAAAAAAGTCAAGACTGATACCATCCCAAAGGATAACCTTTTTGGGTGCAGAACTGGACACAGCAAGACAAATGGCATTCCTAACAGTAGAAAAACAGGAGCAACTCCCTCTCTACTTCTTGGCCTTGACAAAGCAGAACCAGCTAACAGCAAGAAAAGTTCTGCAAGCCTTGGGTTACATGGCATCCTGCATAATATTGGTTCCACATGCCAGACTACATATGAGAAAGCTACAGTGGTACCTAAGGAATTTATGGTCTCAGCACAAGCACAGCCTATAAACCCAAATTCCAATAATCCCATGCCTGAAACAAGAATTTCAGTGGTGGGCTCAGGCCTGTCAATCAAACAAAGGACTGCCCTTCCACAGCACTCAACCAAGCCAGACAATCACAACGGACGCCTCAGACCTCGGTTGGGGGGGCGCACATGCTGGACAAGTGCATACAAGGCTTATGGACTCAAGACCAGCTGCACCTACACATAAATCAAAAGGAAATGCTGGCAGTAAAACTGGCAATTCAGACATTCAGACCATTTCTTCAGCAAGGTCCACTGTTGATAAGGACAGACAACACCACAGTTATGTGGTACATCAACAAGCAGGGAGGCACACATTCGTACCCTTTATGCCGGATGGCAATGGACCTCTGGAATGTGGCCCTGAGCCTCAACATCCAGTTACAAGCAATTTTTGTGCCAGGAAAAGAAAACATTCTAGCAGACATACTAAGCAGGACTGCCACGGATGCCCACGAATGGATGCTGCATCCGGACATCTTCAAAACCATTACAAGACAGTAGGGGCTACCAGAAATAGACTTATTTGCATCCCCACGCAATCACCAACTGCAGAGATTCTGCACAAGGACGTACCACCCACTTGCTTGGAAAGTGGACTCCCTATCTTTCAGTTGGAAAAACCTGACAGCATATGCATTCCCACCACTTCCTTTGATGCACAAGGTGCTATTGAAAATCAAAGAGGACCGTCCAAGGATCATCCTGATAGCTCCAGACTGGCCAAGGCAGCATTGGTACCCATTACTGAGGAGCATGTCTCGGGAACAAATATGGACTCTACCTCTAGTTCCCTTACTGTTAACACAGAACAACTACAACACCCTGCATCCAAACCTGAAAACACTGCAGCTGACTGCCTGGAACATTACATAAGACCAAATAACCCAAATTTATCCCAAAGGGTTAAAGACATTATCTTGGAGGCTCGCAGACCCTCAACAAGAAAAAAATATTCAGCAAAATGGAAAAGATATCTCATTTGGAGTACTGCAAAAGGAGAGAATGTGTCACTGGTAAACATAGCTAACATCCTGGAATACTTGGCAGAGCTCTTCCACAACGGCCTGTCCTATTCTTCCATTAAGATTCATGCATCAGCTATCTCAGCAGAATACAACTTGGATCCTCCACTCTTCTCACATCCTCTGCTCAGGCAGTTTCTGAGAGGAATTAAAAATGTAAAACCACCTAGGAAGCCACCATTGCCAGCATGGGACTTGAACTTCGTGTTAGAAAAATTGACACTCCCTCCTTTCGAGCCAGCAGCAACAGCAGAATTACAGTACTTATCATGGAAAACTGCTTTCCTGCTTGCAATCACTTCAGCAAGAAGGGTATCTGAGCTACAGGCTTTAATTGCAGTACAACCCTTCCTGATCTTCCATCAAGATAGAGTATCCATGAGAACTAATCCTACTTTTATGCCAAAGGTGGTCTCCAGAGTATCTTTAAATCAAGCTATCCACCTACCTACATTCTTCCCCAACCCACAGAACAGGGGAGAAAGGCTGTTGCATACCTTGGCTGTACATAGGCAATTACGTTACTACCTGGACAGGACCAAGAGCAATAGAAAGACTGACCAGCTACTGGTAGCATATGCAACAGGAATGGAAGGAAAAGCAATTTCAAAACAGACAATCTCTAAATGGATAGGAAATTGCATTAGATTTTGTTACTCCTACCATGGAAAGAAAACTCCAGAAAACATCAAGCCTCACTCTACAAGGGCTACAGCCACTACCACAGCTTTCTTACGAGGAGTGGCTACCAAAGACATTTTAGAGGCTGCTACTTGGAGCTCCGTGCATACATTTGCCAAGCATTATAATTTACCTTTATACTCCAGATCCCGAGCAGGTTTTGCCACTGCTGTTTTGCAAGGGATCTTAACTACACCATAAACTATTTTCTCCTCCTCCCCCAGTTGGGCTATGGTATTCTACCCATTTGTAAGGACTGCAGATGCATCCTTGAAGGACATAGTACAGTTTTGTACCTACCATAAATGTAGATGTCCGATAGGAATGCATCTGCAGTCAGGATTACCCTCCCTCCTTCCCCTCTGTGGTACTCCTAGGGTATTTTGCCCATCTTGTAGCTAGCTGGGGGAATCTATTATGGTGTATTTGTTTGTATATATGTACATACATGCTTATTTTTTGTTTGCTCTCTACAATTTGGAACCATTTGCATTTATCCAAATTTAGCCTTCTTAGAGGGCTCCTGGCATCTGGGGCAAGAAACACTGAGGAAAATGGCATCGGCTGATGCCTTTATACCCGAATAACTGCCGCAATGACGTCGGGTGAAGTGCGACACCAGCCGAGGCCAGACCCAGACTTTGGAATCCGGCCGACCGAAGGGCTGCCTGACGACAGGACAACTCATTTGTAAGGACTGCAGATGCATTCCTATCGGACATCTACATTTATGGTAGGTACAAAACTGTACTTTCTGTTTATTGTGGTGACAAGGTTTAGGTCCCTAGAGCGTGTAGCTTGGAGGGATTGGGATTTCTTTAAGTGGAGCATGTCCAACAGCTCTGGGTTTGACATAGCTTTGTATGTTAGGCAGAGAACGCCTCTGAGTAGGTGATATGCGACGGAGTAAAGCTGGAGTTTTTTGAGACGGTCTGCATAAGGCATCTATTTGAGGCCAGTAATCCTCTTTGTGAGGTATTTTTGCGGCCTTTCCAGTTGTTGTAGATGTCTTGTGAGGTACATACCAAAAGGGGCGTTGTACTCTATAATGGGTCTAATGAGTGATGAGTAGAGGGGAACAAGGACCTCTTTTTTTCTGGATGAGAAACCTTTTGTGATGAGGTGTGCCACGTAGAAGGATTTCCTTACCACTTTGGCGATGTTATTATCAAAGGAGAGACTACTGTCCACCTGTGTCCCAAGGTTTCTTATCACACTTTCGGTGTTAAGTAGACTATCGCCTATGTGGTAGTTCATGGGTACAGAATTTTTACCAAAGGGGATGACCATGCACTTTTTGGCATTGAGCTTGAGACCATGTCTTTGACACCAGGCATCTGTCTCAGTGAGGCCCTTTTGTAGGATGTCCACATCATTAGGAGTTTCAGTTATGGCTCCTAGTTTGCATTCATCTGCGAATTTAGTTAGCCAAAGACCTTTTGTGTTAGCCTGTACTTCAGAGAAGTAGATACCAAACAGGAGAGGACCCAGGACTGAACTCTGTGGTACTCCACTTGTCACTGGTCTGAAGTCTGATTTGGAGTCTGCTACTTTCTCAGTGTGGGTTCTTTCATTAAGCCAGTTGGCAACCCATCTTGTGACATAGGGATTTATATCTAGTTTAGTAAGTTTATCTATAATTCCAGAGTGGGGGATGGTGTCAAACGCCTTGGCAAGATCTAGATAAGCTGTGTGAACCACCTTACCCTCATCTATGGCTTTGGTGACTACTTCAAAGAAGTCTATCAGGTTTAGGAGACATTATCTGCCTTTTACAAACCCAAACTGTGTGGGGTCCAGGGTTTGGAGATCTCCAATGTCTTTGTTATGAGTTCCATGATGATACGTTCCATGGCCTTGCAGACGAGGCTCATCAGGCTAATGGGGCGGTAGTTCCCGGGGTCTGTTGTGGCCCCCCCTTTGTGGAGTGGGACAACTGTCGCGGTGCACCACTCAATGGGCACAAAGCCTGAGGTGAGGCTATGATTGAACATGGTACTTAGGTGGGGTGCTAGTTCATTCTGTAGTTCATGCAGAAGGCAGCCTGGGATGTTGTCAGGTCCCATGGATGCTGTGTTCTTGGCTTTGGAGAGTGAAGTTTTTACCTGTGCAGCTGTGATTACAAGAACTTTGCATTCTTCCGGTATAAAGATGGGCCCTTTAAGGGGTGAGAGGGGGGTAAAGTTAGCACTGAACCTATCTGCCAGGATGTTGGCAATATCAGTTGGTTCTGTATATTTTGTGTCATTGTGCTGTAACTCAGAGCAGATCTGAGTGTTGCCATTGAGATTTTTGACATAGCTATAGAATGCTTTGTGGTTGTCTTTAGAATCAGTGGCAGTTTTGTTTTCATTACTAGCTTTGGAGGATTTTATGAGGGATCTCAGCTTCTTACTGAGGCTGAACAGGGAGTTCCTCCAATTATGGGATTTTACTCTTTTTTGCAACAGTTTCTTTCTTCTGTTGTAGAGTTTGTTTATGGCAGAAGACCACCAGATTGGCTTCCTTTTTTTGGAGGATAGCATCTTGGTTCTGTTAGGGATAGCACGATCCATGCACTTGTGTAAGTGCTTATAAAGTGCATTTGTGTAGGATTCAGCAGTCGTACCTCTATTGTCCATCTGCATGGGTGTCATGAAGTTTGCCACTTCTGTCTTAAGAAGTGTGAAGTTGACTTTGGAGAAATCTTTTACGGTTGTTTTCCTAATGGGGGGTGGGAGCGAGATGTGGATGTCTAGGGTGATTAGCTTGTGGTCGGATCTGACCAACGAGGAGCTGACCTCTGGTGTGGAACACCAGTCACCCATGTTGGTGATGACCAGGTCTAGGATATTGCTGCCTCTGGTGGGGGTGTGGATAAGTTGATCCAAAGCGTTGGAATTGATGATTTCCAGAAAACGTTGAGCAAAAGAGTTGGTACATGAGTAGTTTTCCCAGTTAATGGTAGGGTAGTTGAAATCACCCATTATTAGAGTGTTGGGTTGTACCATAATATTTTTCAGTGTATCAAGAAAAGAGGAGTGGGAATCCTGGGGCATGGTGGGGGGTCTGTAGCAAGCTACAATCTGGATTGCAGTTTTGCCCAGAGTTAGTTGAACTTGGATAATCACTGATGCATTATGCTGAGCAACTAGCTTGGAGGTGTGGCTATCCTTAATGAATATGGACATGCCTCCACCTTTAGTGTTTCGGTCCAGGTTTGGTGGCCGAACGTTGTGGTATGAATTATAGCCTGGTAATGCAGGGTTGCTCTCTGGAGCTTTGAACCAGGTCTCTGTCACTGCACAGATGTCAATGTTCTGCATTTTAAGGAGTGCCTCGAGTGAGTGCATTTTGAGGTTTAGACTTCTAGCATTGAGTAGCATTACTCTCAGATTTTGCTTGCTTGTACCTGTTATGGTGATGAATTTGTCATTTGAACCTTGCCTAAAAAAGGCACTATAGGGGTGTCAAGAGCCTTTGCCAGTATCCGGAATCCCAAGAGCGACAGGTGCAGGCCATCTCTGGCAAAGCAGCGTGGTCTGTCGATCATGTCATCCCAGGCAGACAGATACTGGATTCCCTTAGAATGACACCAGAAGCTTAGCCAGTTGTTAAAGTCAATCATTTTGTCCTTTTACTGTGGTGTCTTTCTGGGTGATGGCAGGATGCTACTCAGGGCTAGGGTCATACCGGCCTGGGCTACAAGATCAGAGAGCTCCTACATGAATAGGATCATGCTGTCCACCATCCCTCTTAGATTTTTCCACCTTGCCTGTACCCAAAATTGGTATTTGGTTTTCCTACCGTCCTGGACATCCCTGAGGATACCTGAAATAAATTCTTCATGATATCCTCTCTCCTGAAACATCCCAGTAAGCTTTAAATATTCTTGTTGATAATCTAAGTCATCTGAATTCATGTGGGATGCCCTAACAAATTGGCCCTTAACTACACCCTTCTTCTGATGTTTTGGATGAGAACTATGGTAATGAATGTAACCGTTAGAGAAGGTGGGTTTTCTGTAAATGGAAGATTTAAAGCCAGTATCCTGCACACTCAAGGATACATCCAAATAGTCGACCCGGTGAATATTGACCTGATCGGTGAAGGTCAAAAAGTCAGTAGTGGAGTTTAAATATTTCATAAATTCCTCTATAGTACTGGTCATACCTGTCCAAAAAATACAGATATCATCCAAAAACCTGGAATAAAATATCCAATTTTTGTTATATTCACTGTTTAAGATGTACTTCTTCTCCCATACTGACAAAATGACGTTGGCGTAAGTGGGTGGTGCAATTTGCACCCATAGCCACCCCAGATATCTGTTTGAAATATTCCCCAGTGAAATAAATAAAGTTGTTGTGCAATGCTAGATCCGCCAATTCCATAACCAGGAAGATATCATTGTCACAAGCCTGTGGTTTATCCCTCATAGCTTCTTCTAACCAAAGTAATCCCTATATGACAGAAAAAAGGTCAACAACATCTATGGTAAGAAATTGTAGGTTGGGGACATTAAACTCAGGAACAACTTTACATAAAAATTCCCAAGAATCCTTGAGTAAATATTGCTCTTTGCCCCAAATTTGTTTAAGCTTCCAATCCAGAAACTTAGATAAGGAAGACATATTGGATCCCTGAGCAGAGACAATAGGCCTTAAGGGTGGATTTTCAACATCTTTGTGAATTTTTGGTACCCCGAATATTGCAGGTACCCTAGGATTCTCATTTTCAAGATATATATATGTGCAGAAATCTATTACCCCTTGATCAATTAAGTCCTTGATGGATAAATCTATTTTTTGTATGAAATATTGATCTTGTTGATAGAAACAGATCTGTAGCGTGTGTCATCTTGTAGAATAGCATACATTTTACCTTCATACATTATTTTATCCATAATGACTATGCCATCCCCCTTATCAGGTTCCATAACCCTAATGTTGGGGTTGTGGCCTAGTTCCAGGAGTAAATTATATTCAGCTCTTCCTAGATTAGGTGAAAATCTGTTATGTCTATTTACATTTCTGATTTGTTTTTCAATTCTGTTTTCAAGATTTTTCAATTGGGGGTGCATGGGTGGATTAAATCATGGAATTAATTTACTTTATTTATAGTACTTCTTAGGTTGATGTAAATAATTAACAGGTTAGAGTTATTGTATTTAGTAGTAGGGCTATTGGATGAAAGATTGCCAGGGTCCTGCTTGGGTGAGTTTTTTGTGAGACTAGATGTAGATTGTATGGAGTTTGGGTTGTATCTTTGGGAGTGGTAAGTTTGGGTTGGGGTGTATATCTCCTCATAGTTTGATTTGTGTTAGTGAGTGTAGAAAAAATGTATGGAGTGCGTGTACAGGTGTTTGTGTGTGGGTGTATTTGAAAGTGAAGAATAGTGTGTTAGAGCTGTTGTACAGATGTGGCAAAATGTGTATGTTTGTGTTGGTTGTGGTTTGAGTTATGTGGGTGAGTTGGAGAGTAGATATTAGTGACATGGAGTTTATGGTAGAAGGTGGTTTGGTATGCTAGGATGAGTAGACAAAGTAGAGCAGTGATAGGTGCTAGAGTATTTGTTGGAAGCATGGTAGTATGAAGAAGAAAGATAAAGACGTGTCTTTTAAAAAAATAGAAAAGATATTGATGCTGAAGGGGAGTGTCTGATGTGTAGAGGGAAATGTAGCGATAAGTTGGTTGTTAAATCTGGGGGAGGCAAAGAGATAAGTTGGAAGTGGATGTGGAATTTAAGACGAAAAGTCAGAGATAGGCTAAAAATGGGTAAGGGATGTGGTTTGATTAGCTGTAAATGTGGGGAGAGTGGGGGCTGGTGGGAATGGGGGTAGGGCAGGGTAGTGGATTAAGCCCGAGTGAATAGAGGGCGAATGGAGCAGGATGACTCTGGACATGGTTGTTCACCCAAGGAGACAAACAGTAAGCCTCTTCCTTAATTTTATTTATTTATTTTTTTATTCTTTTCCTCCTTAGGTATTTACTTGTCCAAATTAGACAAATCTCTTATGGGTAGAAATAAAGTTAGTCTCCAGTCAAGAGTCAGTGGGGAGAAAATAAGATCAGCAGTGGTGAGGAAACAAGTAGAGGTACACTAGTTTGACCTGGTGATGTGGAGGAATCTGTTATGGAAAACTGTACAAGTACTATAGTTCAGCTCTGGTAGTTAATATACATTACCTAGTGTCTGTTGCTTGGTTAAAGATGACCACAGTATTCAAAGCAGTTTAGGTGTGGGTAAAAATCTGGCAGGTATTTCCAGAAATTATTCTCTAGGATCGGACTTCAGATCTAAAATGAAAAAGAAAGATCAGACGGAAAAGTAGGTTAATTAAGAGCTGCATGCTTTGAAACTCAGAATTACAAAAGTAGAGTGAAGAGAAGCTGCTAAGCAGGAAAATATGAGGGGGGTAGATATACTATTATGCAAATAAGTTACAGTTAGAGAGAAAGTTGAAGCTGTGGGAAAAAGAAAAGCAGAGGTTGGGTTGTAAGAGATAGTGTCAGGGTTGGGAAAGGAGTAGTCTGTTGAATAATAACAGAACAGACTGCTAGAAGTCGTCAGAGATGAAGAGTTAGCAACTGCTAAATATTTTATACATCATAAAAATAATAATGCAACATTGAGTTAAACAATGGGAACAATGGTTAGCTCTTGGAACCTGTTCAAGTTTCAGTAAAAGAATATGCAGTTTTCCCAATGCAAATAATCGAGCAGTGAGAATAGAGCAAGTTCCAAAACACAAAGGAGTTGCTGCATAGAGCCAAGAGAAAAATGTATTTATTTTATTTATTTGCCTTTTTTTATTTTGCCAGGAAAGTCCACTGGACTGAAATGAGCCCATTTTCATTGGAGGCCTGGAGAGAAAAGCTCCACAAACATAGCTCAAGTTAAACAAATTACAAAGAATAAAATGTAAAAGTTACTTAAAGACTATACACATTTAGAATCATGGTAAAGCAAACATTACAATTAATATAATTTTTTAAGCAGTCAGGACATATATATTGTGCATTTATGCAATTGTTCTTATGCAGGAGGGGGTGAATGAGCTTTGAATTTGGTTTAGGTAGTCTTCACAGTCTAATTTGGTGATAGAGGATTGGGATATGGTACAAGAGCAGAGCCATTGAGTAAAAAGATGTTGTAAAGACTTTTTGAATGAGAAGGTAGTACTGATGGTCCTATGGTCAGGTGGGAGAGCATTCCAGAGTTTGGCTATGGTAAAAAAGTAGAAGTTTTTACCCACAGGGAGTTCTGGCCTCTTCACTTGGATGAGAGATTGATTTTTGGATCTGAGGTGCCTATTTGGTTGGTAATGTGTCAATATGAGAGCAAGGGCTGGGCATGTAAAAAAATTATAGATAATTTTGAAATTAAGAACTTCTGTTCACTTTCAGGAAAACAACAGCAATTACATAAAAAAGCAAAGCTTACTGCCAAAAGGACTAGATCAAGTGATTGTTACTGCAATACAAACAACTCTGGATTGCTTATGACCTTAGCACTAAACAGTTGCAAAAGGCAATCAGTTATAGAAGAGCATGGAAGAGATAAACAATAAATGTAAGAAAGCAAAGTTTAATACTACTTACAGTTTGTAGTAGAATTCCAAAAAATATTTCTTGCACATCACCAGAGTTCTAAGTGGTGTACCTAGTACATGGGAAAATATGTAATGTCATTACATTAGAGTTCAAAAAAGAAAAGACCAAGGCAGTTTGCTGCCATTTAAATAAGGATTGAGATGCACTTTAATCGTTGGTGGCAAGGTATAATGGCATTTCTGCATGTTGTTTTTTTACCCAAGTCCTTTCTTGGAATTCTCTAATTTTGTTTTTATTATTAACTTTAACTTATTATTAACTTTCATAATGGACCTGATAAATGGTTTGTTTTGAAAAGGCAACAACTGCATTATTTAAAAGAGCTCTTGTAACAGTATGACATTATATCCATTTTGTACTTAGGGTTATTTAACCTTGCTGAAAAGACAGAAGATGAAACCAATATCAAAAATTTATGAGCAATATGTTCTCATTATACTAGAAATAAAATTCATATGCATTTCACTTGGAAATTCAAATTACATCTTAAAAGCCCTCACTGTGGAAGTTGTTTGCCTATATGAATATATGCACATATACAAATACATATGCGTGATGTGTATTACTCTCATGTGGCTTGGGTCATAGTGAAAAAGAATATGGAAAAGGACCGGTGCACTTAGTTAAAAAAATAAATGAGGGTCGTGTTTGTAATATTCTATAACCGTATGTGCAACTGACCATTCTTGAATTGATTCATATGTGATAATATCAATTTATTCCTGGCTAATGTTTGTTTGCCTGTCTGATTTATTTAGTAGGTTGCTGTTATACTTTACAGTAGTTGATGTTAAGCCCAATTCTGTGACAGCATTGTCTTGTTGTGCTGAGCCAAACACTGTTTTCTTGACAGTTCATGTGCGACTTCATTTTTAATTGCTATGTCACTTGTGATCCTTGATAGCACTGTACCATCTAACATGATGTCATACTGCTAAAGCCTGTTCGATAATATTAAACATGTAATTCTCCAGGTGAATTTCTGCTCAGAATTCCTCTAAAATTAACTTCATGTACAAAAACTTTCCACTTAACAAATAAATCCAATAGTTGTTCTACCAGTTTATGGCAAAAAATGTAGCATTGAAAATTTAACATATTTATGGCATACTCATGCATTCTTCAGAAGGGAACTTTTTTTCTGTTAATGTGTAATATATTATACATCATAAAAGGTTCTGCTAAATGTAGGTTACTGCAGTCATTTCATGGCCAAGATGTCACAAGCCATTCAAAATACAAGCATAATGTTTTACCATTAACTACTGAATTAATTTAAAAGCGGCATGTGCTAATATTATGGAAACAGGGATGGATATTGTATGTAAAAATGTAAAAGAACAAATGTCATATTTCTTACCTACCTGCTAGCTACTTGCTTATGTTACATCACTGCATATGAAATAAACAGTGGTCAGAATTATATTGTAATAAATATGTACTTTCTGTTTTGTGGCAGATAACTCTCCACCAATGATTGAGTTCCTTAATGGTGCACCGAGTGGGTCATATATCCTGATAGCATCACATGATGATGCAAGCACCAGGTAATCAGTTTCAGTTCTTTCAACCATTTTGTAATTTTTTAAGTATTTTAACCAATTTTATAAGTTATATAAGCTCCCTTCTTAATAGTGACTAAGAAGCAGTGCCAAGAGGTTTAACTTTGAGTTTATTTTAGCCAGAGGGCAGAGCCCTTCATACTTTGGCATGAACCGCCAACTTACATTTTGCTGAAGAGGGTACAGGAGCTCAGGAAACTGCACCATTTGTTTGTTTTCTTTGCTGTAAGTAAAGTACCTTGCAGTGGCTAACATTTTCATTGTGGATTGAATACTGTACAGTTCTTTGCTTTCAAGTAGCTCTCAGCCAGAGGCATAGCTGGCTAAACTAGCTCCCCATGCTGGTCTGAGTCTAGCTCTCCACCCCCAAAAAAAAAAGAATATATATATATATATATATATATATATATATATATATATATATACATATACATATATATATATATATATATATATATATATATATATATATATATACAAAGACTTCTGCAAAATTGCATACAGTACCCAGTTCATGCCACCCCACAGATCTTCAAGAGAAAACCAAAAAAAATCCACATTCGGGTACCTGGGACTCCTGAAATGCAGAAGCCAATTAGGTCCTGTCTCTGTGACCTGCCCTGCCCCCCTTTTTTTCATATTTTAGTTTTTTTTTTTTTTTTTTTTTTAGTCTGTTGCAAACTGCTTGCAATAAATCTTGCAAGCAGTTGCTACAGTTTATACTCAGCATGCAGCACTATAGCACTTGGGTTTTATTTGGGAAAAAAATGTTTTTTTTTTTCATACTACTTGCTACAATGTAGTAAGCAATTACTACTGACAGACCACAGATGAAGTACTGCAGTGCTCTGATTTTACTTACAAAAAAGAGGGGAAAAAATTTTTTTTTTTACTTTTAAACTCCATGGCCAACCACAAGGTAGGTTAGTTTGTTCATTGTTTGGAATTTATCCCTGTAGTTACCCACTGTCAAAGTCAGTTGAATGTAACAGGTAGGTCTTCATTATATAAGCTTTGTGAGAAAGCTTAGTTCAGTGTCTGCATACTGTATCCCACCATCTACTTGTGATATAGCATGTGCAGACTGATTTTCCGATAAGTTGAGGGTGAGTGACTCAAACTTGAATTTCATTGGTACACATATTATTTGCACAGGTAATCTAACATTTAAATGTTTGTCAAACCTTTGCTGTCTGCACAAAAGCATACAAAAAGCTTTCTCTTTAAAGGAGAGTCAGCCTCCCCTGGCACCCCCCCTATTTGGATGCCGTGTCCCCCAGACCCAGTTACTTATGTATGCCAGCTGCAAGGCCACATAACAGTGGAGAAAAGGGAAACCATCCTAACTATTATTCTCCTCAGATATAACACTAAGTCTGATTGAGCAATGTCCATCAATGCGAAGCAACAAAAACAGTCACTTGATTCACACTTTGACTAAAAACGTTTGACCAATTCAACTGCATCTGCTTATATATATTTGTGCGGGTGTGCGCGTGTGCACGTGTGTGTGTAAGCGATTATTTATATCTATTTATAATTAGTATAGGAGCAATGAATTTTGTCAAAACAATTTGGTTGACAACTGCTTCGTCGACCGAAGTTGGCTGACCAAGCAGATAGTCAATAGCTGTGTGAGATTGCATAATCCTTCATGGTGGGGAGTATGATTTTTTCTCAGTATTGTGCAGTCTCAGAGTCAGTATATATAATTAGCAGGGGGTAAGTCCATACATTCCTTAAAAACATTATTTTGTTTTTTTTTCAGTTTTTCTTTTAGTTTTAATTTTGTATGCTCCGAGGCTATTGCTCAGCACATCAGTGTTTGTGTTGTCGATGTTTGGAACATCGACGTTTGGGTTTTTTTAAATTTGGTAGACTGTGTCTTTCAGCTTGTATGTACTCCATGTTTGGACACAGATTACAAAATGCACTGACTCGGTCTGATATTTTACTCTGGCATATGAACTACTGTATACTGCTTCTGCCTCTAAGTAATGTAATACAGGAACTGAATGTTTGAGAATGTGCTTTATATCAGAAAAATAAAATTTCTGATTTCTACTGCAGATGAGCTCCTTACAGTTCATTTGAAGTTTTGATCATATGTGTCTTATTTATGTTATCTCCAAAAGTATTGCATGTAAATTATGTGACCTAGGGTCATATAACATTATATAGAGAAGCAGTAAGGAGTGAGAATCATTGATTTTAGCATCTCCTAAAAGTGTACATGTAGGCACGTGGTATAGTTTGCCTCTGTATTTGAGCTATCAGTTAGAGAGAACAAAGATGATACCTGGTATTATACTGATTTAAAAATGTTTATAAATGAATAAGTGAGTGTTTTGTAGTTTAAAAGGAAAGAGGACACTGTTAGACTAAGGACTTCTTATTTGAAAATGGACCGAAGAAAGTCTCTTCCACAGAATGAGTGGTACAGCCATATAATCCTTTTATCATCAAATCTACAGTGGAAGGCTCTGTGTGTTCCCAAACATAAATATAGATCTGAGTCAGTCAGGTTAGTCATGATAAATCCTGCATTACAGTAAACTCTCAGTTAAATGGAACTCGAGTAACCAGAAAAAAAATCAAAGAAATACAGTACAGTATGAACAATTCATATTTTCATATGTTGGACTTTTTCACCCCACAGAAACATACCTTATGCTTTTAGAACTTTAAAAAGGAAGATAGCAATAAATTCCCTCTCTCCCCAGCATGAGAACAAGTCAAACCAAACAAGTCTAATGGCTAACTGTCAACACTCGCTTCATACTCACTCAATCAGTTTGCATCAGATTGCAGATTCTCCAGTCTCACACACACACAGTCTCTTCAGCTTTCCTACATACATTCAGTCACTCTTTCTCTCTCCAGTCTCTCACACACACTCTCTGCAGCTTTCATACATTTCTCTGATCTACACAGTCACTTTTGCTTTCATACATGCATTCACACTCTCGATCTGTTCAGTTCATTCAATTCCAATCCACTCAGCATGCCACTGAAAACCGTTCCATGTGCCATGCTTTCTAGTAGAAATATCAGTTTAAAATATTCCAGCCAGGCTTTTAATTACCGTATTTCAATATTAAAATTAAATCAATACAGTGTTTATGGTATAGTATAGGGTACAGTATTTGTCAGTCTATTTTTAATATTAACTCTCAAGCAACCAAAAACTGTACATGTTAAGTTGTCAATCTCGCCTTTATTCTTGCTGGATGGGTTCGGAGCCGATCCTCGGCTCGGACTCGGCACTTGCTTTAGCTTGAGAACTCCTTTTACCAGCTCGAGGCAACCCTATATCCCATGATGCAAGGCGGAACTACCCCAGAGACAGAGGTCTCCTTTGCCAGCTGAGGTAAGTAATTTTTTGTCAAAAAAAAGCTTAGTTAGGGATTTATTTCCCCCTTGTTTCCACTTTCATAGTGTGTAGTGTGTTTACAGCCCACCCTATTCCCTTACAGTTCAAAACTTTTAAATTCCTTTGGTAATTGTATAAAAGTTAAGTTAGGCCTAGACCCCATTGGTTAATCCCTACCTGTGTGTCTGTGTGTTAGGGGATTAATTGTGTGTGTTTGTTGGGGTGTGTGTGTGACTTCTTCCTTAGAAATATGTCAAAGGAAGGCAAGGTCTCAGGCTTCAAGAAGTGTGACTCGTGCTGTCAGAAAATGTCTCTGACAGACGGTCACACTTCTTGTGTTTACTGCCTGGGGCCTTTGCACCTGCAGGACTCCTGTGCTTTGTGTCACTCTTTTAGCCAGAGAGTCCTGCAGGAACGGAGGAATAAGTTGATCCTCCGTGGCTTACTTAAGCCAGAAGGTTCTCCCTCTAAAACAGGGTCTGGTAAACCTTCTAAGCCACCGAACGTTCAGGCTACAGTATCCAAGCCTCCTCCGGTGGCTCCGGCTCCGTCGGAGCCGAGATCGGCTCCGGCTGGAACTGATCTATCTGCTTCCAAAGTAGTGGGTTCGGCACCGATTGGTTCCGACACCCGGTCTACTGTGGCCTTGTCGGCTCCGGCTGGAGCCGACACCTTATCCAGCATCGGAGCCGAGAAACCTTCGGCTCCATCTGGAATTCAGGGGACTTCGGCTCCGATGACTTCGTCCCGAAAGAGATCTCGGTCCCCTTCGTTGCAGAGTATCCACTCGGCTCCGGGGTCTCTTCTTTTGTCGGAGCGGAGCCATCAGAGCCGATCTTCGAGATCTTCCAGGCTGTCTGACCACGACTTAGAGAGGGTGGTAAGCAGGCTGTTGAAGTCGCAGGCACTGGCCCAAATGCTCCATAGCCCGTCTCAGCAGACTTCGGCTATTGTTTCACCCCTTGAACTTCCTCCTCCGACTCCACACCAGAGTTCGGAGCCGGAGCTTCTCGGGACAGCGACTGTTTCGGCGCCGGAGCCGATACATCCTTCGGCTCCATCGTCCTCGGCTCCGATCTCCTCCTTGAGGCCTTCCTTGGAGGGATCCGGTCGTCAGGTTTCCCTTGTCGGCTCCGAGGGGGCTAGTGGCATTGGACCCTTGTCCGACCCCGCTCTCCCTCTCGGGGCTTCGGCTTTGATAAGCTCGGCACCGACATTGGCCTCGGAGCCTTCCCTCTCAGTGGAGCCGGGAGTTCCTGTATCCTCGGATCAGGGATATTCCGGTCTCCCGGGGAGGGGAGCCTTTGAGGTGATGAGGAGTGTCCTGGCTACTGAGCCAGGTCAACGGTCCATCCCTCTAGCTCCTCCCTCTTCGGTGCCTGTAGACACCTCTTGCCAGCCTCTTGCTCTCAGGCCCATGGATCCATCGCCCCAGGTTTCCCCATTGGGAATTTCCTCCTCTTCCGAAGTTTCTCCTGATCCGGCAGGTGAACCCCCTCGGAAGAGGACGTGTAAGAGGAAACACACAGACTCCCCCGAGTCTACTACATCTGATACCGACTTAGATGAGTCAGAGGGTTCCCCATGATCCCCCTCTGAGGATGTCTCCTTTTCAGACATCTTTGAGCTCCTCAAACAGAGGGGGAATTGGCCATCCATTGATCCCTCCGAGGATGAGTCGGTATACCTGGAGGCTTTTGGATCCCGACCCTCCACCTCCTGGGTGTCTCCGCCTTTCGACCCACTTATGCAGGTAGTGGCTCGGAAGGCGTGGTAACTCCAGATTCTGTGGAACCTGTCCCCAGGAGACCATCCAAGTTTATTACGGCCCCTACGGACAAACAGTTTCTTTCCAAGGGCGTCTCTGTGGATGCTATGGTGGTGGCAGCGGCCACTAAGAAGGAACTGGCGGATCCTTCAGTACCTGTCCATCCTCCTAACAAGGATTCTAGGACCATGGACAGGTATGGAAAGCGGATGTTTTCTTCAGCGACCTTTGCTATGCGTTCGCTGAACTACCTTTGTCACTTCACCAGGCTTCAAAGAGATATTCTCAAGGAACTGGGTGAAGTGGTCCAGGATCCTTCTGCTGCTGGGGCTCAAGAAAAGATTGCCTCACAGCTAGCAATCCTGAATTCCTTATCCAACTCCTCCATGCGGCTCATATCCTGTGCGGCCGATGGAGCGAGCAGGGCCGCAGGCACAGGAGTTGCTCTTAGACGCCAAGCCTGGATGCGGCTTTGTAATTTTGCAGACCCCTTTAAGGCGTCCTTCACCAATACCCCCTTTGATGGTTCGGCTTTGTTCGGACCTCAGGTGAAGGATACCTTGACCAGGTGTGAGCAGGACGGTAAAACTCTTTCTGCCGTTGGAGTCCATTTTTCCACCCCTTCTAGACCATATCCCAAGGGTCAGAAGGGAGGGAAGATGTGGTTCTGCAAAGCCCAAGGAGCTACACCGGACACACGTGGTCAGTTTACTCCCAGAGGCAGAGGGGGTAACAATAATAGATGCCGCCCTAGAGGCAGGGGGGGTCCTCAGAACCAGGGCAACAGAGAGTCTCTTCCTGAGAAGCCCTTTCAGCATCCCTGAGGTGTTGCCCGACTGTCCACCCTTGGAGGCAGTCGGGGGAAGGATTTCACTGTACCCAGTAGCTTGGCATTCCCTCTCACAAGATATGTGGGTACAGTCGATCATATCCGAGGGTTACAAAATCCCCTTCGAAAGGTATCCCGTACCTCAACAATCCCTTCCAGACATCTCACCCGGTCAAAGGGATTTGGCAGAACAGGAGGTTTCAAAGCTCCTAGGAAAAAGAGCCATCCAGACTGTGCCGGCAGACCAGGTAGGATCCGGCGTCTACTCGAGATTCTTTTTGGTCCCCAAAAGGACGGGAGATTGGAGACCAATATTAGACCTGAGCAGTCTAAACAGATTTGTCAAGAAGGCAAGATTCCGGATGGTCACGCTTCAGTCCATTCTGCCCTTTCTGGGCAAGGACAACTGGATGTGCTCTATAGACCTTCAGGACGTGTACTATCACATAAAGATTCACAGGCACTCCAGAAGGTTTCTCCGCTTTCGGCTAGGGACCAGTCATTACCAATTCAAAGCCCTGCCCTTTGGCCTCACTTCAGCCCCCAGAGTGTTTACCAAATGCATGGCAGTGGTCACAGCTAATCTGAGATGTCAAGGATTCCAGGTGTTTCCTTATTTGGACGACTGGCTCCTCTCCGCCACCACCAGGTGTCAGCTTCTTCAGACCAGAGACTACACTCTACAGCTTTGCAGGAGTTTGGGAATTTCAGTAAATTTCGAAAAATCTTCTCTGCGGCCTTGCCAATCTATCACCTTTATAGGCGCAGAATTAAACACCGTCAAAATGTTAGCCAGACTAACAGATCAAAGAATTCTGGACATCCAAAAATTAGTTCGGATTCTATTGCAGAGCAGCAAGGTCAAAGCCAGATTTATACTGAAGGTTCTAGGTCTTATGGCTGTGGCCATTGTTCTTCTACCACTGGCTCGCTTCCACATGCGTCTTCTGCAGTGGATGCTATTCACTCAGTGGTCGTACCACAGTCTCCCGATGAGGCACGAAATCTTAGTCACACAGTCGTGCAGAACTCATCTGAATTGGTGGATATCTTCCCCTCTTCTTCATCAGGGCTGACCCTTTGTTCCCCCTCCTCCAGTTGCCACAGTCACTATGGATGCCTCTCTGATCGGGTGGGGGGGCATTATCAGGGCAGGATGGTCCACGGGACGTGGCAACCCATAGAATACCATCTGTACATAAGTGTCCTGGAGATGAGAGCGGTGCTTTTAACGTTGCAGGCCCTCAACGACTTTCTTCCCACGGGGACTATTGCAGTACAAACGGACAACATGTCCGTGGTCTGGCACATCAACAAGCAGGGCGGGACCAGGTCCTATCCATTGTGTCGAGAAGCTCTCAGACTTTGGCAATGGGCAATCTCCTCTCATCGGTTTCTGATAGCAATGCACATCCCCGGCAGGTCCAACCTCTTGGCGGACAGGCTGAGCAGATCCATTCTGATGCCTCACGAGTGGTCTCTCAATCAATCTGTAGTGGATCAGATTTTTCTGAAGTGGGGCACTCCTTGTTGCGATCTTTTTGCTACTCCTCAAAACAACAAGTGCCTCGATTTTTTCACCCTCTTTCCCCTTCCAGGCCAACCCCTGAGAGACTCTCTAACCCAGGATTGGCCCCGGGGACTTCTGTACGCTTTTCCTCCTTTTCCCTTGATTCCACAAGTCATTCAGAAAGCCACCGTTTTGAGGGCCAAGTTGATTCTCATTGCCCCTTATTGGCCTCAACAAATTTGGTTTCCGTCTCTGCATCGTCACCTTCTGGTGCAGCCCTGGCATCTGGACCCAGTTCCGGATCTCTTGATCCACCAGTCGGGTCAGCAGCACTGGGCCATTCATTCTCTCAACCTCACTGCTTGGTTGCTCCTCTTCCTTCCCTAGCCAGGCTACCGATGATCTCTGACTCAGTCAGAGACATCTTAGTGTCTTCTTTAAAGTCGTCAACTAAGACTGTTTATGCTAGCAAGTGGCGACGTTTTTCTATTTGGGCAAATTCCAGGAATATTGATCCCTTTACTGCTCCTGTACATTCTGTTTTAGATTTCCTGGCTGAGGTTTTTCATTCAGGATCCTCTTCATCTACAGTTAAAGTTCAACTGGCTGCTATTTCCAAGTATCATGTTGGCTTGCATGACAATAACATTATGTCTCATAGATTATGCAAGGCCTTTCTGAGAGGAGTTTTTCTCCTAAAGCCGCCTATAAAGCATCCTCCTCCACAATGGGATCTAAACTTAATGTTGGCATCCTTGATGCTACCTCCCTTCGAACCATCTGCTTCATGTTCTTTGAAGTTATTGACCTGGAAAACTATATTCTTACTGGCTGTCACTTCAGCAAGAAGGGTTTCCGAGATTCAAGCTCTCTGCATTCGTTCTCCTTACTTGGTTTTTCATAAGGACAGGGTATCCTTAAGAACGAACCCGTCCTTTCTCCCCAAAGTTGTGTCTCAAACCAATATTAACCAATCTATAGATCTTCCCAAACTATTCCGACAGAGCTGAACAGAAGCTTCATTTTTTGGATGTCCATCGTCAGCTCAGGTACTATTTGCATAGAACTAAACAATTCAGGAAATCGGACCAATTATTTGTCTCCTATGCAGAAAACAGGATAGGTCTTCCAGTTTCTAAAGTGACCTTATCCAGATGGTTGACTTCCACCATTTCCTATGTGTACTCTCTCAGAGGCAAGCAGCTATCTTCTAAACCAAAAGCACACTCAACCAGGAGTCTATCCACTTCTGCAGCCTTTCAGGATAGACTACCCATTGATACCATTTGTGCAGCAGCTACTTGGGCCACGCCTCATACCTTTGTCTCTCATTACAAGTTAGACTTGGCCTCCAGAGACAGGGCCAGTTTTGGTTCCACAGTTCTCAAGAGTCTGTTCCATTGAGCCACCCGGGATACAGGTGCTAGGGACGCGGTCCCATCCAGCAAGAATGAAGGCGAGATTGACAACTTAACATTTAGAAGTTATGTACCTACCATAACGTTCCATGTTAGTTGTCTTCTCTCGCCTTCTTTCTTGCGTCCCTCCCTCCTTCCCCCTGGCCTGGACAGATCTTGAAGAGTTCCTATCAGGTTGTTTTCCTCCTGAGCCTTCATATGAGGACTCTTATTATGAACTTGTTTTCCTAATTATGTTAGGTTAGTTCTTAGCAGGGTAGGTTAGCTACCAAACGAGATCTGAGGTAGTTCCGCCTTGCATCATGGGATGTAGGGTTGCCTTGAGCTGGTAAAAGGAGTTCTCAAGCTAAAGCAAGTGCCGAGTCGGAGCCGAGGATCGGCTCCGAACCCATCCAGCAAGAAAGAAGGCGAGAGAAGACAACTAACATGGAACGTTATGGTAGGTACATAACTTCTAATTTCTGGCATCTACCAATCCCCATGGGTGTTTGAGAGTTTACTGTATTCATTTAAGCAAGTTTAGCAGCACTGCTGAAGTAGGAATAGCATGCATACTGAAATAAAAAAAAAAATGTCCTCTGCCATTTTATTTCCCACTAGCTGCTGAAGCACACATAGCCACAGCCTTTGATTAAAAAAGGCATAACCATTTGAAATGTGTAATACGAGACTTTATTTGATGTCTCATGTATTTCAAAGTCAACAACTCGAAGTGTTCTTGTGATGCTAACTTGAAACCATGTGTTTTTTGTTACAATTAATTCTTTTTTTGTTTGTTTTATTGATTTTTTTTTCTAAGCAGGAGGTTCCACTATGCAGAGTTGTTTAGATGGGAGGTGATAGACGTTAGGTTTATACACCAGAATGTTTTCAGAGCACATTATGTGTGTATATTATGGCTGATATTATGTAACAGTTCAGATCTGTACATTGGATGACTTGAATTCATAAATGCATTACATATATAGATTAATTATCAAGAATTTCCATTCAAAATATTTATTAGAAGACAAAATGCACATGTTTAGTGGCTCACATGCCTTACAGGCTGAGATAAGTTCAGAAATGCAGAATATGTACAAACTAAAATCAATTAGGCTGACTTTTAGACTTGCACAGAATAGAGAAATGTTTAAATGCTGTTCTGTTTCTGTAAAGTAACAAAATAATATTGCAGACTTAGAATACCAGAAAAAGTACACTGACACAAACAAACATGCCATTTATCTATCCATTTTGTAATAACCTGCTTCATTCTTTTACAGTTTTGCGGGGATGTTAGACCCTATCCCAGCAGCAAGTGTGCATGATGCTGTAAAACTCAAAAGGCAAGACACCGGTATATTGCATACACGCACACACCCGCACACACTGGCAGTTTAGAGAATGCTTCTTCACCAACCACATCTTTGGGAAGTAGTGAGAAAACTGGACCACTGGAAGAAATCTATATAGATGCAGTGCTGACATGCACACTCCTTATAGAAGTTACACTGGTCGAGAACTGAACTAGAGATCGTCTTTTGCTGTAAGGTGGCAGCATTTCTTGCCATGTCACTGTGCAACCCCACACCACATCTGTATACATATATATAAATAAAACACATGCACACATACATTATTTATATATATATATATATATATATATATATATATATATATATATATATATATATATATATATATATATATATAGTGTAGGTACACCAACACATACACATTATATATGCTTTATAGGTCTGGTCTGCATATAAACACAGCCCTTTAAATTAACGTAAGAATTAGGTGATATTCACGTTTAATCCCAGGAATAAAAAGGTATCAATTTTGCACATGAGAAAAAGCTCACTGCATAGAAATGCTAATGACATACTTAGTGTGAGAAGCTACACTGCTGTGCTACTAAAGGCATGCACATAGGCTTGCCCTTGCACACTATACAGTAAAGCCATAGATGGAAAGTCTCATCTGCATCAAGCTACTGATAAACACAGCTGGATTATGTATTGGCAGTATGTAAAAAGTGAGATATTTCTTTGTTTTTAATGCAACTGTAAAATATATTCTGAGAATCAGAGTTAGTTTCTGCTGTTGTTTTCACAGTACATATTGTGACCAATTCTAGCATATAATGGTACTAATACAAACAGAAAGACATTTCTTTTGTCATTGTGTGCCAGAGTAAACCATGTTTAGGTGTGAAAGATGGTAGTTTATTCATCACTGTGAGACGAAGGGACACCAAGCATTGGTAACCCACCATTACCCATACCCAGATGTGATTTATTGCTAAGATAGGGGAAACTGAAATTAGAATAATTTAAGGAGAAAAAAATATTCTTGCATTTATTTAGAGAGATTGTGGTTTCATAAGACAAGGACAGGGCAGCTACTGTAAGAGTCAACTGCTAAATTTAAAGAAGCATTAAGACATACTCTGTCTATTTCCATGATTGGTATAAACAATATATTAATAAATATTGGTAGAAAATGGTAGCATGTGTGCTTCTGTATGATATTTGGATAATACAGGGGAAACTGTTAGATAAATAAAGTAGCTTATATTTTAAGATTGCAGAGTATGATTTTTTTTACTGGCTTTTCCACTCATCACAGTACATGTCCTGTGTTTCTAGGGCACAAATTAGTTCTTGTGCTTAATGGTACACCCATCCATAGTTCACATATCTTTTTTCCCCAGTATTTTTGTTTAGTTTTAAGTTTTTCCTCAGGTTTCAGTAGGCTACATTTATGTACCATTTCCTTTGTGTTACAGCAGTAGTAGTTGTAATACAAGGTAGGTTTTATGAATGAGCTTTAACAAAGAAATTCAGTATTAAAATAGATTGAATTATTTGAGGTTATTTTTGGTGAGTGTTTTCGTAATGATTTTTTGATTTGGTGTTTTTCTTTCCATTTTTTTTTTTTGCAGGTTGTTGTTTCTGTGGTGGGGTGACTTTTTTCCTTTTTCTTTTCAGTTTTGCCTTCAGACTCATTAATGTTGGCCTGAGGAAAGTTCAATTTCTCCTTTATTATTATTATTTTTTTGGGGGAAGTTGGTCTTTTGTGCTAATTGTTTTGGGATTAAAGGGTTTAGAAATTAGGTTGGGTGGTTCCAGGGTGAATTTTCACTTCATGTCTTGAGATGGCATGTGGTAGGTTATGTTTTTCACATTTGTTAGATTGTAGGTTATGTTTTTCATATTTGTTAGGTAAATATATCATGTTTTTGAGCTTGCAGGAAAAGAGATGGGTGCTTTTATTAGGGTTGATAATGAAAATAGATGTATTTAGCCAAGGTCATGGCTATTAGAAAGCTCTTTTAAATGTGCTCTTGAGTTGATAAGTTAATTTTACACAGGATGTATGTAGCTTTCTGTATAGGGCACTTAATACTTATGTTCTATTGTAATTGTCTTGCCTTCATACCACTACATTATGATAAAACTGGGTTTTTGTAACCACTTACCCCAAAAACTATATTCATCTTAATGACATATTTCTTTTTATACATCTTGAAATAGTTTTGCTATACTCCTGACTATTGACACTGTACAACATTTTATTGCTACTTAATGCCTTGTAATAATCCTATAACATTGCTGTTTAATGCTAATTTATATTGTAAATTGTTTAATATGTTGGAACTTTTCTCCCCGGGCCGCTGCTGAAAAAGGGCTCTTCAGCTCAGTCGGACAGTCCCGGTCAACAAATGTAAAATAAAATAAATGTTCAGTTTTATGTTGAGTCTATTTGTGGGAAGGGTATATAAACAATTAATGTCATCATGCTGTTGTATTTTAAATAGGAAGTTGTTTTTTTTTAGCTTTTCTTTGGTTTATTTTATATGAATAATGCATAAACCCTACTTATTTTATTTCTTGATGAGTTGGTGAGTTAACACACAGAAAGAACTACATGAGTTTTTCAGGGTTATATACAAGATTTTTTTCACTGTTTTCTAGACAGACTACATAGAATTGTATATCAGTACTTTTCTGTAATTTGGTTGTCCATTATTTGGGGTCTGTATTATAAGATTGAAACTTTAGGTAGTCGAATACATAAAACTCGATCTGTAAATATCGAAAGATAAAAACTGTGAACGGCCACTTCCGCACATTTTTTGGCTGTTAATGCAGAATTTGCCCTTTTTTCCAATGTAAAACGATCTTGGAGTTGGTATATTTAATTATGGGGTTGTGTGGGGCACAGCCCCCCACTTTTTTTTTTTTATACGACCAAGGGAATTCTTCCCCTGTGTGGAAGTGGCCATTCGCAGTTTTTAGCTTTCGATATGTACAGATCAAGCTTTAGGTATTAGATTACCTAAAGTTTTGATCTTATAATACAGACCCCATTATTTATGATACTGCCTTTTTGTTGCAATGAGTTACTGATTTTAATATGTATCATCAAATTCAGTTATGCTTTCTACTAAATATAAACTGCTCCGTACCTGCGATTTGAGTCCTTACTGTAAGAGAATCATAACCCCATTGGCCTACTAAGTTAACATAAAAGAAACAAAACGTGTTTTTGACCTATTGTGGTGCTTTGGTGTGTCTTTCTTATACGCGTCATAGTATTTTATGTTGGATTGAAGAAGGGGAAGTGTGACTAATTGGAAAAACAGTAAGCACCTCCAGTTGTGAGGGGCAAGGAATAGGGTGTATATTGTATGAAAACGCTAGGTTATCATGCTATAGTGCATACTATCATAATATTGACATAGTATCTGAACACTGGGACACTTACTAATAGTGAGATCAACAGCTATACATGCACTTTTTCAGAAATTGTTTATATACAGGGTCACAACTTAAAAAAGGCTTCTTGAAGTTCAGAGGACATCAGTTTGCAAAATGAATATAATTCTGCACATATAAATTACAGACATAATACTGTATATACAAATGTGAAATAAGGGATGTTACTGATTTTGAGGATTATTAAAAATGTGACACTAAAGGGTAATATATATCATTAGCTTTAAAGTCTGTGGGGTATTTTACATAGGCAAAACAGAAAAAGTGCTGGTGGTTAGGATATAGGATACAATGAAGAACACTTTGAAAATACATTGAACAAGCATAAAAATAATAGCAGTACCTTTGAGATCTTTAGTTTTGTAGCTATGGAAAAGGTTGAAAAAAACACTAAGGGTGGGTTATGGGAAGAACTAACTGAATATAGAGAGTTAACTTTGTAGCTTACACACTGTCGGGTCTATAGCATAAGCTCGAAAGCTTAAAAGAGCAAACGCTCTTTTATCGAGCTGTAAACATTGAAACCACTAAATAGCGAAGTTACGGAACAGCGATTTTTTTTCCCCAGGGAAAAAAATCACTGGGCCATTTTCGGGACTTTGCTATTTCCTCCACTGTGGTGTGATCTCGGAGTTGGTATATTTAACTAGGGGGGGTGTGGGGGGCAAAGCCCCAAGCTTTATTTTGTGTTTGCAGTTTTTTTTTTGTTTTGTTTTTTGTGGAGCAGCGATTTTTTTCTCTGGGAAAAAATCGCTGTTCCGTGTTTTTGCTGTTTAGTGCTTTAGATGTTTACAGCTCGATAAAAGAGCATTCACTCTTTTAGGCTTTCGAGCTTATAATATAGACCCAGAAGAGTCTAGTTGTTGAACTTACTACAGTGTTTTTGATTACTTAGTTTTTATTTACGGATAACTGGTGCCAGAGCCATGGCCTAAAGTTAAATGCCAAAAAATGCATAGTCATACCCTTCGGGAAAAACAAGGTTACCCCTAGCTACCAAATAGGTGGCAATCCACTGAGTACAGAAGAAGTTATCAGGGACCTGGGGACCCAGGTTGATAGTAGTCTGTCATTCGACACCCATGTAGCTAAAGTAGTTAGGAAGACCTTCTACATTGCCCACCTTATCATGAAGGGATTCTCATCTAGATCAAGGGAGGTCATAGTCTCCCTATACTCATCACTCATCAGACCAATGATTGAGTACAATGCCCCATTCGGAATGTATCTGACCCGACACTTGCAGCAGCTGGAGTGGCCACAAAGTTCCTCACCAAAAGGATAAAGGGTCTCAAACATCTGTCCTATGCTGCCCGACTGAAAGAACTCCAGCTCTATTCAGTCGCCACGCTTGCTCAGAGGTGACCTTTGCCTAACATACAAGGCCATGTCAAACCCAGATTTGATGAATATGCTTCACCTCAAAAAATCTAGATCCGTCAGAGCCACAAGGGCGGGAGACTTAAACCTCGACACGGCTATTAATAGGACGTGCTAGAGGGATAGATTCATCACCCAAAGACTCCCTATGCTGTGGAATAAAATCCCGGTATATGTGAGGCAGAGCACCTCGCTGGCCTTGTTCAAGAGAAATCTTGACCAATGGATGGGAGATCGCAGATATACCCCAGGGATTACCTCAGTGTCACTGCTCAACAGAGGCACAGCAAAGTAATGGGTATAGTTCCCCATACTAAAGGGGTGGCGTAAGCCACAAAACTATGGGCTAGGCTTGTAAATGCCCTCGGGCAGATAGCCTAGTATGAACCTATGAACCTATGAACCTATATTGCTGATGTGTCATTTTGATAACAAAATGATGACTGAAAAGAGGCAGACAAGAAACAATATCAATATCAATATATGGCAGAACACGATAGGTGCCATCCTTTGGATGTGACTTTAAAATTAGGGCTTATCTGTATGAACTGTTAGTAGTTTTGGTGGATGTTAAAGATTTCATTGCAAATATTAATTGAAGAACAAAGTTTCTCTAATAAGTTTGTCATTTAACTCAAAACAATTTGTTTACATTTTTTATATAAACTATACATCCATGTTTTTCTTGTTTTTTATATATATATATATATATATATATATATATATATATATGTATATATGTTGTGTGTGTGTGTGTGTGTGTGTGTGTGTGTGTGTATATATATATATATATATATATATATATATAGATATGTATATATATATATATATATATATATATATATATATATAGGCTTACCATGATAAGGTTGAATGCGCTAACATCAAACGTGCATTCGACTGAAAAATAACATCTAAACCTAAAACATCAAAAGAGAGGAATGTCGAAAATAGTTTGCATGATAAAGTGCATTCCATAATGTCGACATTCCACACTTCCAGACATGGCAGTTAGCTCACCTATAGTATTTTGCAAGGGGGGTATGCCCCCCCACACCCCCCTACTTAAATATATCAACTCTGAGATAGCACTATAGTGAGGAAATGGGCTACTTCCCTGTTCCTCACTGAAGCAGGACCTCCCTCCACAATCTCTGTACGTCACCTTTCCAAATAACCTCTTAACTCTCGACTAACCTCGTTCGACCGCTTGGCATTCGATTTCCTGTCCCTTAGGAACCGTGAGTTCGCACATCAGCAGTTTGATGTCCTGCAGTTCAGATAAGTGATATCAATCCATATATATATACAGATATATATATATATATATATATATATATATATATATATATATATATATTTTTTTTTTTTTTTCACAGTTAATTTTGGTTTTTCATAAATGCTCATTAACTTTTTTCATTGTCTTTTAAATTATCACAAACATATATCTGCATACATCTCCATATCTAAGCTTTGACTAAACAAATTGGCAGTAAAAAATGTTCAGCTTCCCACCTACTGCTGCCATAAAATGTATAGTATTTTATTTAACTAAATCTAAATAAACCTTTTGCATCAGTTTTATTTCTACTAAATATTAGAAATTACTTATTTAGGTAAATTACTCCTCCCACCCCACACACAAAAAAAAAATGTTTCTTGGGTCTACCTTTATAGACCATCTTAGAAAATGCACCCATTCAGCTTTTTATATATCATTTCTGCTTTAAATTATGTTTAAACTTCCATGTAAAATCTTAAGAACATACTTTTATTATCGAATTTTGACCTCTTAATTGTGTTTTGTATTTTCTCAGCTAAATTTTTCCAACCTGTGGTAAAGTAAAAAAAAAGTAAGGTTTACATTACTCCCAAGGTAATCACTTTATACTGTACTTTTATTCATATTTTCATACACTTTCTAATTACCTCCTTTGTATTATTTAGGGTCTTTGGGTCCTGGTAGAGGAATAGCTACATATTTTGGTACCCAGTGCCATTCTGTGATCTGGCACCTCCCACATTAAAAAAAAAAAACACCTTATTTTGGAATAAAAATCTAGTATAATTTCTGAATGCTGAGTCTGCACTAGAGCCCCCTCCCCCCCAAGAATGCTGAAGTGCTTCAGAACTTATGGTAAATGCAGTATCAGCACTCTTGGCCTCTTACACCTTCCACCAAGGTGTGAATGCCCCCTTTTACCCAACTCTAGCTACATGTCTAGGTTCTGGCATCTAACTCTGCACCATACCTCTAAACTGTTCCTGATTTTCAGGGAAATTCCTTATTTTGAGTCCGATTTTAACTCTTTCCCTCTCAATCCCTCCTGAAACTGGTGACTCTTGGAGAAAGGGTGATAAATTACGCTTAATTACAATAACGGTTAGCGTTGTCACCTCACAGCAAGAGGTTCTCCCATTCAATTCTCAGCTGGAGCTCCTTCTGTGTGGAGTCTGCATGTCCTCCCCGTGGTCGAGTGATGTTAAAGACATACAGGTAGGTGCCTGCGTGAATGGGTGTGCCTTCTGTGAAGGTTGGGAATTGGGCTGGCAACTCGGCACAGTAAAAATCCACTGCCAATTATTAGCGGACCGGAGTTCTGCTATGGGCCCCCTAACCAGGAAAAACCAAAAGAAATTACTTTAGCATTTTAGATTTCTTTTACTTCAAAAAAGTATATTCATTCACATTCTCTTGTTTTGTCAGTGACTAATATGAATAGTACTAATATTTTCAAAGTGTCCCTGATTACATTTGGATTTGTCCGTGATTCTGTTGACATTGGTTTCTGATTGGTTGAGAGCTATGCTCTGCACTCAGTAGGTACAAAGCAGGTAATCAAAATCTGGGTAGAATGTCAAGTTTGGTGTAGAACACATGACCACACTCACTGACACATGATATGTGCAACTTTTCCATCATCCCTTGCACTTTTTCTCAGTATTTTCTTAGTATTTTCATTTTTGTACCATACAAGATATAGGAAAACAAAGCTGCGGTGGTGCAGCAGTAGCATTATTGCCTCACAGCAAGAGGTTCTCCTGTTAGATTCTTGGCTGGAGTTCCTTCTGTGTAGAGTCTGCATGTCCTCCCCGTGGTCGAGTCTTTCAAAAGACATGCGTGAATGGGTGTGCCTGCGTTGAAGTTTGGGCATCGGGCTGGCAACTCGGCACCATAAAACTCTACTGCCAGTCATTAGCGGACTGGAGTTCCGCTGTGGCAACCCTTAACTGGGAAAAGCCGAAAAGACAAACAACAACAAGATACATGAAAACAAGGAAGTAAAGTGTATTACTGTATTGACCATACTGATTTCTTCTCCCTGATATTCCTTTCTTTACAAAAATAAGTGTCATTGGGATTTAAAGTAATTGTCATATAGTACTGAAAATGTCATAAATGTAATCTCCATCTTCTTGGGTATTGTAAAATTTCCTGTCATATATGACCCTATAAATTTTAGCATGTCTTAAGTATTCTTTCTTTTTCTATGACATTGAATAACAACCCTATATTTTAGCTACCATTTCCATTTCTCCCAGTACTTGCATCCAAATTTCCTAAGTCATTTCTACTCTTCCCAACTCAGTTTCCTGTATCTGATATTTTTTCTGATAAATATGCTCTTTTTTCTGATTACGTAATCTACAAACCAATAAATTTGCATATTCAGTCAAACCCAGTTTTACAACATTTTTCTACTAACCTTCGAGATTTTACCAGAACAATAGTATTCACAATTAAAATAAGATTGACCATCTTTATTGCCTATTTACAACCCCAATCCAGTTTAAACTCTATTTCATGTATCCTGTATACTACTACAATGTGTGTCGAGTAAAGATGAAGCATAATGGCCATCTGTCACCTCATTTACATGTAAAAATGTATTTATTTTATTTGTTTTTATTTGAATAAACACAGTGGAATTGACCATTCTGTAAACTCCTCCAGACAAGGTTTAATTTATTAAGTAAACTAATATATACCAAATGAATAAAAACATAAAACATAAGCGCTTTTGTCTGTGTTTGAAACTTCATCAGACAATCATGGAAGCATTTCCACTTCCCTTTATACTATCCTAAACCAGTCAGAATTGTTAAACACAGTCATATGTGAGCCAAGCCCCAGCATAGTTTCCAAAGCCAAGTATTTTTATTTTAGTTATTTTATTTAACATTTGTTGACCGGGAAAGTCCAACGAAGACAGAGCCTACTTTCAGCGGAGGTCTGGGGAGAAGCACTCCAGATGCATGTCTTTGGAATGTGGGAGGATACCAGCGCACCCAAAGGAAATGGATGCAGATGGAGGGAGGACATGCAAACTCCACACAGAAGGCACCCCAGCCAAGAATTGAACCAAAGAGCCTCTTGCTGTGAGTTAAAAAGAAATTTACAAGTTACAAGACTTGCAAGTTAAAAAATATATGGTAACAAGTCTTAAGAAATAAATCACACACACTAACAAATCAAACCAAATGTAACAACTGTTAAACTTTTAAAGTGCAAAAAAAGTTTGTTTTTTTTAAATTAAATAAAATCCATGCACTCTATGACTTGAATAAATAGCATGCATCGATATTTAAAAATGCATGAAAAATATGTATGAATGTGTATGAAAATAAATATAAGATATGTAAAAAATATATAAATTGTGTGTGTCATGAAAGTGCTTCAAAAATATTTTGTAACCATGTAATTAATACCATAGCAGCATTCGATGCCAGAAAATGAAACTGATCAAATCGTCCACCCTATTATTTTTAAAAACCATGCCTGTCTGTGTAATATATAAATTGTGTGTGTCATGAAAGTGCTTCAAAAATATTTTGTAACCATGTAATTAATACCATAGCAGCATTCGATGCCAGAAAATGAAACTGATCAAATCGTCCACCCTATTATTTTTAAAAACCATGCCTGTCTGTGTAATGCTTTTAACCTCACCAGGCAGTTAATAGACACATGACCATTTAAACCAGGCCAGTTGTTAGAACTGAACTTGAATTTTCCAGTACAGCTCACGCCATTCAAGATGTAGTTGCCATGGTCCATGTCTATCATATACCTGCATTTGCTCAACAATACAAAATTTAAAGTCATGTGTAGGATTTTCATTAATGCGATTAGCATTTGTCAGTTTCTTTTTCTTGACATCATAACCATGTTCATAAATGCTCTCATACAACAACACGAATATATTCTCTCATGCAGTTTTCTCTAAGTTTTCCCCGATATGGGCATGAATTACAGGTAGCACAATATAACACCCCTCTGGAGTTGCACATATAGAAGCCATTAATGTTAACTACATGTTGGTTGTCCCGTAGTTGTTTTGTAGTGATGATGAACTTACAGTAATTGCACCCCCTATAAGTTTTCATGCCCTTAGCACTACACTGTTCCAATGCTTTTTCAAACCAAGCCTTGAGATTAGTTCCCCTGCGATATATAATTCTTGGTGTTTCTCCAGTATTTTCCCTTGGGGGATGTTCATCAAGTAGAATTGTCCAGTTCTCAAGTATGTTTTTATCAACAGACTATCTTTTGTGAATACAATAATAAAAGAACAATATAAGTTGTTGTCAGCATTAGCTACCCCATCGGCTTCCCTCAAGCTTAGAGAGCTAACTTGTAATGTGTGATGTGAGAAATTGTTTTTGATAGAACGGGAGCAAAATAGTTTATCTGCCTTTTATTCATCACTTCATCCATTGTATTGTCTATAAAGGCAGTGGGATAACCACTTTTGGAAAACAGATTTCAAAATGTAGCATTCATCCCAAAAATCCTCTTCTCTCAAAGTCATCCTGGCTGCATGGACGAATTGGCCCTTTATGACATCCTTTTTCTGGATAATGGGGTGGGAGCTATCAAAGTAAAGAAAAATGGTGGAATATGTTTTCTTACGATATACCTACAGCATGGATCACATCTCATATTATGATGTATGGCTTATAAAGGACAATTAAAATGCTATGTTTCTTTCCAAACTATATCGTAAGAAAACATGATTAGTGAGGGATTGGGTCAAAAGCTTTGGTTGAGGTATGCTTCATGTACCATTTTACCTTTATACATTGCTGTGGTGACCTTTTCAAAAAAGTTCACCAGTTTAAGTAAGCATGACCTCCCCTTGATGAATCTGAACTGAGATGGGGCAGATGTTTACAGGTTTTCTTTGTCCTTATTGATTAGTTCTGTGATAGGTTTTTCCATGGCTTTGCCTATCAAGCTGGTCATTTTTATAGGTCTGTAATTGCCTGGGTCTTTGGAACGTCCTCTCTTAAGTAGTGGAATGACTATGCCTGTTCTCTATTCACTTGGTATGAAGTATGTAAGGAGGCTGAGGTTAAACAATGTTAAGGCAGTGACTAAATCATCTTTCGTGCTCTTTAAGATACATCCAGGGATATTGTCAGGACCCATCTATCCAGTATCTTTAGCTTTTGATAGCACTTTTAAGAATTGGACTTATGTGAAAGCTGAAGGTGAGCCATTTTCAGGTACAGTATGTCCTGTGTGACAGAGAGAGGAGAAGTTTGAGCTGCATTTATTGGCCACTGTATTGTTATATCTTCAGCCGCTGTGTAGGTAACATCTCTCATAATCAGCTTCATGCATTGCTGTGATGTGCTTTTGAGAGTAGGAACATAACTGTAAAGGCCTTGAAATGATCTCAAACCTGGCTTTGGTAGATGTTAAGCTCCTGAGTTTTTTGTTTATTGCATTGATGAGGGCTGTATCATTCTGGAAATTGCTGTTCTTACTTTTTGTCAAAATTATCTTCTTTTATCATAAAGATTGTTGATATTGTGGCTCCACCATGGGGCTTTGTATCTGGGTTTGTCATTCCTTCGTTTCTGTATGGTACAGCTGCATCTGTGCAGCTGCTTACGTGTTGGTATAGTACAGTGGTGTGCATTTTCATGTATTCAGTGGAGATGATTCGGTTTGCTCAGGATTTGAAGATTGCAAATGTATCACTTAGGATTAAGTTGTTTGTGTTAGAGAAATTTCTAAAGGTATGTCTTGTGGAAGGGGGTCTCTAGTTTTAATTTTATTTTCAAGGAGACAGTTTTGTGGACAGACCTAAGAAGTGACAAAGCAGGACAAGGGATATTGCAGGATGTCCCTGTATTAAAAAGGGCAAGATACACAATATTGTTCTAGTGGGTTCACTGACTAATTGTTTCAGGGTGCTTGTATTGACAGACTAGGAATCTCTAATTGTGTACTAATAGTGACATTTCTTTCCCCATCTAAAGTTGGATAGTTTAGATCAGGAATGGTATTGGGTTTAATACTGAGTGATTTCATTTCTTGTAGATAGCTGTTGTAGCTTTCCTAGGTCATAGGAGTTCTGTAGCTAGATTATATAGGTACTGGACCTTTCTGATGGTTATTTGGACATGAAGAAGCTCTATTGCATCATGCTGCTTTACCAGCCTTGATATTTATTTATTTTACAATTTGTTTACAAGGATAGTCCATTGGGCCGAGAAGACCATGTTTTCAATGGAGTCCGAGGGAGAAAAGCTCCATAAGACATTATACAAATTTAGACAAATCATTAGAAATCTGTAATACAGTATACAGTTTACAGATGAAAAATAACATTTCACTAAATATTTACAAAACATGTCAGAATGTATTTTCAAAATACCTTAGTTTATACAGTGAAGAATATAAAAGTAGAAGTGAAAGGAGCGTTGCATAGGTATCAGATGAGAGTTATAGCAGGGGTAGAGAGGAGAGGACAGGAAGAGATTAAGTGTAAAGTAAAAAGAGGGAGAATGGTAAGTGGTGTATGAGGGATAAAAGGTGATGGGAGGAAGGGAGGGTATGGGTAGAGCTAGGTTGGTCAGAGGAAAGAGGAGAGAGCAGGATGAAGAGTGAAAATCAGGGTATAATGTCGAGGGTAGTTATGTAGGGAGGGAGCAGGAACTTTCCCAGAGGGATATGAGATGGAAATGAAGCAGGGTCAGGGTATGAATCTGTTGTAAATGAAGATGGAGACTCCTCAACCTTCTTTTTTCTTGTACACAGTAGGTAGTCTAAACATGTGGAAGGCATTACCGCCCTGCAGAGCTGAAGTGGTGTACTTCATTTTAAACCATGTCTCAGTCACTACACAGATGCCGTTATCCTCTAGGGAAAGGAGGGCTTGTAGGGAGTGGAGTTTCTTGTTTAGACTCCAGCCATTGATCAGTAGCACTTTCATATTTTCCGTTGCTTGTTTCGTTATGTTGGTAGGTTTATCACGTTGCCATTGCCTAAAAAAGCACTATGGTGGTGGATAATGTCTTCACCAATAATCAAAACCCTAGAGGAGACAGATGCAGGCCACCCCTAGCAAAGCAGCTTAGTCTGTCAATCATATCCTCCCAGGATGACAAATGGAGTCCTTTCGAATGACACCAAAAACTAAGTGACTTATTGAAGTCAGGTACTTTTTGCTAATATTGCGGCATCATCCTTGTGGAAGATAGAATGCTGCTCATTGTTAGGCATTAATTCATGTCAAGTCATCGAAGGTAATTTCATTGAGCAGAAAAAAAGGAAACCATTCGCCGAAACCACCTTCGAAGACCAACTCAACAGTTTTACTTTTGCAGGGGCCAAGCCCCACTGTACCCACCATGTGGGGGGCATCCCAAACACCCCCTTGCCTTGTATATTCCAACTCTGAGGTCACACAACATTGCAGAGAAAAAAACAAACTTCAGTGTCGGAGAAAGTAATTTCAAGACAGCACTGCGGTGGTGGTGCTGCTGTAGCGTTGTCGCCTCACAGTTAGATGTTGCCTGTTCGATCCTTAGTTAGAGTGTCTACTGTGTGGCGACATGCGTGAACGGGCATTCCTTCATTGAAGGTTGTGCGTTAGGCCTGGCAAGCCAGCACATAAAACTCTACTGCCAATCATTAGCGGACTGGAGTTCCGCTGTGGCGACCCCTAACCGGGAAAAAGCTGAAAGACACAAACAAACTTGTTTTTGCATTTGCCAAAATTACATTGAATGAGATGACATACTCCCATTAGGCACAACTGCCTGCAACACAGTCTTAGAGCTCCATCATATCTGTCTTCATATAGTCACAGTGCATCTCAAGTCATTGACACCCACACGTACAATGACAGAGTCATACTGGTACTTGTATGTGTATGTGATCTGCTGGATCCTGAACTAGCACTCTTTCCTTGCTCAGTCTGGTAAGAGGTATGACTGTATGTCTTACAATGGAGTCACGTTTAAGCAGAGTGTTTGACTATGTAGATGGTTGCTGTACAGGCTCAACAGTCTTGACTTCGGGATTCCTTGTGCTGAGTGTAATTTGGGAGCTTTGTGGCTGTGTTGTATTTTGGAGATCTTTGCGGTTTAGGTAAGGTAATCTTTAGAACCTCTGCATATAATGGGTTATGTATTGTGATGGCCTTGGTGAGATGAGATGTTTGGTGTAATGCTGATGATTTTGTTATCTGAGTTTGCTGTGTGTGATATTTTTGCCTCCAAGAACAGTATAAACATTTAATGTTTGTTTGAACTTGTTAGGCAAGAGGAAATGCCTAGTTAATCTGGCCAGGGGTGTACTGCAGCTCCAGGTGAGTTTATATGTACTTGGCATGGACTATTTAGCCTCACACCCTAAGGTTGTATGGGTTTTGCAGGACAGATAAATGGTAGCTGCAGGCAACACAAAATCCTCTCTGTTTTAAGGCACACAGGGAAAAGGTAGATGAGGGGGAAACAAAACTGATTTAATGGTAAGATAAGTGTAGTCTTTTAAATGACTTCACTGGATGCAAAATGGCATCCAAATGCTTTGTTTGGTTTTAGCTTCAAGGAGAGCTTTTCAGCTTCCAGGAGTATTAAAGACCAGGATGCTTGACTGCTTGTGTAATATAGACTACCCAGAGGCTGCAAACAGCTTAAAGTTCTGTCTAAAAGTGCTCATCTTCCCAGACCTACAGAAATTCCCACTGCCACTGGGTTTAATTACCACAAGCTCTATGTGCAACTCACAAAGCGTTCCAAAGCTTGCTGTTATTTTAAATTTGATAAGTGACTGAAGTAGATGAGCAGTGCTAATTGAATCCACTTAAGCTCAGAAAGCTAATGGAAACCATAAAACCCAAACTGATTTATAGGTTTAGCTTCAAATTCGGAGAAAAGATAAAAAAAAATGTGAACACGTGAGAGCTGACTTACAACTGATTTAGATACCTTGGCAAAGCACAAAACAAACCCGAAAAAGCATTGCTAAAAATTAAATGCCATCAGTTAATAGCTTTAACTTCAGATTCAGAACATCTTGCAAAAGCATCACTAGTTGTCTGCCCTGTGTATATTATTGTGTGTTTTACGTGTGTGTGAGTGTGTGTGTGTGTGTGTGTGTATATGTATATATATATATATATATATATATATATGTGTGTGTGTGTATATATTTATATATATATATATATATATATATATATATATATATATATATATATATATATACACATATACGTGCGTGTGTAAGTTATTATACACAAATATGACATTATGGATAGAGATGTATATCATGCACAAATACTACATTAGACATAGTACTGTATTAGATTATATAAATAGATATTTTCCAAGTAAAGTGGCACAAAACCCCACTCTTTTTGGACTGAGATTTTTCAGGTGCCTCACAAAATGTCTTTATATTCTTCATTTCTTGCACAGGTACAGATGCAAAAATATCCTATCTGTATTGTTTAATGACACATTATGCATGAATATTCTGATGAGGGAGCTGCATTCTGTTTAGTGTTCTCCTTTTAAAGCCTACATTAATTAATACATACCCCGGGATTCATGAAGCTTGCGCCAGGTGCAGGCGTAGCATTGGTGATCTAACACCAAATATGGCCGCCGAGCAATTCAGATACAAGCTCTTTCCATGTGCACTACCTGCGTACGCTACGCCCGCACAGCTCCCAGTGCCTGTATGCTAATCATCCCATGCGCAGCAGTGTAGCATGCAAATTAAGGTATATAGCGATTCAGGAAGTGGTGCAGGCATAGTGTAAGCATGCAGAAATGTAAACCGAAAAAAACAGCTTACATTTTTCAGACATAAAATTGGAGCCATGACAGCAGACCAAACTCATGTATTATACTGTTAATATATGCCAATGGCTAAATATATAGCCATTGGCATAAAACAACGTGCACAAAATATGAAAAAGAACATTTAATATTATGCCCACACTAACGCGAAGTTAAAGCGCGAGGCATCGGTGCGCAAATGGGATCATAAGGAATATATAAAAATATATAATAAAACTGCAATGAAACACATATCATGATTTCCCCATAACAGTCAATGGCAGGCATGCTATACCATACTCATGGCGCAAGGGTTGCTAAGGGGCAGTGACAGTATTATGCGCAGTAGCTGGGAATTGGTAGGCAATACCATGCAAATGAGAGGAGTAATAGTGAATCGCAGATTTCCCGCTGGTGTAAGGATACAGAAAACAGTGTAGCATTATAACACCGAGGTGAGCCCTTGAGATAAAAATGACATCAAGAGAGGGGTGTGTCGCCATTGCTGTAAGCACATTGGTGCATTGCTAACCCGGTTTGCCTATTGCTACGCAAAGCTGCAGGATATGGGTGTGCTGAAGTAGCCATAGCTTTGCTTAGCTGAGAGCACACAAGGTAACCGAATGTGCATGTGAACATAGATGAAAACGCACTGTAAGCTCGGTAAATGGCTGTGCGCGGCACGCACCAGAGCGGAAACAGGAAGGATATGGGAAAAAGATAAGGGAATGCTGCAGCATGGAAATAGGAGTACAAATGAGTAATTACCACCTAGGAACCCACAGTGGGTTATTGACAACAGCTAACAAGGCTGCTAGCAGCTACCTGCAGAACAGGAAAGGGGAGGTGCCGTACTGCAAAGAAAACAGAACTGTCACAGCAGAACAAATCAAAATTGCAATAGATCAGCTACATAACACATTTCGCAACACATTCCTGGGTAGTGAAAGTACAAAACAAGAAAGCCGGCAGCTGGATGCATGCCTGTCAATGGGAGGGGATTCGGGTTGAAAAGTGAATTCAAGGGCCACAGATAAATCATGGCAGGCAAGCATAATTCAACATCAAAGGCCCCACAATTGCAGTACTCACTGTAAAACCCATAATTAAGATACTCTGCAGCTGGAATTGCACATACATACCCAATGACATCAGCAGCATCCATAGCACAATAGTATAAAGTGTGAAAGCACCTCACACACACTTGTGTATTCCCATACACTTTGCACCATCGGTGTAAACAGACGGGGAACTTTTACAATGTACATGTTGGGAGCTGCCATAGCTTTGATTCACCAGCATGTATTGGGGACTGAAGGTGGTGTGGAGGATGATGCTGACAACCACCTCAGGCTCCGGAGGTGAAGAGTGTTCAGACCAAGGGTAACCTACCAGGGGCTAAATGAGCTGGAGATAGTAGAGCATTACAGGGTGGACAGGGATGCCATACAGCAACTTGTTGAGCTGTGCCGGCCATGCCTCAGAGCGAGAAATAACAGAGGGGAACCCATCCCAGTGGACACGAAGGTATGTGTAAGCTTGAGAATACTAGCCACAGGTACCTATCAAAGGCCAACTGGGGATATCCTGGGGGTCTCACAGGCATCAGCATCCAGGGTACTCCACCAGTTCCTGGATGCCATGTTACCACATGCCAATGAGCACTTATACTTCCCCCGAACGCAGGAGGAGTTGGCCAGCAATATGCGTCTCTTCCACCGTGTGGCAGAATACCCGGAGGTACTGGGTGCAATAGACTGCATGCACATACACATCTAGTCACCACCCGGTGAGCAGGGTAGGCACTACATAAACCGCAAGGGATACCCCTCCATCAAATGCCAGATCGTGTGCAATGCCCAGGGCATTATCATAGATGTGTGTGCTGGCAGCCCTGGAAGCTATCACGACTCTCACATCTGGCATGCCTCACAGCTGTATCAGGTATTTGCCAGGGGGGACATCCCATATGGCTACCTGGTGGAGGATGCTGGCTATGCACTGGAACCATGGATGATGACTCCTATCAGAAATGCACACACACACACCCATGCAAGAACGCCATAATGAGGCACACGCACAAACCAGAATCATCATAGAGTGTGTGTTTGGGATGCTGAAACCATGGTTTTGTTGCTTGGACATATCTGGTGGAGCCTTGCAGTACTCTCCAGGCACGTGTGCCCACATCTTCATAATATGTGCCATGCTACACAATATGATACTGTGGAAACAGCTGCAGCAGGGACAGAATGGTGAAGGCCCTCACAGCCCACCACCATTGCCAAGGGCCCCATAGGCACAGAGGTACTCAGACCATGAACACCCTGAGCCAGCCCCAGTAAGCAGATGGAGGCATGCCCAGTATGCCCATGCCTTGGCAAAGAGGGAACATATAGCACACACACTGACGGTGTAGCACCTACGGACTGACATCCTTCTCCACCTGCACACACAGTAAACATGGATGGCACACACGCAAGAACACCTGTAAATTGTCATGTATAGGTCGTCTACTGTGTGCATCCTGCATAGGCAGCCCTCAACTATTGCACACACAACCGCTGTTGGCACAAGGTAAGTCAACACCTGAAAAGTAAATTAAGCTGTCAACATGTGCTGATACTGTATGTATAGGTTCATAGGTACATAGGTAGGTACTTGGCTAACTGCCTGAGGCCATTCATACGCCTAGCCGAAATGTGTCAGCTGTCACCACCCCATTGATTAACTAACTGTCCCTCTGTGGAGCAGAGCCAGTTGCGGGATCCCTTGGGTGTACCCACTGTTCCCCATCCACTCTGCAAGGTGTCCCTGTAGTGTTAGTGAGGGGCTCCATATAATGTAATCAGGGATGTAGTTCCAAAGCATGGGGAGTACCTGTGACAGGAATCTGTCACTCCAGCTTCTTCCAGTTATGGTTGTGGCAAGGTGTAGCTCATTACAGTGTATGGCTCACTGTGACATGGATTCCCATAGGTGGAGCATATCCATTAAGCCTGACTTGGACATGGTTTTGTTGGGCAGCAAAGATCATTTCTGAGTAAACGAGATGCCACTGAGTAATGCAAGAGTTCATGCAGTCTGGCAGCAGAGGACACATGTCTGAGTCCAGTAATGCTCTTGGCGAGGTATGTTCGTGGACCCTCCAGCTGTTGGATGTGTGTTCTGAGGTACATCCCAAATGGGATATCATACTCGATGATGGGATTGATGAGTGATGAGTAAAGGGGCACAATAACCTCAGTATGTCTAGATGAGAACCCTTAAGTAATCAGATGGCCTACATAGAAGGATGGCCTAATTACTTTGGAGATATGATTGTCAAAGGAGAGATCACTATCTAATGTAGTCCCCACATATTCATTACCTCATCTGTATTAAAGTGGCTGCCACTCATGTGTTAATATGTGGATGTTTAGTTTTCCCAACATGAAATGACCATGCAGTTCGTGGCCTTTAGCTGGAGGCCATGATTGTGACACCCTGTGTTGGTCTGTGTGAGGCCCCTTGAAGGACATCTGTGACAGCTGGACTATGAATTATGGCTCCCAGTTTACAGTAATCACCAAACACGGTCTGCTGTAGTCCACCTGTGTTTGTCTGTACCTCTGAGATGTATATGGCAAACAGTAGTAGGGGTCCCAAGACTGAGTCCTGTGGGACACCAGTTGTGACTGGTTAAAAGTTGGACCTGGAGGCTGCTAGGCTTACCATGTGGGTTCTGTGTAAGCCTGTTAGCACCCCAACCTGTGATGTATGGGTGTATGTACTGGCTGGTGAGTTTATAAACAGTACCTGAGTGGGGAATGGTGTCATAATCCTTGGCGAGGTCCAGGTAGTATGTGTGAACTACCACACCCCACATCTAAAGTCTAAGTGACTGTAAGACGTCAAACAGGTTCAGTAGGCATGATCTGCACTCAATCAAGCAGACCTGGGTTGGGTCGAGTGTCTGGAGGTTCCCAATGTCTCTGTTAATGAGTTCCATGATGATTCACTCCATAGCCTTGCAGACCAGGCTAGTCAGGCTTATAGGGCAATAGTTACCGGGGTCCGTTGTGGCACCACCTTTGTGGAGTGGGATAACTGTTGCTGTGTGCCACTCTGTGGGTATATAGCCTGTATAGAGTCTGTGTTTGAACAGTGTGTTTAGATGAGGGGTTAGTTCATATGGAGCTCATGTAAGACACAGCCTGGGACACTGTCTGGTCCCATTGAGGCTGTATTTGTGACTTTGGATACGGCTGTTTTATCTTGTGTGTCGGTGATTGCTGGGGCCATACATTCTTCTGGCGCTTACGTAATTTTCATTTCATTTTATTCTTTGGTGTTTTTACATTAGTGATAAAATTTTCAAAGGTTCGTTCAGTGTTGGTGGATTATCTCCGAGGTTCCGGCCCCATTGTGCTTTTTTGGATTCTGAATTCTTCTGGTATGGTTAAGGGCCATTTAGGGGTTGAGAGGGGTGTGAAGTTTGCACTGAACCTGTCTGCCAAAATGTTGGCAATATCAGTCGGTTCAGTGTATTTTGCCAGTCTGCACCAACTCTGTGCAGATCTGAGAGTTCCCACTTAGGTTCTTGACATAGCTAAAGAATGCTTTGTGGTTGTCTGTAGGGTCCTTGGGAAATTGTTTTTTGCAGCTAGCCTTGGAAGATTTCATGAGGGATCGCAGTTTCTTGCTGATACTGAGCAGGGATGTCTGCCCTAGGGATTTCGCTCTTATCTGTACTAGTTACCTCCTACTGTTGTAGAGCCTGTGTATGGCAGAGGTACACCAAACCGGTTTCCAGTTCTTGGAGGAGTGAGTCTAGGTTTGACTTGGGATAGCACAATCCATGCATTCCTGCAGATGATCATAGAGTGCCTTTGTATATGTTTCAGCATCTTGGACAGCATTGTCCATTGGCGTGGGAGCTGTGAACCGTTCCACCTCGGGCATAAGCAACGTGAAGTCTGTTTTGGAAAATATTTTCATGGTGGTTTCCTTATTTGGGGTTGTGGGCGGAATGTGAATATCCAGAGTGATTAGTCTATGGTCTGATCTAACCAGTGAGGGGTTGATGGTTGTGGAACACTGGTCACCCATGTTAGTGATGACCAGGTCCAATATGTTGTTCCCTCTGGTGGGGGTGTAGACCAGTTGTTCCAGGGCATTTGAGTCAAGTAATTCTAGGAAGCACTGGGAAAGGGAGTTAGTACTTGAGTAGTTCTCCCAGTTAATGTTTGGGTAGTTGAAATCACCCAGTATTAGGGTGTTTGGTAGGACTCACATATTTCCCAGTGTCCCCAGAAATGCGGAATATGGGTCCTGGGTCATGGTGGGTGATCTGTAGCAAGCTACAATTTGGATTGCAGTGTTGCCTATTGTCCAGTTGCATTGGATGATCTCTGATGTATCATGCTGTGCCACTAACCTGGAGGTGTGAGTATCCTTGATGAATATGGATACACCTCCACCTTTTGTGTTCCAGTCTGGATTCTGTGGCCGAAAGGTGTGGTATGAGTTATAGCCTGGTGGTGCTAGGGTGCTCTTTGGAGCCTTAAACCAGGTGTCTGTCACTGCACAGATATTGATGTTCTCCATACTGAGGAGTGCCTCGAGTGTGTGCAATTTGAGGTGTAGACTTCTGGCGTTGAGTAGCAATACCCTCAGTTTCTGGTTACTTGTGCTATGTACGATGGTGGGTTTGTCTTATGAGCCTTGCCTAAAAGTCCACCTTGCCTAATATCCACCTCTCTACTATTATTTGCAAGCAATGACAGCTGTGCATGTGTACATGTTCTGCAAATGTGTGCTGGTCCTTGTTACATGGCTGTGCCAAATGGCTATGTGCACACCTACATGGAGTGGATATTGACAGTAGAGACACTCTGGTTGAACATTTAGATTTGTGTAGCCTAACCTCTCACAGACTAACAGTTGCTTGGAAATATGTTGACAGTACTGGTAATGAAACAGGGTGCATATCATCTTTAACTCCAGTGTTACATTTGCAGTAGGAGTGTAAGATGTAGGAAACTGCTGCCCATGTGTAATAGCTGCTTCATAGGTGATGGCATACACTATCTGATTATATCCTGATCATGTGGATAGTGGCAGCAGAGTCTATTGATATTTGACTCTGTGTGGGGAGTGGGTATCTGTGCCCAACAGAGCTCATGGTTCTGCTGGGTACAGCCCTGTTCACACTTGCATCATCTGTAATCAACTATCAGGATGTGATGTGGCCCTCGGAGGGGGATTGCTACTAAAGGTAGCTACCATGCTCCTGTAACAGCTAGTGTTGCCACGTCCATAACTCAAATACTTACATGTGAGCATCACTGTCTAAAACATCTTCATAAGCAGTAAGTATACTAAATACAGTACGTGGTACTTGTAGTACTGAATGCTCATACAGGCATGTCCACTAGTCAGCTACTGGTGGTTACTAATGTCAGCTTTGTGTATGTGGCCATCCTGGGGGAATGCAATCTCTATGCCATGTACACTGCTAAACCCGCCTAACACCACACTCCACACATTGTCTGGGATGCAGCTACAGGGGTGAACTTGGAGGCAGTCCATACTACACCCATGACTGAACTAGACAGTCAAGAGGTGTAGGTTAACACATGCATCTCATCACCCCAACCAACACATACCCTTACCAGAACACAGTAAGGACGCACACACATTCCACCAGATATCCCACACATCCACAGAGGCCTCTAAGTATCTGGGCAAACAAGAGGCCTCCCAAGTTGGAATAGACAGACAACAGAATACAAAGACTGTATGACATAGTTTGCATAATTGTGTCGCACCTCAGAACACCTGGCTGGAAACATGGCCAACAGTACTCATTTGTGAACGCAAACCCTAGCACTATGTTACACACCAAGCTATATGAGGGCAAAGATACAGTCAACTGCCTGTCTGCCATGATTAGCCACATACCCGTACACTCCGACCACCTTTAGAACTATACACTCTGGCATATGCTATGTTGTTGTGCAGGACCTGTGACGCAGTAGCCTGGACTGCATGGAAACACATGTAGGAACTGTCAGGTCTTGTAGCCCATGCAGGTATGTTCCAAGTCCTGGGTAGCATTCTGCCAGTGGCCAGAATGATGCAGCAGTACAGGGACAAGGATTGCATTCCACAATCGTGAAATGTACTGGTGTAATTCAAAGAGTATCCAGCATCTCTCTGCCTGGGATAACATGGTTGACAGACCATGATGCTTTGCCAGGCAGGGCCTGCACTTGTCACCCCCGAGAATCTGGATACTGGCAACGGCTCATGCTTCCCCTATACTGCCCTCATCATACCAGGTTCAAGTGAAAGTCCACTGGTGCAGCAGGGACAGCCAAGAAATAAACTGTGGGTCTTGCTACTCATCATGCCAGGTTCAAGTGAAAGCCCACTGGTGCAACAGGGACAGCCAAGAAATAAACTGTGGGTCTTGCTACTCAGTGATACAAATCAGGTACTCAATATGGACTCACGGCAATTTGAAACATGGAGAACATATCTGTGCAGTGATTGAGATATGGTTCAACGCTTTGGAGAGCACCCCTGCATGACCACGGTATAACACATACCTCACCTCTTGGCCAACATCCTTTATTGGAACACATGGGCCACAGGTGTGTCTAACCTTCTGAGGGATATGTACACCCCCACGCAAGTTGCACTTGCACAATGTAAGATGCATTATGCTGAGCAACTACCTTTGTGCCGAAATGTAATCCAAATTGCAACTTGTGACAGATCATCCACCATGCCTCAGAAATCCCAACTGTCATTGTGCTGTAATGGGGAATACCAGTTGTGAGACAGGACATCATAATCATGGCCACTCAGCTATCCCATTATGAACTGGGAAGACTCATCATGTACCAACACATGCTCAATGCATGTTGGATGTCATCAGCACCAATGACCTGGATCACCATAGTCACACCAACAGGGCTAAGAGCATGCCACACATGGTCAGTCTTCAAAGCTAATGTTATGCTCCTTAAGAGCGAAGTGGTGACGGTCATGGCACCCATGCAGGTGTACAATGCATGTGCAAATGCTGGGTCCTACACAAATGCACTTTAGGCACTCACATATGTGCAGTGATTGCACCATTGAAACAGGATTCAAACAAACACAAACATGAAGGCAAAGCAGTGGTACCCTGCCTTAAACTGTACCACAGAAGGTAGTAACTGTTGCAAGAGTCAACACACATAAGTGGAAGCTGATCCATGGTCAGCCTCAGTAAGATGCAGATACACCATATAATGCCACGCAAAGCTACTGTGAAACTACTCATCCACATATTATGAGGCCAAACACAGAGGATTTCATTGCTGTGTCATGAAACATAATGGCAACAACAAGACCTGTTGTGCTTCACAGCACTGTGGCATGAGAAGTACTGCACCTAAGGAAATAGCACCTGTTCAGTCAGATAGGGTCTTGAATAACATAAGCACACTGTTCCCCCCAGCAGGTACACATTCATATATCCATGTACACTACAGAGCCCCTGTAGTAACAACTATACAGGTACAAGCACTCTCTAATGCCATACATACAGGCTACATGGGACCTGTACACATTCCAGGTTATATCCAACACAAATGTCAAAACAATCTGCTCCCCACATAAACATCTCGTACAATCATAGCTTCATGCCAGGCTGTGTACACACACTGAATGGTGCACAGCAACAGTCATCTGTTAATTCTGTCAATATCCGAGGGACCCTGGTATGTGTGCAGCTGACCTGGTTACAAACAGTGGTATCATTGCATTGCACAACACATAATGCAACTGTGCCAGTACATGGGTACTCTGCACAGTTGTTGTAGGGCTATCAGTACATGGGTACTCTGCACAGTTGTTGTAGGGCTAGGTACAGTCCACCAGTCAAAGGTTACTTGGTGTTGTACCATTACATGTCATACCACATGTATGGATGTGTGTTGGTGGCCTGAGGACATGGTGGTGTCTGAGGATTACATCCTAGAATGCAGCTTTTGACACTGTGGCCTGTACCTGGCTCATTTGTGATGACTTATGTTGGAGTACTGGTCTGTACATGTGAGTAGCCATTATGAATGTGGGGACACTACCACCTGGAGTGGTCCATACCAGTGTTATGGCCCACATGTCTGGTTCTGAGTTATATGGTGGTAGTGCTATTGTGCACTACAGAGCCTTTAGCCAGGTGTTCCTCACCGTACAGATGTCAGTATTCCCCATTGTAGGTTCAACAGTGAGCAGCTGTGATTATGACAGCAACACATCTAGCACTGATTATCATAAGAATACAATGCAATTGTCTTCTAGGTGTCCAGGTGTTATCCTGTATTTAGGTCATTTGCCTTGGAATGGCACTATATGGGCAAATGCGAACAATGTATTATCACCACTCCCTTGAATCATGGATGCATGTGATCTGTGACAAAGGCTTGTCTTCTGTCAGTCATGTCATCCCAGACTGACGGACACTGGACAACCTCATAATTACAGCAGGACATGGGCTCATTGTGTTGGTCAAGCAGTTGTCATTCCTAGCATGAAATCACTGTGAGTGGTAGTATTGCGCTTGGTATAGACTGATACATCTAAGGTGATGGACACCAGCAGATGTTGTATAGATGACCAGTGTCAGATACATGTACTGCAGAGTTCCTGCTAACAATGACAACTACTAACACCAAAGACCATTACAACATGTTCTGTATGTCTAACTTGTATGCACATGGCCACTGTGGCCTTCCGTGTTTAGAATCGGAGTGCTTCCCAAACAGCCCTGTGCTACTAAGTGTATGAGCATGCCCAGTATAACCTTGTATATTTGGACTCATAGTGCATTCCAAACAGCCCTGTGCTAATAAGTGTGTGAGCATGCCCACTGACACCTTGTGTAAGTTATGTGCTTCTATGTGTATGAGCATGGCCATTGTAACCCTGTATAGTGATAGTAGTTGTCCATTCCACAGAAGGGCATACTCCTGTTCAGGATGGACTCCTATGTTAAACACACAGGTTCACAGCTATGTACATCTTAACTGTCAGCATCCCTGTTGATGTCCGCAATCCCAGAAGGTCATGATGATTACGTTGGAATGTGTAATCTCTGTGGCGCAACTTGTAACTGCGTTGTACTGTAATAGTGATCTGTAGATAGATAGGTGTTCTGATCCCATCACTGGCGTGTGTGTGTGTCTGTCTGCCGGTGGACATTGCCATACATTTCCTATACTCAACTTTGGCAAGGCTGATGTCACCCACCTAGGAGTACACCTCTGGGATTGCTGTGACCCAGTAATCTCGATAGTGCATAGGTTGGTTCATAGGTTGGTACTAGGCTATTGGCCCTAGGGCCTATAGAAGCCTAGCCATAACAATTCCCTAGCTATTTCTTCCCACACTATTTACTTCCCTGGACCCCTGTCTAGCAGAGTGACTGATGTGATCCCTGGGGTGAATTTCATTTCTCCCATCCAGTCATCAAGGTTCTTTTAGAAGAGGGCCGAAGAGGTGCTCTGCTTGTAGGTTCATAGGTGCATTCTGTAACTGTATAATGCTGTAGTGTGATAAAGTAGTTAGGTCGGTGTTCTAATCCCAGACATGCCAAGTGTGTGTGTGTGTGTGTGTGTGTGTGTGTGTGTGTGTGTGTGTGTGTGTGTGTGTGGCCATCTGCTGGTGAACACAACAATGCTTTTTAGAGTACTCACACTCTGTACATTTCCTATACTCAACTTTGGCAAGGCTGATGATGTCACCCACCTAGGAATACACCTCTGGGATTGCTGTGACCCAGTAACCTCGATAGCGTGTTCTGTAACTGTGTAATGCTGTAGTGTGATAAAGTAGTTTGGTCGGTGTTCTAATCCTAGACATGCCAAGTGTGAGTGAGTGTGTGTGTGTGTGTGTGTGTGTGTGTGTGTGTGTGTGTGTGTGTGTGTGTGTGTGTGTGTGTCCATCTGCCGGTGGACAGAACAATGCTTTTTAGAGTACTCAAACTCTGTACAATTCCTATACTCAGCTTTGGCAAGGCTGATGATGTCATGCACCTAGAAATGCACCTCTTGGATTGCTGTGACTCAGTAATCTCGGTAGCGTGTTCTGTAACTGCGTAATGCTGTAGTGTGTTAAAATAGTCAGGATAGGTGTTCTAATACAAGTCATAGCAGGTGTGTGTTTATCAGTCATACCCTATGTGTTGGAGGCTGTGAGTGTCTTGCCACTGGATGTGTTGAGGAGTGTGTTTTGTAGTTTACCTATATAGTGGCCATATAAGTTACAATCAGCCAAGAGACTGGGTTGGCATGACATGCCCATACATTTGGCAATAGGCCTGGTGAGTAAAGTCTGCAACCCCTAATATTACCCAGAATACAGTCTGAGCCCATGTGTCGGACAGAAAACACACTTGCCCTGTGATTAACACCAGTACATAATACAGGAGCTGCTGGTGTTTACCTTTTCATTCTTTCCCAATGCTTTGGTATCATGAGGTTTGTTCTTGGGGTATATAATCTATATCTATGTATGTGTGTGTGTATGTGTATATATATATATATATATATATATATATATATATATATATATATATATATATATATATAGACATTAACACACATACATCTACGTAATGGAATACATGTCCTATACTGTTGAATGACTGTGCTGGATAATATGTTCGTGATAACAACCAGCGTCTGTATATCTGCCATGGCTTAGTAGTAAAGCATATCGGCTGTGGTGTGCAGGGTTTTGAGCCTTGCAGAGGCCAGTTATCTTGGTGCTGGGCAGGACAAGGGCCATTGGATACGGAGTGAGTAAGGCACTTTTAAGCTGTTGTGTGCGGATTTGGGCGATGGTAAGCAGCGATTAGTTTAGGGGAGGCTCAGTATGGGACATTTAACTATGCATTAGCAGGCAATTCTATGTGAATGAGGTAAAGGATAGTGAATCCCAGTTTTCTCCAGGGTGTGAGGCAGGTCCCAAGAGTGTAAGAGTATAGCTATCCGGGAGCAAGACTTGGATATAGGTGACATCATGGGGGGGGTGTCAGACATACTGTAAGTGGATTGGAGCTCTGTGGCCCGGAATTGCTCCCAGCTTAGCTCGGCTAAGCTGTGGGTGTGCCTATACCTGCCTAGGGCAATCGGAAGGGGGTAACAGCAGTAGGAAAGTAATCAAGGAGAACTAGCTGAGCTGTCAGGTGAAATGTATCGGGATCAGCCAATTACAGAGGCAGCAGACCAGCCCAGCCCAGAACACTACTATAAACTAAGCAAACACCTTCCTCTCTGGTTTTTCCACTCTACACCACTGGTGTATACAAGCGGGGAAATTTTATCGAACAAACCTACAAAATGAGAAGGGCTGCAGCAGGCAACATAGAACAACATATGCAAGAGGCTGAGGGTGGTGAGGATGTGAATGCTGCCAAACAACCCACAGTGAGGAGACAGAGAAGAGTGTACAGACTCAGGGTATCCTACCAGGGTCTACATGAGCTGGAGATAGTGGAGTGCTGTAGGGTGGACAGAGACCTCCTACAACAAATTGTTAAGCTGTGACAGCCACATCTGACACAAACAGGCCAAAGGGAACCCATCCCAGTGGATACCAAGGTATGTATAGGCCTAGGTATACTGAACACTGGTACCTCCCAAAGCACAACTGGGGATATCATGGGGATCTCACAGGCATCAGCATCCAGAGTATTCCACCAGTTCCTGGATGCCATGTCAGCACATGCCAGTGAGCACGTATATTTCCTCAACACACGTGAGGTGTTGACCAGCAATATGCATCTCTTCCACCAAATAGAAGACTACCCTGGGGTAGTGGGTGCTATAGACTGCACGCACATATGCATCAAAGCACCACCCGGTGAGCAGGGTAGGGCCTACATCAACTGCAGGGGCATCCCCTCGATCAACTGCTAGGTCGTATGTGATGCCCAGGGCATTATAATGAATGTGTGTGCTGGCTGCCCTGGAAGCTATGATGATTCTGAAATATGGCATCTGATGCAGCTGTATCACAGGTTTGCCAATATGGACATCCCCTACGGTCACCTAGTGGGGCATGCTGGGTACCCACTGGAGCCGTGACTGATGACACCCATCAGAAATGCAGACACGCCTGAACAACAACACCATAATGAGGCACACGCACAGGCCAGACATATAGTAGAGCATGTGTTTGGGATGCTCCAGACACGGTTCCAGTGTCTGGACATATCTAGTGGAGCCTTGCAGTATTCACCAGCTACATGCACCTAAATTGTTATGGTATGTGCTGTGCTACACAATATGATCCTGCGGAAACAGCTGCAGCAGGAACAGCATGGGGCAGGGCCACACAGCCCCCCACCAATGCCAAGGCCTGTGCTGACACAGAGTGACTCAGAGGGGGAACAACCTGAGCCTGTCCCAGTAGGCAGATAGAGGTGTGCCCAGTTTGACCTGGCCTTGGCAAAGAGGCAACCCATAGCATATGCACTGACACAGTAGTGACCCAGGGAATGACACCCTCTCTGACTCGCACATACAGTAAAAGGAATGCCAAACATGACACTACCTGTGCTCAACCACGTATATTTATTTATTTATTTATTGACATTTGTTAACCGGGTTTGTCCAACTGGGCTTGTGGCCCATTTTCAGTGGAGACCCGAGGAGAAAAGCTCCAGTAGTACATTTTAAACAAGTACAACTTTAAACAATATTGATATAATAGCAATTATAGCAAAAAGATTCACATATGTTGGGTTACATGCATAAAGTTAAAGTTGCATTAAAAAGAAGCTAAGTAACAATTTTACATTGATATAGTTCAACAGGTCAACAATAAAAAAATTTTGTTTGTGCAAAATTATGCAAATGCATAGTAGACACATTGGAGAGAGAGAGGTGTAATGAGGTACTAAGTATGGTCCTTTTGAGGGTACATAAAGGGAAGGAAGACTAGGTAGGGTCATGGCAAGGGCAGGTTCTGGAATTGAGAAAATAAGCTTTTTGTTCATTTTTAAAGTGTGAAGTGCGGGAGATTGAACATAAGTCAAGGGGACATTTGTTCCAAGCATGGGCAAGGTAGTGTTTGTAGAGTAGTTTGCCTACTGACCTTTTTGGGTGGTAGATATCAAGTAATTGTTGGTTAGAAGTACAGTGGGTCTGGGATGGGATGTAGATGGAGACTAAGAAAGATAGAGATGGACAGAAGGAGGGTTTATAAAGAATAGAGTGTAGCATTTGAAATTGATAAGATAGCAGAAATTGGGGAAGTTCAAGCCATTGAAGAGAGTTTAAAGAAATGCAGTGGTGTGAGTTGTATGGGGAGTTAGTAATGAATCTGGCTATTCTATTTTATGGTAAGTCTGTTGGAGTTTGTTTAGAGTGGAGGCCTAGATACTGGTAAGAATTGGGGCAGCGTATAAGAGGGAGGGGAGGAGGAGTGCCTGGCCCAGGGTAAGTCTAGATTCAGGGGTTAGGAATATTTTGTTCTGATATAGCAGACCTATTTTCTGTTTTTTTTTTTCATACATTGGAGTATGTGTAGGTTGAACTTTAGTTCATCATCGATAATGACCCCTAGAAGTTTTGTGTGGGTGTCAAGTTGGATAGTTGTATTGTTAGAAGATGTAATAAAAAAGGAGGTTTTGTGATGAGAAAGAGAACGGGGAAGGAAAAGTAGGAGTTTGGTCTTTTTGGGATTTAGGATCAATAGGTTGTGAGATAGCCATTGTTCAGCGGATAATAGGGCCTGCTGGGTCAGGGAGTATAGTTCAGGAATGTTATTTGAGATGGATATAAGTGTGGAGTCGTTGGCATACTGAATAAGGGAGGATTCTTTTCATGAGGTGTAAAGATCATTGGTGAAGATGTTAAACAAAAGGGGTCCCAAGATGGAGCCTTGGGGAACATCAGTGGAGATGGGAAGGAAAGGTGAGGAGGATGAGAGCCATTTCACAGATTCTTCCCTGCCAGATAGGTAACTATTAAACCAGGCAAGTGTGGAGGGGGATAGGTGTAGATTTGCGAGTTTGGATAGTAGTAGAGGATAAGAGACAGTATTGAAGGCTTTGGAGAGATCTAGGAAGAGACAGGAAATTAGTTTATTGTTGTCTAGGGCCTCTGCAATGATATAAGTGAAAGAGAGGAGGGCAGTGGTGGTGCTGTGATGAGGACGAAATCCATGTTGGGTAGGGGTAAGTAAATGATGTGTGAGGAGCTGATTGAGAAGCTGTGAGTGAATACATTTTTCTAATATCTTGGAGGGGGGGACAGAATGGCAATGGATCGGTAGTTTGAGGGGTCTGTGGAGTTTCCACCTTTATGAAGAGGGATAGTGAAGAAAGATTTCCAAAGGGTGGGGACAGTTGATTCCAGAATAGATTGATTAATTAGTATAGATATAGGATAGGCAATTGAGTCAGCAGCAAATTTGAGGAATGTAGGAGATAGATTGTCAGTGGAAGGAGAGCAAGGTGTTAGCTTGAGTAGTAGAGATTTGATGTAAGTAATGGGAAATGACTCAAAAGAAAACAAAGTTGTGTTAGTGGGACTTGGGGGGGGGGGGGGTGGGTATTGAAGTAGAGTTTGTCTTAGAGGTTACCAAATTTTGGATGGAAGAGATAAAGTGTTTATTCAGGAGGGTAGCTGTTTCCTGAGAGGAAGAGTTAGGGTATGGGGAGGGATTAGAAGGCTTTCTGGGATAGAGGATGTTAAGAGTTGACCAAAATTTTCGAGGATTGGATTTGTTGTTAAGCTGAGCAGAGCTATAGTATAACTTTTTGTCATTAGTTGTATGTTTTTTTTGCAAGGTTCCTCAGTTGCCTGTATTTTTGACGAAAAGGTGGTTGTTTAGTTTTAGTCCAGGTTTTCCAAGCACAATCTCTTTTTTTCATAAGGGACCTAGTCTCTTTGAAGAGGCAGGGAGCATGATTTGATTTTACTCTGATCTTCCTAGAGAGAGCTAAGGAGTTTAGAGTATTCATGAAGATGCTTTTGGAAGTGCTTACAGCATCATTTAGGGGGAGGTGTTTTAGGATGGACCAATCTGTGTTGTGGAGAATGGAGTTAAATTGGGATGAATTGAAAGTCGATAGTCTTGACAGTCTTTGATAAGGTGGGGCGTAGGAATATGGGAGTAGTGTCTTAAGATGGTGGTAGGGAGATAATCACTGAGGGAGTCGGGTAAGGTGGTGGGATTGTGGTATTGGTGGGGGGAATTGGTAAGGATCCAGTCTATGATGGAGCTGGAATTGGAATTTTTATGGAAGCGAGTGGGAGATGTTATAAGTTGGTGGAAGCCGTGTAGGTGGATACTGAGTTGGGGGAAGTCAGTTGTGAGTTTGGACCAATCAATGTTGATATCACCAAGGATAAGTGACTCATAAAGTATGTTGTGGGGGAACCGGGATAGGATGTTTTCAAGAATGGGCAGATCGTTACCAGGAGGAAGGTAGATAGAGGCAATTGCAAGCTTTTTGTGGGGATTCAGATGGCAGTTAAGGATGATGATTTCAGCTGGGAGGAAGTCAGGAATTGGGGAAGGGTATGGTGAGAGGTTAAGGTTGTTTGGGTAGAGGATGGCCACGCCACCACTTTTTTTTACAGGTCTATCAGATCAGAAGATATTATAACCTGGTGAGAGTATTTCACTATTTGAGATTTGTGGCTTGAGCCACATGTATAGGGAGTGTATTATGTGCATCCGACATAGGCAGCCCTCTAGCACCATCCTCACGTCTGGTACACCCTCAAGGTAAGTCAGTCAACCTATCAAGTGCCAAATGGAGTAGTATGTGTTGTTAACTGTAGCTGTGGTATGGATGTGAGCATGCAAGGGAATTGGGAGGCCGAATGTTAAGGCAGCAGACAGTAGACACCCATAGTAGCACCATGACATCTGTAACACATACTGGAGTCACCATAGTAGCCAGTACTACACAGGGTGACAAAACTCAGTACAGGTAATGGGCTGAGCGACATGTGTGTCCATAAGACCCACACAAGTCTCAGCCAGCAAGACAGGTGTAGACAGACACAAACAAATGCTGTACTATGGCCTCTGACTGTGCCCTATGGGTAACCCCTCCCCCAGACCCACACAGACAGACTACAGCAGGGCAGCCAGTTGGATGTAAGTTATGAAGGCTAGGAAATCAGACACTAATATGTTGGTAATTAAAGCTAAGATCTGTAGTACACTCCTCTAGCCAGCTCAATAGGTAAGACTACACACTGAAATGGAGTACCTGACATACCAGTACAGTCCTAGCAAATGTGTACAGGTGTCAAGTGTGCCCCCCATCCAGTGTACACTTATAGCAACAGTCAGGTGTGCCCCCCGCTCCTGTGTAGGAATGTAGATACAGTCAGGTGCCACCCCCCACTATGCAGACATGTAGCAACAGTCAATGCCAAATGACTGATGGATACCCTGCAGACTCAGCATGCTACCTGTCGGTGTACAACACAAAGGTCGGCACCGCAGTACAAACTACCTGGACTTGTTCCACACATGCAGTACAGATGGCCATGCTGGGCATGCTCACACACTTGAAGGTATGAAGGCAGTGTCAGTCAGCAACATACTGAAAGGTCATACTGGGCATGCTCACACACTTAAGCACATGAAGGCCATGTCTGCAAACACCATTGGTCCAGACGTATCTGGCAGTCGCAGTTCTTAATGCAGACACATGTCAGTATGCACCATCCCTGCCTTGCACACACAGTGGATAGGAATACAGGCATAAATGTAAGGACAACACACTGTAATAAGCCAAAGGTAAATGGACATAGATGTGTGGAAGAGGGTGACCATGACAATGAGCCATCTGGGCCTGTCCCACCCAGCACACAGCCAAAGGACCCCAAACAGATGAGGTGCAGATGTCATTCACTGCAGATACTAGCCACCAGTATCTGTCAGCATGACAGACTATGTGGTGCACTTGCCAGCTGTGCAATATAACGAGAAAATCCAGTGACCAGGATGTACACAAAACTAGGAAATAACCAAACCAAAAACCAGGAAGCAGAACAGCCAGCAAATAGTCGGTAAAACTGAATACTTTAATCCAGTTGAACAAGCCTTAAACACAAGCGCTTTCGCTCTGAAAATTCTGAGCTTTCTCAAGTGACACCATCTTATTACAACAGGTGCCTTTTATAACTTACTAGTCTTTCCGTTAATTTAAAAAACATGCTGTTAATCAGCGCTTTAAAAGAGCTATCCCTTTTATTACATACATCCCACCCCCCCCAAACATTAGACACAAAAAATTTTTTTTTAAATACAAAACAAATCTTTGTAAGTATACTTTACATTCATTTATTAATTAAAAAGACTATATTTCAACCCTGAATTAAGATAAAGACCAAGCATTTAAAACTTCCTAGGTGGTTTTAATACGTACAGTATGTCTTACTCTAAAAGACAGTAAAAAAATATGCATTAAATATTGTCTCTTTCAAAATGTGTGTATGCTTTATAAAAATATTCGATTAAAAACCATGAATTACCTGCTAGTTGTTACAGTCCACCAACCTTACTACCAGATCTTTAAATATTAAAAAATTCTTATTAATAAATATGAAAAGAGCTAGTGGGTTGTAAAACATTCCTATGTCCAGTGCCCCTTAGGGATCACTACTACACAAAAACCTTTAGATGTTGTTGGTATTTAACCACATACAGTCATAAAGACTCTGTTTCAAATGGTGAATACAGCACTCTACAATCTTGCCCTCCTTAATTTCAGTACTGGTTTAATACTAATAGTACCGTTAAGCCCAGGAGGTCTCCCTGCATCAAGTTTTAACTGCCAAAGGAGCTCGCGGTATTCAAGGGTCGATTCCCAATCACCACCCCGGCATCCGGCTCCACCTGCTCAAGAACCATAAATTTCAAATTAATGTTAGAACAGCTAAGGGAGTGCTTGAAAAAAGCATTGGTCTCCTTCCTTTTAGTGATATCGTAAAAATGTTCATAAATCCGTTTGCGGAGCTCCCTTTCCGTCTTCCCTACATAGAAACTTTTACTTGTGGTACAAAAACCTAGGTATACCACCCCTTTAGTACCACATGTGAAATAACCTGGTGGATGGATTTTAAACCTTCTGGATGGAATAACCAGAAATTTGTCATCCAAAATGGCATGACATTGGCTACATGCTCCACATCTGTAAGTACCCACCCTTGTTGAGTTTACCTTCCTCTTAGTGTTTTGCTTCTTTTATAACATTTCTTTGAAATTTACGCCCCTTTTCCTTACAAAGTTAGGTTGAGCGGGCAGTAAACCCCTGAATTCCTCAAAAAGGGCAAGAACAGGCCAGTGTTTTCTTAGCGTTTCTTCCATTTCCCTTGAATGCAAAGAGTAGGTATAAACGAAGCTGTTTCTAAAGTTGTCAGATGTAGCAGGTGCTGAGCTGGATGGTATGTCTATCCCTTTACCCAAAATCGGTATGTAGGCAGTGTCTCTTTTGGAGTCAACCTCTTCCGTCAAGCTCCTGAGAAGATCTAAGGGATAACCTCTTTCTAGGAATAAGGATTGCAAAACCTTGACTTCTGCTATGTAATCGTCGTGCCCACTACAAATTCTGCTAGCTCTTATGAGTTGCCCCTTTATAATACCCTTTTTTTTGAAAAAAAGGGTGTGCACTCTCATAATGCAATATTGAGTTAGAGAAAGTGGGCTTGCAGTACAATTTTGACTGAAAGGTGCTGTTAAGAGTAATCCTTATATACAGTAACATCTAAATAGTGTAACTTATCCAAGTCAATAGAGTGTGTGAATTGGAGAAAGTCAGTAGTTATGTTAATATAACTGAAAAACCTTTTTAGTTCGTCTTCAGTTTCACCCCAAAGAATGCAAATGTCATCAAGGTATCACCTGTAGAAGAGTAGATGATGCACCCAAGGGGGAACCAGCACAAACTTGTGCTCCCATACGTGAAGTACCACGTTGGCATAGAATGTAGCACAGGATGCCCCCATGGCTACTCCTCTACTTTGCTTAAAAAGCTCCCCATTGAAGAAGATAAAATTGTTCCGCAGAGCAATTTCCATAAACTCAACCATCAAATTAGTTAGTTTGTTACTCATGCTGGTTTCTTTGCTGAGAAACTCACTAAACCATTCCAAACCTTCCGTATGGGGTATGCTGGAAAAGAGATCCTTGATGACGATGGTTACCATGAGTAGTTTAGGGGAGAAACTGGTGGTGGGGAAATCACGCAGAAAATGCCAAGAGTCTTTACACACATGGCTGAGCAGGGGGGTGAATCCTTTAGTTAAGTAATCAATAAACTTCCCTATGGGCTCAGTGATCCCTCCCGCTCCTGCTACTATCGGTCTGAATTTTAATGGGTTTGTCCCCTTGTGAGTTTTTGGGATCCCAAACAAGACCGGTATCTTTGGTTTTTCTACATGCAAATAATTGTAAAGCTTTTCATTGATGGCATATTGCAACAAAAGATCTTTAAGATGGTAGTTAATTTGTGCTAAAGCAATGTTAACCTCATTACGTGAAACCGTAGAATATTGCTCGTCATTTTGAAGCATATTGTGAATATAAGCTTCATAATCTGCGGTGAACATGAGCACAACCCCACCACCCTTATCTGGTTTCATTATCCTGACTTTCTCCTCCTTGAGTTGGTTAATAAAACTAATCTCTTTAGTGGATAAATTGCTCGGGGGTAGGGATTTTTTACCAATAGATATTCTCCTAAAATCCTTTTCCACCAAATCCTCGAAAAGTAGAATTAGTGGGTGCAATGGGGGGTTAGCTACACTTTTACGGGTTAAACCTGTTCGCGTCAGTTGTTGCCCTTTGAACAGGTGTGTTAAATTTAACCCTCTAGTAAAAAGTTTTAGTTCAACCAAAGACTGTGTTAAATTCATTGGTTTAGAAGGGACGAAATGCAAACCACGGGTAAAAACATCAAATACCCAGTCCTCTAATTCTATATCTGTGTAGTTGTAAATTGTAAAGTTGTTCTTTTTTAGTGTAATACAATTCCCGTTAAAATCCACCATACTGTTGTCATTGGGAGTAACATGGAAATCAACAGTAGGTTCACTGTCTCTAATGATTTCTAGTACATCAAAGAAACTTCCTTCATTCATTACCTGCGGGTCCATGCCCTGGGTGCTTGCTTGTGTCCCCAAACCCCGGTCCTCCCGGGGTTCTGCTGAAAATCCTGGTTATTACCCCTTCTACCCTTTTCAGCAAGCCTTTCACTTCTCCGAGGTGGTTCCTCCACTTCCTCATGAACATCTACCTCCTGATTTTGTATTTCAGTGGAAACCCTGCTTGAAACCCCCTTGGTGTAACGGTTAGGGGAGGGGTAAGCCACCCCTTCTCTGTACTCCACCAAGTCCCTTTCTAACTTTCTTAATTTCCTATTTAAAACCTTGTCACAAAACACATCCAGCTTATCAAACATTTGGTCATATTCAGGTTTAAAAGCCATAAAATCTACATCAGTTGTTAACTTGTTATTCAAAGCTTCTAAATCTTCCAGCAGTGAACATGCTTTTGATTCATATTCTGAAATCATCAAATTCAGCATCTCCACACCTGCCTTATCAAAAATGTCACATAACTTTTGGTAATAAATAGAACCTGGTTGCACATTATTGGGAAATTTGTAAAAACGCAGCCCTTTCGGGATGCGTTTGACCCTTGTGCATTCGCTGAGATAGTCAATTTCAAGCTGGTTACTTCTTAAAAGATACAGTTTATCTTTAAACTCTTCAAAATCTTGCTCAAAAACTGAGACATTTCGAAAGTTCACAGTACCTTTAGAAAAACCAAACTGTTGCCCAGCCCATCTGGTAAAATTGAAGTCCTTGGTTCTGTGATTAGTCCTGCTATTTTTTGAGTGCACAGTTCCCTCGTTCGTTTCACTACGTTCATAGTGTTCCCCATTATTGAGTCGCCTCGCCCCTGCACCTGCCATATCAAAGGCAGGCAGTGGCAAACCATTGCAACCTTCCGTTGTTGCTAGCACAGGAACTGTTTTTTCTCTAACACCAGCTGTGTGTTGCTGATTACACGCTAACGCTGGTGAAACTGTGTTGTTGGATTTTAACAAAGAGGTTATTTCTTTTAAAGTAACCAAAACCTCGTTAAATTCTGAGCGGGTTACAGGGGCTTCATTGTTAGCTCCTTGCAATATCTCCGGTGTATCCGCGGGGTTGAAAGCTTCCACTTCAGTGGTCATGGCAGACAAAATGACGAGAAAATCCAATGACCAGGATGTACACAAAACCAGGAAATAACCAAACCAAAAACCAGGAAGCAGAACAGCCAGCAAATAGTCGGTAAAACAGAATACTTTAATCCAGTTGAACAAGCCTTAAACACAAGCGCTTTCGCTCAGAAAATTCTGAGCTTTCTCAAGTGACACCATCTTATTACAACAGGTGCCTTTTATAACTTACTAGTCTTTTCGTTAATTTAAAAAACATGCTGTTAATCAGCTCTTTAAAGGAGCTATCCCTTTTATTACATACATCCCACCCCCCCAAACATTAGACACAAAAAAAATTTTTAAAATACAAAACAAATCTTTGTAAATATACTTTACATTCATTTGTTAATTAAAAAGACTATATTTCAACCCTGAATTAAGATAAAGACCAAGCATTTAAAACTTCCTAGGTGGTTAGAACGTACAGTATGTCTTACTCTAAAAGACATGAAAAAACATGCATTAAATATTATCTCTTTCAAAATGTGTGTATGCTTTATAAAAATATTCCATTAAAAACCATGAATTACCTGCTAGTTGTTACAGTCCACCAACCTTACTAGCAGATCTTTAAATATTAAAAAAATTCTTATTATTAAATATGAAAAGAGCCAGTGGGTTGTAAAACATTCCAATGTCCAGTGCCTCTTAGGGATCACTACTACACAAAAACATTTAGATGTTGTTGGTATTTAACCACATACAGTCATAAAGACTCTATTTCAAATGGTGAATACAGCACTCTACAATCTTGCCCTTCTTAATTTCAGTACTGGTTTAATACTAATAGTACCGTTAAGCCCAGGAGGTCTCCCTGCATCAAGTTTTAACTGCCAAAGGAGCTTGCGGTATTCAAGGGTCGATTCCCAATCACTACCCCTGGCATCCGGCTCCACCTGCTCAAGAACCATAAATTTCAAATTAATGTTAGAACAGCTAAGGGAGTGCTTGAAAAAAGTGTTGGTCTCCTTCCTTTTAGTGATATCGTAAAAATGTTCATAAATCCGTTTGCGGAGCTCCCTTTCCGTCTTCCCTACATAGAAACTTTTACATGTGGTACAAAAACCTAGGTATACCACCCCTTTAGTACCACATGTGAAATAACCTGGTGGATGGATTTTAAACCTTCTGGATGGAATAACCAGAAATTTGTCATCCAAAATGGCATGACATTGGCTACATGCTCCACATCTGTAAGTACCCACTCTTGTTGAGTTTACCTTCCTCTTAGTGTTTTGCTTCTTTTCAAACATTTCTTTGAAATTTACGCCCCTTTTCCTTACAAAGTTAGGTTGAGCGGGCAGTAAACCCCTGAATTCCTCAAAAAGGGCAAGAACAGGCCAGTGTTTTCTTAGCGTTTCTTCCATTTCCCTTGAATGCAAAGAGTAGGTATAAACGAAGCTGTTTCTAAAGTTGTCAGATGTAGCAGGTGCTGAGCTGGATGGTATGTCTATCCCTTTACCCAAAATGGGTATGTAGGCAGTGTCTCTTTTGGAGTCAACCTCTTCCGTCAAGCCCCTGAGAAGATCTAAGGGATAACCTCGTTCTTTGCGGAACAATTTTATCTTCTTCAATGGGGAGCTTTTTAAGCAAAGTAGAGGAGTAGCCATGGGGGCATCCTGTGCTACATTCTACGCCAACGTGGTACTTCACGTATGGGAGCACAAGTTTGTGCTGGTTCCCCCTTGGGAGCATCATCTACTCTTCTACAGGCGATACCTTGATGACATTTGCATTCTTTGGGGTGGAACTGAAGACGAACTAAAAAGGTTTTTCAGTTATATTAACATGACTACTGACTTTCTCCAATTCACACACTCTATTGACTTGGATAAGTTACACTATTTAGATGTTACTGTATATAAGGATTACTCTAACAGCACCTTTCAGTCAAAATTGTACTGCAAGCCCACTTTCTCTAACTCAATATTGCATTATGAGAGTGCACACCCTTTTTTTTCAAAAAAGGGTATTATAAAGGGGCAACTCATAAGAGCTAGCAGAATTTGTAGTGGGCACGACGATTACATAGCAGAAATCAAGGTTTTGCAATCCTTATTCCTAGAAAGAGGTTATCCCTTAGATCTTCTCAGGAGCTTGACGGAAGAGGTTGACTCCAAAAGAGACACTGCCTACATACCCATTTTGGGTAAAGGGATAGACATACCATCCAGCTCAGCACCTGCTACATCTGACAACTTTAGAAACAGCTTCGTTTATACCTACTCTTTGCATTCAAGGGAAATGGAAGAAACGCTAAGAAAACACTGGCCTGTTCTTGCCCTTTTTGAGGAATTCAGGGGTTTACTGCCCGCTCAACCTAACTTTGTAAGGAAAAGGGGCGTAAATTTCAAAGAAATGTTTGAAAAGAAGCAAAACACTAAGAGGAAGGTAAACTCAACAAGGGTGGGTACTTACAGATGTGGAGCATGTAGCCAATGTCCTGCCATTTTGGATGACAAATTTCTGGTTATTCCATCCAGAAGGTTTAAAATCCATCCACCAGGTTATTTCACATGTGGTACTAAAGGGGTGGTATACCTAGGTTTTTGTACCACATGTAAAAGTTTCTATGTAGGGAAGACAGAAAGGGAGCTCCGCAAACGGATTTATGAACATTTTTACGATATCACTAAAAGGAAGGAGACCAACGCTTTTTTCAAGCACTCTCTTAGCTGTTCTAACATTAATTTGAAATTTATGGTTCTTGAGCAGGTGGAGCCGGATGCCAGGGGTGGTGATTGGGAATCGACCCTTGAATACCGCAAGCTCCTTTGGCAGTTAAAACTTGATGCAGGGAGACCTCCTGGGCTTAATGGTACTATTAGTATTAAACCAGTACTGAAATTAAGGAGGGCAAGATTGTAGAGTGCTGTATTCACCATTTGAAATAGAGTCTTTATGACTGTATGTGGTTAAATACCAACAACATCTAAATGTTTTTGTGTAGTAGTGATCCCTAAGGGGCACTGGACATAGGAATGTTTTACAATCCACTAGCTCTTTTCATATTTATTAATACGAATTTTTTAATATTTAAAGATCTGCTAGTAAGGTTGGTGGACTGTAACAACTAGCAGGTAATTCATGGTTTTTAATGGAATATTTTTATAAAGCATACACACATTTTGAAAGAGACAATATTTAATGCATGTTTTTTTACTGTCTTTTAGAGTAAGACATACTGTACGTTCTAACCACCTAGGAAGTTTTAAATGCTTGGTCTTTATCTTAATTCAGGGTTGAAATATAGTCTTTTTAATTAACAAATGAATGTAATGTATATTTACAAAGATTTGTTTTGTATTTTAAAAAAATTTTTTGTGTCTAATGTTTGGGGGGGGTGGGATGTATGTAATAAAAGGGATAGCTCCTTTAAAGCGCTGATTAACAGCATGTTTTTTAAATTAACGGAAAGACTAGTAAGTTATAAAAGGCACCTGTTGTAATAAGATGGTGTCACTTGAGAAAGCTCAGAATTTTCTGAGCGAAAGCGCTTGTGTTTAAGGCTTGTTCAACTGGATTAAAGTATTCTGTTTTACCGACTATTTGCTGGCTGTTCTGCTTCCTGGTTTTTGGTTTAGCTGTGCAACATAACTATACAAGGAAGTGGTCATCTAGTAGCTGTATACACTTACCTGTGACATATGACCCCTTGTGTGCCTGCATGTGGCATGTCAACCCCTACATGAATGGGTTATGGCCCATGCATGCACTGCCCTCCCCATAGCAGTATTATGACAAGCCTGCTTAGGTCATCCAGTGTGATATACACCTTTGGGAGAGCTGTAGCTCAGTAATCTCCATAGCACGTCCCATTACTGCATACTGCTGTAGTGATAAACTAGTTAGGTAGTAGTTCTAACTCCAGACTTGCCAATTGTGTGTGTGATTTTGTGCGTGTCTGTCTCAGACTGTGTAGGGAGAAATGTTTTTTAGGCTACTCACAGTCCATACAATTCATATACTCAACTTTGGCAAGGCTGCTGATGTCACCCACCTAGAAATACACCTCTCGGACTCCTGTAACCCAGTAATCTCGGTAGCGCATTCGGTAACTGCGTAATGCTGTAGTGTGTTAAAGTAGGTAGGTGTTCTATTCCGAGGCATAACAGGTGTGTGTGGTTGTCAGTCATATCCTGAGTGTCTAGCCACTGGATGTGTTGGGGAGCGTGTTTGTAGTTTCCTATATAGTGGCCATATATGTCACAATCAGCCAAGTGACTGGGTTGGCGAGACATACCCATACAATTGGCAATTGGCCTGGTGAGTAACGTCAGCAACCCTATTATTACCCAGACTACAGTCTGAACCCATGTGTTGGACAGAAGCACACTTGCCTTGGGATTAACACCAGCACATAATACAGGAGCTGCTGGTGTTTACCTTTTCATTCTTTTCTATTGCTTTGGTGTCACGAGGTTTGTTCTTGGGATATATAATCTATATCTGTGTGTGTGTGTGTGTGTGTGTGTGTGTGTGTGTGTGTGTGTGTGTGTGTGTGTGTGTGTGTCTGTGTGTGTGTGTGTATATATATATATAGATATATATATATAGATATATATATATATATATATATATATAAATATAATCTATATCTATGTATGTATATATCTATATATATATATATATATATATATATATATATATATATATATATAGATATATATATATGTAGACATTAACACACATATATCTACGTAATTGAATACATGTGCTGTACTGTTGAATGGGTACATTTCTGTTATCGGGGCAACACTATCACTGCAATCATTCAGGTGTAATGCAGCTCATTAACATGCCTGTTGAGCACATGTCGGTATAAAATGCTTGTGTTAATAATTAAATGTTTAATCAAGTGACTAGTCTAAGTTTACACACGTCTGCCTGACAGATGTGTTAAGGTACTGCATTAGAGCGGAGTGATCGATATAAAGTGTTGCCCTGGTAAGTCGCACAGACAGGAATTCATTTCATCTGTTAATTAGGCATGCCATGGTGATATGTACACTACATGAAATGCCTAACATGAAGTAACTGCCTGTGCTTACATTTTACAAAGACGTAGTCATGCTGACCATTTGTAATCAGACAGTTTCAGTCCTCTGTGAGGCCTGTGAAATGATGATTAAGACAGTGAAATTGCTATGTATATGTTTGCCGTGAAGGGCTTACAAGACACAAGTGGTTAGAATTAGGCTTCAACTTGGATTAATTATGTAAACGCCTTGTACATTAGCAACAGATGTATACATTGTAAACACAGTTATTTCCAGGCTCAGCGATGCCTTCCTAATTCCATGCCTGACACTCTTAACAAACGATCACTGTTTACTGATTGTAATTGCATTCTCACGGCTTAAAGAAGCCGAGTTAGTATAATTAGAGATTTTGAGGACGGGTCTTTGACAATGAAAATGTTTTCTACAACGCCTGCTTTCCCTATAATGGCTAGACTGCTGTAATAGTTGGCCTTTGTCTTTGTTTATGCACTATGCTGCTTTCGGGCAAACACTTTCAATGCGGGTGCTTAGCTCCAACTCCAGACTCAAGCCATGTGGTTTGGATGTTAATGTTAACAGCTGTGTGTAAATCAGTTAAATGGATAAAATGTAAACACAAACCGAGAACAACTGTAACATCTACATTTTACACACACGTTAAGACTAACACAAATACGCGGTATGACACTGGATTCGGTGGTCAGCAACTGCATTAACAGTGTTGCCCCATTAATAAACATGTACCCCCATGCAAATGCACTTAAACATGCTTACTGGTGCTTAGATATGTTTACTACTGCATATTTCTGCTTACACCTGCTTAATAGTAACCTATTCATTATGTCACTAACACAGAGACTGAATGAAATTACACATTTCCAGTACTCCAGTTCACATGTACATGTTCTTATTTAGGTTGTACAGCAATACGATGTGTAAATATGTTTATATACACATTCCACATGGTAAATTATATGTGCTAGTGTGGGACTCGGACTGTGAATGCCTGTCTGTTAGGCGAATGCTCTGACCAATACACTATTGCTGTGCTGCTTCAGTTGCATATATACCCATATACCCATGTCTCCTACTTCCCCAATCACCTACCCCAACACTTCACTAGCACTGCAGTCATCCATTCTCCAGTTGGATTTGCGGTGTATCCACACCAGTACACATTGGCCACTCCCTACCCCTGTAGACCCATGCCATTGGTTGACTCACTACACGTATCTTCAGGAATCCCTAACGTTTAGTCCACAAACATTGGTGACATGAGTGACCAATAGGACACTAATCGCAATATTTGCGTTATCCCACATGGGACACAGTTGTCTTTATGTCAAGATTAGACTCTACTTCCTTACATACTTACTCCCATTAACATGACACTACAATTAATTAATTAGTCTGACTATATGGTAACGTACACGTTACACATGAGAACTAATTATGTATGTGTTCGTCGTGTTTCATTTACAAATAGACTGGTTTAGTATTTGGAGTTGCCGTTGCAGGCAGATAACAGGGATAATTCCCTGTGTGAGACAGTCCTCACATTTGATTTATTCAGCACAGCACTGATTTCGGACATTGTACACATGTCTGCGTTTTAGCTATTTCGGCAATTCCCTCTTATGCACTACCTATTATTCTATCTACTGTTGAGGTTTGTAAGGGCACACTCATTTGTTTATGTCTGCAAATGGAATGGATATGTTACAGGGAATGTACATCTAGATATAGATGTATGCATGTGTGTATGCATACCTACTTATAACTGACTCGCTGGCCTCCACGAGGTGGTCCAGTTAGAACTAGGCCATCCAACCATGACACGCCTGGATCCATAATCACATACCCATGGTTTCCCAACCCCACCCGAGTTCGACATACATGCAATCCATCCATTATCCAGTTGCTTTCATGGCCATGATACACCTCCACACATTGCCTTTCCCCCAGTGTTAGGGGCCCTACACGTATGCTGTCCCAACACATGTATTATCATGCTGTCCCACCATTTAGTCCTTGAACATACCAGCTCTTGCTTGTGTAATGGACGGAGATCCAAATATGCTGTCAATTTTTGGTAGTCCCACTGGGGACTACCCTCTGATTGTTTGTAATGTAGACTTAGCAGATCAACAATTTTACTTGCACTGGTAAATCCCTGCCTGTGGTGTGAGTAGCAGTGCTTTGCTCACTCCTGGCCAGCTTGATATGATATACGCTGACAGCACTGTATAATATAGTTGCTGTTGATTCCCTTCTCATTCCTTTTCTATGCTTAATTGTTACGATGTTCATTCTTTATACATATATATATATATATATATATATATATATATATATATATATATATAATGTGTGTGTGTATATATGTATATCTATATATATGTGTGTGTGTGTGTGTGTGTGTGTGTATGTATATATATATATATATATATATATATATATATATATATATATATATATATATATTATATCTGTACATACTTGTATACATTCCCTATGCTAAGCACTGCTTACACCCGTGCAAGAGCACTCAAATTTGCTTACTGTTTGTTATATATGTTTACTGCTGCTTATTTGTGCTTACATGTGCCTTATTCGTTATGACAGTACCACTTTGATTGAATGGATTTGGATAAAAGTCCTATGCGATACTCAAGTTCACTTGTACATGTTATGTCAGTTTTACAGCAGACCGACATTCATTCCACATGAAAAATGATATGTGCTATAGTTGAACTTGAACCGTGAATGCCTGTTCGTTAGGCGGATACTCTAACCACTACACTGTTGGTGTGCTGCTTCATTTTGATGTATACACATGGTTCATAGCTACCCGAACACATGCCTCAGCACTTCACTAACACAGCAGTCATCCATTCTCCAGTTGGAAAAACCACACCACTACACATGCCACTCCCTACCGCTCTAGACCCATCCCACATGTTGACTCACTCCAAGTATATTCAGACATCCCAAGCTTATAGTCCTGGAACATACGTTCACATAATGGTCAGGGTGCTCAAATAGTCTTCCGGTTTTCGGCTCGTCCGACTGGGGACTGGGACTGCCCTGTACCTATTTCACAGTCAGACTTAGCACATGGACAAAATTAGTCCCACTGTTAGCATCCTACCTGTGGTTGTAGATGCAGGGGGTTTGCTCACCTCTGGCCAGCTTGATATGACAGCACTAAATAATACGGGAGTTCCGCTGCTGTTTTCCTTTGCATTCGTTATGAATACTTTATTATGACCATGTTCATTCTTTAGAGCCATATATATATATATATATATATATATATATATATATATATATATATATATATATATATATATCTGTACGTAAGCATGCATATACATCTACATGATTATTTACTTTGATCAGACTGTTGAATGACTGTGCTGTCTGGTATGTTTATGAGAACATCAGAGTTAAGTATAACTGCCGTGGCTTAGTGGTAAATCACATTGGTTGTGGTGTGTAGGGTCCTGGCGTCGAGCCTTGCCGAGGCAGTTTATTGTGTTGCTGGCCAGACCAAGGGCCGTTGGACAAAGGGTGGGTACAACACTTTTCAGCAACGGTTTTCCGTTTCACCATACTTCATCGCCGCTTCCCATCACGCAAACACCTTCTCTATTCTTACTGTGATACGTCACTCCAGTTCACATTTCAATGGTATTATATTGTTATACAGCATAAAATGTCAGAATATGCTCATATATGGATTCCGCGTCATAAATGGTGTGTGCTGCAGTCAAACTGGCAATGTTTGCACGTTAGGCGGATGCTCTAACCACTACACTTTTGCCATGCTGCTTCATTTGCATGTATACCCATGGTTCATAGTTACCCGAACACACGCCACAACACTTCACTAACACAGCAGTCATCCATTCTCCAGTTGGAAAAACCACACCACTACACATGCGCCACTCCCTACCGCTCTAGTCCCATCCCGTATATTGACTCACTCCAAGTATATTCAGACGCCCCAAGCTTATAGTCCTGGAACATACATTTATATAATGGTCAGGGTGTTCAAATTTTTTGGCTCGTTCGACTGGAGACTGGGGCTGCCCTGTACCTGTTTGAAAGTCAGACTTAGCATGTGGACAAAGATAGCCCCACTGTTAGCATCCAACGTGTGTTTGGAGACGCAGGAGGTTTGCTCACCTCTGGCCAGCTTGATGTGACAGTGCTAAATAATACAGGGGTTCCTCTGCTGTTTTCCTTCGCATTTGTTATGAATGCTTTATTGTGACTGTGTTCATTCTTCAAGGATATATATATATATATATATATATATATATATATATATATATATATATATATATATATATATCTACATACACATACATATACACCTACATGCTTATTTACATTTCCCCATACTGTTGAATGACTGCCACTTACCGCCGCGCATACCCGCTTACATCTTCTTGAATGTGCCTTACTCACTCTATATCTGACATCCATTATTCTGGGCATCATATAAAATTAGCATCCCTTGCATAGCTTGGACCCAGGAACAGAAACACCATAGTCATTGGTTTGACCACTAAACCTTCCGTGATACATTCTGCATGGATGGTAGTTAGGATGTATGACTTTACTACAGGCATTCCACACTACTGGCAACAAATGTGACAGTCAGTTGGTGTACATATGTATAGTACATGTTAATGTTGATATGTTTCTGGGAGACATATGTATACATTTGCAAGTATACATATTTATGAATAGGACACATACTTGGCAACTACTTATATGCATGTATGTGTGATGTATAGCTATGCGAATATAAGTATGTACATTTATAGATATATGACTACATATCTGGGGTTATACATGCGCATGTATATGAACACCCACATCCGGGAGGGACCTCTACCTTTTGTATACAGGGGTTGCGTGCATCATTATGACTTGGAACCTGGACAAGGGTATACAATTTGCGGACTTGTACTGTTTAGAAGATGGCTTTGGGGAAATTTCTTGGCAACATGTGAAAGGTATATATTCCCAATAATGCATGTGGGGAGACATGCATCACAGTCAGGTGTTTAATCTCGGGTCGTAGGTTCTGCAGGACTGGGTGGAGGCTGAGCAGGGTTGTGGACAAGTACTGCTAATCCGACTTGTGTCCGGATGTCAATGGGGGGTGGGAATCATGTTGTGCCCCCATGTCTAATCTTGAGAACAGACACGTATCCCACGAGGGATGTCTAAAAATTGGGAAAGCCATTGACACCATTCTTTTGGCTATATGAAAATGAGGGAGGGTTATACATGCATGGGGGGTACCTAGTTTGCAGGCCTGGGACTGCTTAGGGTGAGACTGCCTACTAGATGTGGATAGGGGGCACTATGTGCAGATATGGCCGGCCCCACCTAGCAGCCCGAGTTCGGGTGGTTTTGGTAGATGCTCAGCAAGGGGGGGTGGTGTGTTATGTATCCAGGTGTGTAGGGGTTGGATGGCTCAGTTCAGGCTGAACCATTATGTGGTGTGAGCCCGTACCTTTTCTGTACATGTGTATCATACATTTTGATGTTCATATGTATGTGAGATTGTGTTCTGCAATATGACCTGACAGGGTTTATTGGGGATGTGAATGTATGTTCTTTAGTTTCCTTTTGGATTCTCACACTGCACCCTCGTACACCTCCAGTTTACCTATTATGCATTCGACCCAGTCTCCCCTTGGTGGATTATTACATTACCCATCACCCCCCCCAATCCACATGCACACCATCCATCCCTTCTCTGGTTGTTAGCCCATGGCACAGACAGCGGTACACATTGCCTGCTCTACATATCTCTGGTACCATTATGGTTTTGAGGCCAACCCTAGCATATTTGGTCTTCCACATGCTGTACTTCACATACATAGGTACATGCGAATACTTATCTTTCATGACATGGTAGGTTGACCCAGGTTATACCCATTAATTTCTGGGCCGTCCAGATAAGGACGACTCGGACCACGAATGGGCAGTTATTAAGCAAATACTCTGACCATTGGGCCAGGCTTAGCAAAGGGCAGCGGCGCACAAACACACTGCGTTTCCCTTCCACTTGGTATAACAATCAACACTACAATGAAACACGGACACTGGGTTTTAAATGTAATTGCTCGATGGAGGGGGGCTCAATATTCAGCTATGTGCGTGTGTGATTACACCTGTGATTTTATTTTGGTGTTCGCAGAACTCTCTTGTATGCTTTGCATACATTTCAGTATCCACGGACACTGACAGGAGTGATTACTGTTAGAGGCAGGCTGTACTAGTCAGCATTTTAGGTTGCGTGACTGTAGCCGACATGTTCACGCCTTCGTGCATCGCTTCAACATGCCCCCTGCACTCGCGCATGTTTCCTGTGCACGTGGATGGTGCGACAGCGCACCTTCATTAATATACATATGGTGCTGCTGCGCCATCTCTATGCCGCATGCTCGGCTAACACCGTCCTTGCGCCAAGCTTCATGAATCCAGGGGATAGTGTCTTGATCCCTATGTGAATAAGCGTTTTCACCTTTTCATGTGAAGCAACCAAGTGATGAATAATGCTATGACATAAAACGTACCTCTTGAGTAGAAGCTCTAACTTCCTGATACACCCAAATCAAAGAAACAAATGCGATTTCTGTATATGAAGTTCTCCTTTCTGCTTACTGTACCCCACTGTAACATCTTACTGAAGTCTCCTAACCCTAATTCTGCCCCAATCCTAGCTGTACACCTTACCTTAGGAAAAGCACTACTAGCACAACAGATACTCACAGACCTCAGTACATGTGTACAACAATAAATCTATCCCCTTCCTAACCTTACTGTAACCTTAATCCATAAACACTTGCAGACATCCCCCCACCCTAATGCTGAAACTTCTCATATAGCCAGATGGTTTGGCATTAAAAACTCAAACCAACGTTTAGCTTATCCATGCACAATTAACCTTCCTCCTTTTGACATTACCGAAGAAAGAGCGCCTTTGATGTCTTTCCTAAGCACTTCACTGTGAAGTGGACTATATAATGAATTATTTATTTATGTGAAGGATGTACTGCATGGGTGGACTAATTTTTTTTTTTTTTTTTTTTTTTTTTTAGGTATTATGCAGACTGTATGACTGAATGTTTTTAGTATTTTACCAGTGTTAGTCATTTCTTTAGCTGTATTAGCAGTGCAAATAATTGTTGAAATTCGTGATGCTTAGTTTTACTACATTTGAATGAATTAATGAAGGTAGATGTACCATCTCTCATTGTTGAAGTTACTGTGTGTAAACTATGTTTTTGCCATAGTCATTTGTTCAAAGTTAAAGGGTTTGTGAATAAAATTACTGTTTTCCATGCATGCTGATAAAGTGTAATGCACACTCTTATTTTATGGGAGGACATTGATGTTAAAAATTATACTTTTTTTGTCCATAAATATAAAGGCTTACAGATGATGCAAAGATTTTAATCGAAAAACATGGCAGCAAAGATATTCGAAAACTAAACTTCCGAGCAAGCTGGGTTTTTGTGAGTTCCAAGGATATTTCTTTACCTCCTGATATGAAACGAGAAAAAGTAAGTTCTTTCTAAACAATAAAAATGTGCATCTTGATTTTCTTTACTTTGCTTCATAAATAACATTCTAACAGGAAAATTTGGCAATATTTTCAGTTACTCTTAAAAAGTTTCTCTTGATCTGTACTTTTTGCTTAGAAGTGTGATGTACTTTTGGTATGCCATTTATTTTTCCAGCTAATTTTCTTCAAAGCTTCATATGAAATATCCACTTAACAAAAATCATGATCACTTAAACAGTTTCAGATATACTGCTTTCATAATTAAATGCCTTAAGTCAAAAGTGTATAAAATTCTTAATCGATCCAGTAGCTTTCTTCACCAGATTACTTTTGCAAGTCATTCTATCGTGTTTCAAATTAAACCAATATTTTAATCCTGCCGTTATATCCAGGATCTCATCACACTAGACATGTAGTATAAAACATGGTAGAAGATGGTAGAGTAAGGGCATAATTCACATTTGGCTTAGTTACTACTAGGTCAACTGAATGTATCTAAAATTTGTGACCAAATCCATATGTTTTGGCCTTCTCAGTATTTCCATATTGGTTGTATCTTTGTATGACAAGCTCATAGACAGTGTTCTACCCTGGCTTTCTTAATTAAAATCTTCTGCACTAAACTAAATTGACGACAGTATATTTCTAAACAGTGGTGTAACATGAACTTCCTAGAACCTGTTGCAAGATTTGGGTTGGCTTTCACAGGCCATTTCCTATACCCATCCCACTCCTAAGGCTGTACCCAGCCCCAGGGATCTGCCTTGTCCTCACTTCTATACCCAGCTGCACTAATTAAACTCTGATAATTGAATTTCTGGTACGTCTGCATGAACTATGTGTGCTGGTGATTCTGACAACCTTTGTTTAATTAGCAAGCTTGAATAATGAATAAAACACACAAAATATCAACAAAAATAGACAATCAAAATACCTTAAGAAATTGTATTTATTTTATTTGACATTTGTTTACTAGGAAAGTCCATTTGTTGTAATATCCCATCTTTAGCAGAGGCCTGGGGAGAAAAGCTCCACATTGACTTAGTGTCGTTACAGTTAATGAAATAATTATAACATTTAATACATAAGAATATTAAGTAAGTAAAAAAAAATAATTTCAGTTCATACAGTATTAACTTATACATAAAGAGTACAAATATTTGCAAAACAAAGGACAATGTCAATAGTTAAAAAAATTCACAATGTCAGTTACAGTTCATTGAGATGATATTTTATACAGAGTGAGTCACATTTCAAAGGAGTTGCCCTCAGTGTAAGTCTGCACTGATTCTGAAAGATTTGCTCTCAATGTAAGTGACTTATTTGATATAAGGGCTCTCTATAAACAGGCTTACGTCAGGGGCCAGATTCCAAAAGACCTGCTCTCAGTGTAAGTGGGAACTTAAACTGGAACAACCCTTGTGGAATTGAATCCACTGAGAACACACTGTGCAATGGAGAAGACTAGATAACATAGCCTAGGCAGAATTATATTTGTCCTTTATTTAAGGATTAGATTTGACTATGTTTAGAGAGAAGGGATTAATAAAATGTAATTTGGGGGAGGGACTAGTTCAACCTGGGGTAGTGAAGTAGCAGAGATGAGTCTTATTTAGGTGGGGACTTTTAATAGGAGTTTGAAGTTAGAGATATTAGAGTTGGATCTAATTTGCAGATATATCATTCCATTTTTAGCAACTGAATACGAGTTGAGATTTTGGCCAGAGGATTTGTGGGGTTTATACATGCTTAGAAAATGTTGTTCATTAGACTGAAGCAGTCCATTAGGATGGTAGGAATGGAAATAGGACTAAAAGTAGGGCAATCAATGGCCTTGTGAATAATGTGTGTGGAGATAATGCTATATTTAAATCTAAGTGGCATGGCAGTTCAAGCCAATTCTCATTGCACTGAGGGCAGTTCAGTGAAGGCTATGGTATTGTTTATTTTTATCAGATTTTGCAACCTTATTATAGCATGCCTGCAGCTTATATTTAGCTGTAGCCTGAATGTTGGTTAGGATGGGTACCAGTGCTATAAGAAAATATGGTAGAAGGTAGGTAGCAGCAAGAGTGGTTTTGGGGGTGTTGCTATAGCAATAACCCACGCCTGGGTGTAGGTAATGCTGGATTTACCCACGGTTGGCGTGGTTTGGTCCCGAGGGCGAAGCCCGAGGGACCAAACAAAGCCAACCGTGGGTAAATACAGCATTACCCACACCCAGAAGTGGGTTATTGCTATTATACCATGACATTATTTAAGAAAATAAACTATTACTTTTCTTAAATAATGGCGTAGTATAATGCCTGTTTACTGCCCTTCCACAGATGTCTGGCATCCGCGGCAGTTCTGATGTACTGCGCGCCTGCGCAGTACATCAGAGCTGTGGGCAAAAGCAACGGAGAAAGCAAGATCTCCGTTGCTTTTTTTTTTACTGTTTCGCTATGTTAAATGGGTTTAACATAGCGAGACAGCTTTAAAATAAGCAACGGAGATGTCCGTTGCTTATTTTAAAACTGTCTTGCTATGTTAAACCCATTTAACATGGCGAAACAGTAAAAAAAGCAACGGAGATCTTGCTTTCTTCGTTGCTTTTTTTTTTTAAAACCTGTCTCACTATGTTAAATGGGTTTAGCATAGCGAGACAGCTTTAAAATAAGCAACGGAGATCTCCGTTGCTTATTTTAAAGCTGTCTCGCTATGTTAAACCCATTTAACATAGCGAGACAGTGTTTTAAAAGTAGAGTTATACTAATGGAAAAAGTCCAGGCGACGGACCTTTTCCATTAGTATAACTCGATTTACAATGTGCACGCTGGCCAATCAGCGTGCACGTTTTGGGGGGGTCATGGTATAATAAGGAAGTTTTTATGCCTGTAGAGCATTTTTTTATTTTTGGTTAGTCTTTTTTATATTGCCTGAATGTGCATATCAAATTTAAGGTTATCATTTATAATCGACCCAAGACATTTTTGTATGGTAGACTACTTTAATTTCAGACTTGTTTAAAGAAAAGATTTTGAAATTTGTTTTGCTTGGCATGAATGATTTTGGGAAGAACAGCGATAACTTTTTTTAGGGTTTAGTAGTAGTTAGGTTTTATGAAACCATTTCTCAACTGAGGGAAAAGCTTCTTGTGTAATATGGAGGTGGTGAGGCAAGTTTTTAGATACACAGAAAAGTGTTGAATTGTCAGTATATTATTATAACAGAAGGTGGACCTGCAGATGTATAGAGGTCATTGATAAAGAAATTAAAGAGGGGGGACCAAAATAGAGCCTGAGGGGGAACACCAGTGGAGACATGCAGGTAAGAAGTGAGAGAAATCATTCTGCCATTTTACAGATTGGAGCCTGTCAGTTGCTTACTTTCGAACACACTGTCTAACCTAGGCTTCTCACATAACACAGTAAAATTATTTCAGAGCTACCTCAAGGATCATAAACAAGCAGTGAAGTGGTCCAACAAACTCTCACCCTTTCTACATGACCCTACTGGAGTCCCCCAAGGCTCCATCCTAGGACCCCTACTCTTCAACATTTTCACAAACCTTCAGACTGCCTCTCGCCCTGGGACCCTCATTCAATATGCTGATGATTCCACCATAATCTGCACTGCTCAGTCACTACCAGAACTATCTCAAAAACTCAGCGGTCCTTTACAGCAGTTGAATCCTGGCTAAGAAATGCCCAACTCTTTCTTAATCCAAAGAAGACAAAACTAGTACTCTTTCATCCCCAAAACACCTCCCTTGTCAGTGATCATTTCAACATCCTTGCATCTGACAACACTGCCATAGAAATAGTGCAGGAAACCAAACTTCTAGGTGTTATCATTGACAATAAACTTTCATTTGACCCCCATATACAGCAAAATATAAAGAAAACTCATCAAAAACTAGGACTCATATAAACACATTTTTTTTACTGCAGCATCCAAAACTACCCTTGCAAAAACATTTTTACTTCCCTCTCTTCTGTATGGTGCCCCTATCTTAACTTACAAAATTCTACCTTAAGCAAGTTGGAACAGTGCTACAACAAAGTTGCAAAGTTTGCCACAAACTCTAAATATCACACACACCACTGTAAACCACTCCTAGAATTAAACTGGCTTGAACTACCCAGCCAACTTGCCTTTATTCAACTATCCACCTTGCACAACCTTATTTTCAAGCCTACTACTGCCTGCCCTGCACTAGCCAATCTAGTCGCACCTTACACACCAAATCGATCCCTACAATCAGAAGACTAAAATCTCTTAGCTATCTCAAAACCCACAAGAAAACCCGGTCACTCTGTGTATTCATACTCTGTCTCTATACATTGGAATTCACTAGCTTTAGCTACCAGGTTTATTCCTGGCCTAACCCATTTCAAAGTCTCTTTAAAAAATCATCTCAAAAATACATGGCTCTGCTCCTGCATAAACCCTGCCTAATGCTCAGGTCTTCCTCTTCTCTCACATTTCAGTCCCTCACAAACCACAATATCCTAAAGCTCTTCTAACGCCTTCTCTGCTTCTATACCATATCCTTAAGCTGCTGCTCAGGCTTTATTTCTTCTTTTCTTAACTGTCTCTCGCTGTATGTCTGCGTCACTAACTTTCTGGCTGCTATTTCTACATCATGTATGATGAGTGTGACTATTATCGTCGGTAATATTTTAACTGTATAGAATTGTTTAGATATGTAATATATTGCAACATCTTGTAGCAGTTTGTATAGTATTTCTAATGTAATCTTTATTGTATTGGATTATACTGTATTTGTATTGTACTGTATGTGGAGCTTTTCTCCCCGGGCCTCTGCTGAAAACTGGTTCTGTAGACCCAGTCAGACCACCCCGGTAAACAAATGTCAAAAAAATAAATAAATAAATAGCCATTGAACCACAGCAATGAAGGGGATAATCCAATAGCTCTCAGCCTTCCATCTCCAAAATGAGGAACGCTAGGCCTCATAATGTGGAATAAATGGGAAAAATGTGGAACACATACTAATGGCTTACTAACAACTTCAACTAGGAAGGTCATAGGATGGTTAAAATATGCTGGTTTTGCTTATAAAGAAGATCTTTTAATGAATTAATATATGATTAATTTCTATTTATAATGGATTTCACTTAAAAAAAAATTCCTAACACTGAATGTGTGACAGTCTTTCAATGTGGAACTTCGAGGAACATGAACTTTTTAAGACTCCAAATGAGGTACGTTCCTTGTAATGAGGTACACTTGAGAGGTATGCAGTCCAAGTTGAGATATTTTGTACGAGTTTAGGGTGAGAAACTATATCAAAGGCTTTAGACAGGTCAAGGAACAGGGAGATACCTAGTTTGCCTGAGACCCTGTATTTGTTTATACTGTTAGTGAATGATAGTATGCCAGTAGTTGTACTGTGTACTGGGTGGAAGCCATGTTGGGTGGATATTAATACCTGTTCTTGTAGCAGATAGTGAATGCATTGTTTATGAATACATCTTTCAAGAATTTTTGAGAATAGTGATAATATTGCAGTAGGTTGGAAGTTGGATATGTCAGCAGAGATGCCATGTTTGCGTAGGGATAGGTGATTTTTTTTTCCATAATGACATTATATAGGATTCAGCTATTGATCTCTTGATAAGTATAGAGGCTTGGTATGCTATAGCACTGGCAGCTGTCTAATATCTCAGGTGGGAGGTTGTCAGCTACAGTGGAACAGAGCTTGACTTTAGACTTCTGTTTCATTGATGTAGAGACAGGTCCTACGTGGAAGTTGCTATCACTGGGTGTAGAGAGTGAATTAGATTTGTGTGGAAGGAAGGAGGGAGACTAAAGGAAGTGGTACTGTGTGTGTGTGTGTGATGTGTGGAGAATGTTGGCTTTGCTCTAACCTGTTGATACCAGAAATAGTGGGAATGGATGTTGTTAAGGGGGGATATGGAAGCACTGGATGGGGGTGAAGAGGTTTTAGTTGGTGGACAATGCTTCCTGTGAAGTAGAAATTCTAGTTGAGAACTATTACGAGAAGGGCTGGGTTCCTTATTTAATTCTGGATGTAACAGGTAATGTATTGATGTCCAGAATGTTTATGTCATTTTTATTTTGAAGTTGTTAATGGCTATAATATTTTTATTTTTATTTAGGTTAACTATTTTTAAATTACCTGGATTACAAAATTCTCTAGAGTTGTAGGTTATATGGAGTTTTCTGTATGAGCCATTCTTTCCATGCTTTGTCTTTGTTAGTCATTGTAGTTCTGGTCTGGTAGTGAGTCATGGAGTGTGGTTAATGTTCACTCTTATTTTTGTGGAATGGGGCATGTCTGCTTAGTGTACTCAGGAATAAGATATTAAAAGTATTGACACGTCTTTGGATGGGAACATTTTTAGGGCAGACCATTAAAACATTCAATGCATCGATGGAGTCTTTATTGAATTTGGAACATTTTTAAGATGTTTTAAGTTTGTGGGTGTTGGGTTGCTGGATGATTTCCATGGGTATAGGCTTGGAAATGGTTGCTAAGTGAGTGTAGATAGGTTCCAGAGGTTGTGAATTTACCGGGGTTGGACACCAGTATCCAGTCTAGAATTACAACTTTACTGCTGGTATTATTAAATCTAGTAGATGGTTTGATAAGTTCTTTTTGCACCTCCTATTGTAATATCTTCATAAGTTGTAAGGTATGTTATTAGTTGTGCAGGAGAAGATTTCTTCTAAAGCTGATATATTATGTCCAGGTGGGATATAGACTGTAACAATACATATGTTTTGTAAAGCTTTAACAGTGATGTTAAGTATTTCAGTATTTTGGAATTTGTGGAAGTTGGGTGAATAGGGAGAGTGACTTACAAACCTGGATAAATTAAGGGTACCTTACCTGCTTTCTTGTGGGGGTCTATCAGCTCTGATAATACTGGAACCCGGAGAGAGTAGCTTATAAACTTTAATGATAGGCTTAAGCCAGGTTTCTGTTATGGCAGTAATATCAGGGGTATGTTGTGATATAAATATGTCAAGCACATAGTTGTGTCATTTTGTTGATAGTGATGATATTCAGTTTTTTGGTCAACCAGTGGATGAAAGATGGGGTGAGGGATTTGATGTGTTGGTGTTATTAGTATGGATATAGGTGCTGGTTTAATGGTAGGACAGTACACTTGGATGGAGGTATATTGTGAGGTGGTGGTTTAAGGAGAGTTAGTTAAGCTGCAGTTTTGTAGACCTGGTTAATTACTATTTAGATTAATTAGTAGGTTTACAGAGTCTGGGTTGGAGTGGACATCACCATTCTGAGATATAGTGCATCAGTTTAGAGGGGACTTGTAGGAGTTTTATTTTATTTTATTGAGTAGACGGGTGGTAGTGAAGTATTTCATACTTAAAATAAAGAAAAGATGAGAGGTTGCAATGCAGGGAGATGTATTGATATAGCTACTGCTGATTACATAGTATTCTGAGTAAATTGCAGTAGGAGAGGTGTATAAAAGTGAAAGGTATACATTAATAGATTGTTCAATATGATTTTAGTAGCAATAGACAAATGCATAACGTAAGGAGAAATATTTGAAATTTTGGTGGTTATAGACTAGAGGACAGAAAAAAGAGAGGGGTACTATGAAATGGAGGGAAGCAGTGGTGTAGTTAATGAAGGGACATAAGTTATATTTCTAATTAGGTAGTTCTAATTTTTTGTAATGTGAAAAGAAATGGAGAATTACCAATGATATTTGAAGTTAGAGGTATAAGGAGTAAAATATAAATAATGGCACAAATAACGAAAGTTAGATGTATAATGGTATGAAGATCAGATGAAGGAAGTGTACTGTGGTTGAGAGGGCTGAGAGCATGTGAGTGGCTATTCTTGAGATGAGTGTTATGTTGCTGTAGGTGGGAGGAGTGGGGCTTCCTGTTGATAGGTTAAAATTTGGATTGGGAGGGGTATGGCCAGTATAAGGGAAGTGATGTCAGGGGTGGGTGGGAATGGAGACAGGGTGGAGAGCAAAGGTGAGCATAGTGAGGCAAAGCAGAGCAGGATCAAAGTGTTTGCTCTATAAAAACAATCAGTTGGGATCAGCAAGCAGTAAGCAAAATGTCTTAATAGACTTGGAAACAGCAATGGTAGTGGCCATGTTAAAAGCTAACTGGAAAAAGGTGGATAGTATTAGCATGAAAAAAGGGGAACATACCATCAGCAGAAGACAGAATAGGACAGTGTAGCAAAAGGAGGTGGAACAAGGCCAGCCCAGATGGGAAAAAGTTGACAGGGAGTTTAGGAGTGAAATATAAGGACCATACAGGGGATAGATGGCAGACAAAAAAACACCAGTAGGTCGCTGTGCCTTACAAATTAAATGGACAAGAGGGCATCTAGGGCACAGTTTAGGAGTAATTAATCGCTCCATTAAGAAGGGAACATGGTATGGAAAGTATTCCTAAGACACCTTAGTATTCATAAGATAAAGTGACGTCAGGCAGCTGTTCTCAGTAGATACTGACAACAGTGACATTTTCCTGCACTAATCTAAGTGCCAAACTAGTTATACCACAGGGAAGATCCTTAATTAAGGTACTTCTGGAGACCTTCTTCTCTGTAATAAATGTCCTTTACAGCCAAATTAGCATGGTGGTCCGGTCCTGCTTTGGAATCTTACCTGGTGTCACCATTGCATATTGTTTCAAATAAGGTTGAGCACATAAATTGAGGGGCTTTGTGATCTGCTGAAAAAAAAAAAGGATAAAAATGACCCAGACAGTGACCTCCCATGATATCTGTTTTATTGGGCCCATACAGTCCAAGCAGGAACGCAAGCAATAATACTATTCCCAGAAGATCAATGGGAATGAAATCAGGACCTCAGAATATTTTTTTGTCTGTGTCTCATGACATTTGTGGGAATATGGAATACACTATTATGGAAAGAAGAGGTAAAGGAGCCTTGACTGGTAAAACAGAATCGCATCAGTGTGTTGAGCTCTATCATGGCTTTTTGTAGCGTGGCAAGTTAGAAACAAGTATTTGTCAGTTGTCTACTTTGGCTTGTACTGTAGCTAAATGTGTAATTGATAAATGAGAAATTATAATGTAGTTGGCAAGTAGAAATTTAGACAGTAATTCTTTGCATTTAGAATTTTTATGTATGCATTGTCTTTATTTTGTTTTTTAACCATTTTTCATAATCCTTCCTTTTTTGTTAATTGTGTTTTGAAAAGTAGGTCATTTGGCAGATGAAGACTTTGTTGCTACTTTGTTAAAATATTGTTTCCAGAAACAGTTGTGAATTCTGAATAGATAATAGTTTTACAATTTCTATGAACACAGAGAGAGGAACATTGTTACTTTGTAGTTTTACTGTAAAATAATGGGAAATAATACACAAATTTCTGTTTGTACTCACAAGTGTTATGAGTTGACCCACATTGTAAGCAGGACTGAAGTACTTCTTCTGCATTAGCAGGTTGTCATTACATGGATACAGTTTTTGTGTAAAGTAATTAAACAACGTTTCCTACATATTAAGTACCACCTAACTTTGAACAATTTGATATTGAAATGAATTATATACATTTGCAGAAATGCACAGTGGAGTACTCCATTACTGAAAAATCAACATATGTTGTAAAACATGATTATTTTATATTTTGTTAATTACATATTTTTATGAAATATTTGGTTTTGTAGCTTACAAGTGTTAGAACTCACCACAAATTCACATTCCATGATACAGTGGATATAAAAAATGTACACACCACTGTTAAAATGCCAGGTTTTTGTGATATAAAAAATGAGACAACAATAAATAATTTCAAAATGTTTCCCACCTTTAATGTGACCTATAACCTGTACAATTCAATTAAAAAACAAACCAATCTGTTAGGGGAAAAAATATAAAAAATAATAAACTTACAATATGCTGGTTGCGTAAATATGCACACCCTTAAACTAATACTTTGTTGAAGCACAACCGCATGAAAGTATTTTGCAATGCAATATGAAAATGCAATAAAGTGCTGCTGTTTTCTTTTCTGCTTCTTCATTAATTCATACTTTTATTATTTTGTAATCCTCTCAACTTTAACATTTATTGCTGTAGTTCATATTCACTACAAGTCCACATTTGTCCTTGACAAATGCTTCTAGTTTTAGACATTTGCTAACTAATTAAGCAACTAAGCATAAACACCTTTTTAGGGGTGACATAAGAGCACTGATTGGTTGACTATTTTTCTCAAAGTTTTCAAGTGGATATTGAGGGAAGTCAGTTAGGCTTGTATAATGTCATTGCTTGTATGGTGATGTTTGTTAGCAGAAATTAACACAGTGAAAGCACAATCTGAAAATGTATGCTTTAGAAAGTTAGGGTACACTATGTTAAAGATAGAAAAGTGAACTACATTTGTCTTAAGCCACTTAATGGCTCATTTATCTATGTGCTGGTACATAAAACTGTAAATGTAGCAATTACTGAGCATCTTTTAGTTTTTGAGCTCTTTATTCCCAGACTAATTATTTTAAGCTGTACTGAAGTTTTTCTTTTTCCCTCCTGTGTGCGCTTTTCAGTATATGATTATATCACATAATTCAAGAAAAGAGGTCAGTATCGGTAGTTGTATCATAAAATAAATAAAGCATTCAAGCAAAGCTTGATGGTAAACCCTCATTTGTACTTTTCATTCACAAGAAAATGAAATTTGCAAAATGCTTCTGAATGTGTGATTCTGAAAGTTTTATCATCTGTTTCTTGTTAGAATGTGCATCAATTCCCAGAACATTCATTAATCTTTGAACTGATTCTGTGAATCATGTCATGAACCTAATGGCAGAAATACTGTAGTGATTCTGTGTTTACAGTGCAGATAACATGTTCTTTTCATTGTCTCATTTCACTTTAAAACTAGTATTAATCAGATCTCTCTCACGTCTACATTAAACCTGCACACTGCAACAGTTATATTAGAATCATTCAGGTGCAAATTGTACACCTATATATGCCATCAACAGTCATCACACTCAATGGTAATGCTGATAGTAGAACTAAGTTGTGCATGATGTCTTTTACACCACCTGCATACCTTTTATTAATATCAGCAGCATTTAATGTAAAATTTCCATATTGGATACGCTACATATCAAGTAGTTATGCCCCTAGTTTTGTGCCTGGGTGCAGTTTAACAGCAGAGTCTAGTGACTGAAGCTGCAGGCTTCAAATGATACCTGTAGCATGACACAATGGATGCACTTCTTAAATGTTTACAACATTCTAAAAGGATTATAATGGTGTGCAAGTCTTCAAAGTCAGTGATCACATTCTTTATCTTATCTAATTCTAAAGAGGCATGTCTAGTCACTCCAGAGACACCAGTCTGTACATTATTAATCCAGTGTGTTTCTATAGTATACCTCTAAACTGTATCTGGTTTTCAAGGCCATCCCTGATTCCGACTCAGAATGTTGTTCTGTCCCTCCCATTTCCATCAACTCTGGTGATTTAAGGAACAAAGATTGTGGATTACACCTAATAATGTCAATAGTTATAGTTATAGACCTCTTTCTTCAGGAAGTGCATGTTATTTTATGTTCTCTTATCCTGTCAACTTTGCAAGTTAATTTCTCTGCTAGAAAGAAAAAAAAATGATGCTGAAAAAACTTGAGCTGCATAGAAAGAATTCAAGAATTGTGTTTATATTATGTTTCTTATGGATTACTGAGAGGTGATATCTACCTGGTCTCAAGCACAGTATCTAACCAGATGTCTAGATTGTAAAACTTAATACTAAAAGTAAATATCAGTTACAGAAAAATGATGGAAGCACTGTCTAGAACCTTCAACTATTTAGTAAGATTCCTCTTGCAACCACAAGACATTCATCAACTATTCATTCGTAGTTTCTCTTTTTCTACTTCATTCCCCATTTTAACTTCTTTTTAAGGGTTCATAGGAGTATACTAGGATAATGGCCCTGGACCCTTTACAAGCCTAGCCACAAAAAATTGCCCAGGCACCATGCCACCCAGTGTTAGTTCACAGTGCCCCTATCCAGTAGGGCAGCTGGAGTGATCCCTGGGGTGAACTTTCTGTTACCCATCCACTCATCAAAATTTCTCTTGAAGAGGGCCAGCGAGGTGCTCTGCTTGGCATGAATAGGAAGCTTATTCTAAAGTATGGGCAGTCTTTGGGAGATGAACCTGTCCCCCCAGAATGTTCTGTTAATTGTGGTAATAAGGTTGTGATCTCTGGAGTGTGTGCTGCAGGGGTATTGGGATTTCTTTAGGTATAGCATTTCAAGTAGGGCTGTGTTGGACATGGCTTTTTAAGTCAAGCAGAGATCACCTCAAAGTAGATGATAAGCGACTGAAAACAGCTGAAGTTTATTGAGTCTATCCATGTAGGACATGTGTTTAAGGCCTATGATCCTTTTTGTGAGGTACTTCTGTGGCCTCTCTAGCTGTTGCAGGTGTCTGGTCAGGTACATGCCAAATGGGGAGTTATATTTGATGATTAGTCTAATGAAGGATGAGTAGAGAGGGATGATTACCGCTTTCTTCCTGGATGCAAAACCTTTGGTTATAAGATGTGCCACGTAGGACTTTCTGACTACAGTGGCAATATGATGGTCGAAGGTGAGGTGGCTGTTGACCTGGGTGCCCAGATCTCTTATGGCCCCTTCAGTGATCAGGGGACTCCCATCAACGTGGTAATTTGTGGGAACTGAGTTTTTTCCAGAGGGGATGATAAAGCATTTTTTGGCATTAAGCTTCAGCCCATGGTTTTGACACTAGTCATTGATCTCAGAGAGGCCCTTTTGTAGGATATCTGCATCACTTGGGGAGTTGATAATGTCTCCTAGCTTGAAGTCTTCAGCAAACTTGGTCAGCCAGATTCTTTCTCTGTTGGCCTGGACTTCTGAGAAGTAGATGCCAAACAGGAGAGGGCACAGGACCAAGCCGTGTAGGACTCCACTTGTGACTGGTCGACAGTCTGACTTGGAATCTGCAACTTTCACTCTGTGGGTACTGTCTGTGTGCCAATTTGCAACCCACCTAGTGATGTAAGGATTGATGCCTAGTTTGGGGAGTTTATCAATGGTACCTGAGTGGGGAGTGGTATTAAAGGCCTTGGACATGTCGAAGTAGGCTGTATGTACTGCCTTACCCTCATCCACAGCCTTGGTGACTGCCTCAAAGAAGTCAACCAGGTTCAACAGGCAGGATCTCCCCTTGACAAAGCCAGACTGCGTGGGGTCAAGAGTTTGGAGATTGCCTATATCTTTGTTAAGCAGGTCCATGATGATGTACTCCATAGCTTTGCATACTAGACTCGTCAGGCTAATGGGACGATAGTTCCCAGGGTCTGTAGTTGCTCCCCCTTTATGGAATGAGATGACTGTAGCAGTGCGCTGTTCATTAGGGATATAGCCTGAGGTAAGGCTGTGATTGAACAGGGCACACAGATGTGGTGCCAGTTCGTTTTGTAGCTCATGTAGGATGCAGCCAGAGATATTATCAGGTCCCATGAACACTGTATTCTTGGCTTTGTACAATGCAGCTTTTACCTGTGCCTCAGAAATGGTGGGTGTCAGGCTTTCTTCTGGTATTGTAATAGGGTGCTTGGGGGGGGGGGCTAAAGTTGGCACTGAATCTGCCTGCCAGTATGTTGGCTATATCTGTTGGCTCAGTATAGGAGTTGCCATTGTGCAGTAACTCAGAGCAAATATGGGTATTGCCTTGGAGATTTTTGATATAGCTAGAAAAGCCTTTGTGGTTGTTTTTGGTGTCAGCCACAATTCTGCCTTCATAGCTGGCTTTAGAGGATTTGATAAGGGATCTCAGATTTTTGTTGAAACTGATAAGGGAGGTTTTCCAGACTTGTGACTTCATTTTTTTCTGCAACAGTATTCATAATTATCAAAACATATTAGTCATGATACCAGGAATGCAGTTGGTTCAGAGGATTATGGCTGTGAGTTGTAGTTCTATGGTACAAGGTTTGACTCCCTCAGCCTTCATTTGCCTGTTTGACCTTGAGCAAATCCCTCAACTAGACAGTGCCTTGGGGCAATTGGGAATTTGTGCTAGGCTCCTCAATGGTCCTCTGTACTGCAGACCTAGTAACAGCCTCTGAACTAACCTATGAATTTGTCATATTGTCCTGTTATCTGCTAATGCTTGGGCAGAAAATGTGCTATGCTGAGACTCGGTATAGCTGTTCTTCCTATATTTAGAGTTGACTTGAAACTACTGAATGCACGAATGGGACAGACTAACTTCAGGCGATAGTGGTAATTGAGTTCACATATGCCACTATGGGAAATGCAGACATTTTACAGGTGCACATTCAGTCCTAAAATAAACATGAAACTCAAACCTGTCAGCTAGGCTTTGGACAGAACCTATGAACTGTTCTGAAGTGGCATTGATGAACACAATAGAATAACTTGCCAGTTAATCTCCTTAATGATGCTGATAAATAGTTTCTCACACATCCAGAATTGTGATTAGCAAGTATGTTATCAAAGTGCTTGCAAATTTCATGTATGCTAGCATATAGCTACATGATGGTTAATAGACACAGACTGTCATTTGAAATGAGGTATACTTCACATAAATTGTTTGGTTTTTCTCTCATGTGTTCACTGAAAAAGACCTGTTATGGGCCAGCCACTTAACTGGTTAACAAATAAGCAAATAAATTAAGTGCCATCCTCAACTATATCTGCATATGTAGAGCCGAATCCAGCACTAGACAACATAGGCAGTTGCCTTTGGCCCACTGGCTGGGGGGCCCACTGGCCAGGGGGCTGCCGCAATGTTTAATTTTTAATAAAAAAATTAAATTACATGCTTTAACAGTGATCTTTATGAATGCATTCTGTCTGTGCTTGCTTTGATGCAAGCACACCTACATTCCTGCTGTTTCTGTGTGTGTTGATGCATGCACATTTAAACATTCCAATGTTCTTGTTGCTTCTTTTCTGCATGTGGAATTTAAGCTGGCTTGCTTAGGAGGTTCCCTTTCTTGCTGCCGTGAGCCGGGATGTATGTTTCTTCATGTACCACTGTATATGTAAAATTCCCTAGTTAGGGATGGCAGGTTAGTTAATTAATTTGCTCAGTTTCAAACCCTGTACCTTGCTTATAGGAGGCAAGAGCCTGCATCCTCTACATCAACTACCAGACTGCTAAAGGGTTCCAGTGCATTTTCAAGGAATTGTGACATCCAGTTTTCTCTTTTTCCATCTAATTCATCATGTGGGTTGTCTGATCCAGCTGGATTTGACCTCGGCACCTTATATTAAAGCTTTGGATCCGAGCGCTCTGACTCCTCCCTTACACAAAATTTGCATCTCCTGCCTGAATTACCTCGTTTGCTGTCTGACTTAGATGCGTGGACCAAGAATTCCATAATTTTTCATGATAACTGGAAACCTTTTCCTCCGTTTTGAGAATTTTGATACCTATTTTTAGGCTGGAGTAGTGTTAAGTTATTAGTAATTTAAGGTTAGATCAGTGTAATTTTCAAATATTTTCTAATATTCCCTTTTGTGTGTTTCTATAAATAGTATAGGTATATGTAGTTAGTTCAGTAAGCTAGTTACTTAGATAGCTGGTAGTTAAGATTTATATACTGCTGTGCTATTCTGATTCTGATGTCAACAGGTTTTAAAAAAAAACTGTTACTCCTGTGGACATGAAATACACCCTGAAGACTCACATTCGTAGATTGTCTACTTCTGGGGCCTTCCAACTTGCAGGAGTTGTGCTCTTTTTGTGCTGAGTTCAGCACCAGAACCCTCCCAGGGAGAATAGAAAAAAAATTTAAAAGCCTTTCTTTCCTTGCAGACAGGGTCCAAAATGTCTTTGGACCCAAGGGCATCCACCTCTTCCCCATCTTATGAGAAGAAATGTGATAAGGGAAAGATTGAAAGCAAAAGAGAGAAAGTATAGAGATAAAGTGAAAGAAAAGTCTAAAAAAAAGAGACCCAAGGATCACTCGTACAAACCCAAGAAAAGGTCTCCCAACCCCACAGCTATTGCTGGTCCAGTTCCTAACATTTTGAGACAGTCAAATCCTACTGTTCTTAAAATAAAATTTACCTTTGAAGCTTACTTTGCTAGCCTCATCCTCAAGACCTGGCCAATCAACTGGAAGCCTCACTGAGTTCGACATTGACCAAATGAACTTTTTGAGGACTCCAATTCAGCTGTGAGTCCTGGCTCCATCCCAAAGAAAAGGACTGGGATCATCCCTTTCCACTGTCAGCTTCCTGTGCATCTCAGTTCTTGGAGCTGATACATGTCAGATCCACCCCTCCCACAGTACCAGATTCGGAGTTGACAGCCCTGTAAACTTCATCTTCAGCATCTTCTGTCACTCACCTGACTCTAATGCACTTGGGTCAAGTAGAATCCTGAAGCCAGTTTGTCAGTGTCTGAGTTCTGACAGTGGAGCTGACCCTGAGGTTTTTGGAGCTATTCCTACCTCTTGGAGCTTTGTCATTGGACAGCTTGGTTCTGAGGTCCTCATCAAAGCCTTCAGCCCTTGAAGTCAAAAGGGCTTGTGATTCTGCTAACCTAGGTGTCTTTTCTTCAATTCTGTTGATTGAGTTGGCTTTCAAGGCTGTGGAGAAGGCCTTGGCCAGACCAAGATGACTGGTACATGCTTAAAGTTCGGAGCCATCCATATTCCCTCTGAAGACTGCTCTTAGTTCCTCACATTCTGGTAGACAGGGGCAGATGAACCCCTTAGGGTTCTAGACTACTCAGTATTTGAGTCCCAATTCTGATTCTGATGTGTCCCCCTCAAAAGTCTCAAGGTACATTCCCTGGAAGACTTGTAAGACCAAGCATATTGACTCCTCTCCTGCATCTGTCACTGAAGACACCAACTTAGATTTCGGAGAAGGTTTCCCAAGTCCCCCTTGAAGACGTCTCCTTGGGAGATATCCTTGAACTGATGAAACATAGGAGGGAATGGTCTACTGAAACTTCTCCTTCTGATGAGTCATTGTTTCTCGAAGCCTTTGGGTCCAGCCCTTCAGTGTCCTGGGTGTTTCCTCCTCCCAATGTCTTAGTCAAGCTCATTACTCAGAGTCTGGAAGGAGCCTGATGTGGCAGAGCCCATTCCAAAGAAACCATACAGACTTTTACTAGTGCCCAAAGAAAGAAAACACTAAGCTAAAAGTCCCCCGTAGATGTCATGATGGTGGGAGCAGCCACTACAAATGAGCTGTCTTGAGAAAGTTAATCTGTCCGTTCCCCTAACAGAGAGTCTAGGGCATTGGACAGACTGGAGAAATGGACTTACGCTGCAGCCACTTTTTCACTTTGTGTGCTTAACTACATGGCTCACCTGACACTTTTCCAGAGGAATTTGACTAAGGAACTCTCAAATTCCCTGATGGATAACTCACCATTGGATATCCAGAAAACTGTTGATTCCCAGTTGTCTACCCTACAGTCATCATCAAATGGTGCCATGTGACAGCTATATAATGCAGCAGATGGTACAGCCCAAGCAACCAGTACAGGTATTACTATGCAATGTCTTGCCTGGATGAGACTTTACAACTTTGAGGAAAGCTTTAAAATGGCCTTCATAAGTACTCCCGATGATGTCTCCACATTATTTGGACTAAAGGTCAAAGATTGGTTTACCAGGAGTGAGAAGGACAATAAGACCTTGTCTGTCATTGAAATCCATTTTTCAGCTCCTCAGAGATTCATCTCCAGGAATCAAAGGTAGGAGGAGAAGTATGGTTCAAAAAAATCTCAAGGTTTTCGCCAGGACACTTCTGGGGATAGGCATCCCAGAGGCAAACATGGAAGCAATTCCATGGGACATCACCCACAAGGCAGAGGCAGTCTGCAAAACCAAGGTTTCTATGGACCATTCACTGAGGGGTTTTATCAATGTCTCTGAATGCTCATCCAGCTGCTGCACTCTGGAGGCAGTCAGGGTATGCTTCTCCTTGCACCTCTTAGCCTGGCAAAGTATAACTTGCAATTTTTGGGTGCCAAGGATCATTACCAGAGGTTATACAATACTTTTTGGAATTCCCATAAACAAAACAAATGATTCCTGATACTTCAGCCAACCAGTTGGAATCCGCAACAGTAGAAGTTTCAAAGTTGTTGGACAAAAGAGTCTTCTAACTGGCCCCCAAGACTAACTAGGATCTGAAGTGTATTCATGGTTCATAGTTCCAAAAAGGACAGGGGATCTAAGACAAATTTTGGATCTCAGCAGTCTAAATTTGTAAAACAGACAAAATTCTGGATGTTCACTGTACAGTCCATTCTGCCTGTGGTGATGAAGGACAATTGGATGTGCTCTGTCAATCTCCAGGATTCCTACTATCATGTCAAGATCCAGCAACAATCCAGGAGATTCCTCCATTTATGGCTGGGAGCAATCATCAGTTCTGAGCACTGGTGTTCGGTCTCACCACAGCCCCGCAGGTGTTCACCAAAATAATGGCAGTTGTCACAGCCTGTCTCAGGCTACATGAGATCCAAATATTCCCTTATTTAAATGATTGGCTTCTACCCCCTACATCCAGGGATCTACTTTAAACACATCAGTCATTTCTGTTTCAGCTGACAACACACCTGGGCATTTCTTTAAACACCAACAAAAGCAAGCTACCTCCTACTCAATCCGTAGAATTCATGTTACCATTGAGACACTGTATATAAGCCAGCAAAGCTGTACTCACTCACACATCAAATCAATTGGATCCATAGCTCACCAGGTGATAAATCATCCTTGGCCCAAAGCCTGACTGGTATTATGCCTCCTAGGTCTGATGGCTTTGTCCATAGTTCATAGGTTCATAGGTTCATAGTTTAGTACTAAGCTAACTGCCCTTGCGAGCCATTTTAAGCCTAGCCAGTTATCCCTTCTGAGACTCAAACCCTGCACCTTGTGTTTGTAAGGCAAACACCTTAGCCATTAAGCCACCCTCCCAACCCCCTAGATTAGTACTAGGCTAACTGCCCTTGCGAGCCATTTTAAGCCTAGCCAATTATCCCTTATGAGACTCAAACCCTGCACCTTGTCTTTGTAAGACAAACACCTTAACCATTAGGCCACCCTCCCAACCCTAGTGATGGTTCCTTTAGCCAGATATCACTTGAGAGTTCTGCAGTGGATGCTTGTTGTGCAGTGGTCTTAAAAACCTTTACCTCCTTCACTACAGAATACAAATCATGCAGTCTGCAGGGACCACATTCTGTGGTGGATTTCATCTGATTCATTAACTCATTGCAGACTTCGGTCCTTCAATACTCAGAGCTACAGTGACCACAGACATCTCCCTTCTTCGGTGGGTGGGGTATTTATAAGGGAGAACATTTCAAGGAACATGGTCTATGATCGAGGCCAAGCTTCACATCAACGTCTTGGAGTTAAGAGCAGTCCTCTTTATGTCACAGAACTTCAGGGCCATCTACCCAAGGATGTGATTTTCATGCACTCAGACAATATGTCATTGTTTGGTACATCAACAAACAAGGTGGAACCTGATCATTCTGTCTTTGCTGAGAATCTGGCAGTGGGAGAGGTCTTTGAACTGCTTTCTAGTAGCAATGCACTCATCTGGGACAGTCATCATTCTAGTGTACAAACAGAAGAACTGTACAGTATGAGTGGCCTTTCAACAAAACAGTTGCAATGGAGATTTTCAGCTGCTTAGGCTGACCTTGTGACCTTTTTGCTTTGTACCTAAACAAGAAATGCATAAGTTACTTTGCCCTCATCCCTTCATAGGGACAGTCAGATGCTCTTCTCCATCCTTGAACCCCAGGTCTCCTTTCCACCTCATTTTACCAAGTTCACTAACAAAGCATTGGAGTGCAAGACTGGGGTAATCCTCTGTGCCCATTCTGGCCTTGGCAAGTATGGTTCCCCTTTCTTTGGCCTCACCTAGTTCTCCACCATTGGTTCTGAACCCATTCCCTGATCTCCTCACACACCCATCTGGGCTACTTCTACTGGGCCTCGAGACCCTAAAGCTAACCACATGTTTTCTCCAATTCTAACAATTGCCAGAGATGCCAGGCTTTCTTCCCTGGTAGTCCATATAATACCTTCCTCTCAAAGAAACTCAGTGAAAAAGACATAAGAACAAATGGAAGCATCTCTCCATCTGGGCCTTTTCTAATGGACTAGACCCCTTTTCACCTGTTCAAAACATTTTGGAATTTCATTCAGAACTTTTAAAGCCTGGGTCAATTTATTCCACAATTAAAGTACAATTAGCAGCCATTTCAGACTTCTACATAGGGTTCAGCAAAGATTCCATTGCTTCCCTCAGAGCTTTTCTGACAGGAACCTTTTTATTGAGACCCCAGTTCATGTTCCAGTCTTTTCCTCAGGTGTTACCATCCTAACTTTATCCATTGATATGAAGTTTCTTTCAGACTATTTTTCTGGTAGCCATTACATTTGCCAAGTAAGTGTCAGAACTACAGCACTTTCATACAAGGCTCCCTTTCTTATTTTTCATAAGGAACAGAGTACTATTGAGGAAAAGAAAAAAAACTTCCTTTCTTCCTAAAGTAGCTTCTGAATCTAACTTGAACCATTGGATTGACTTGTTGGTTTTCTTCCCAATTTTACCAATAAAGGAGATACAAAGGTATGAGTTGAGGACCAGGTTGCTATTGCACATATGTCACTGACAGACACTCATTTTGCAAATGCTGCTGAGGTTGCCATTGCTCTGGTATTGTGCAACTTAGGCTATGATTGTAAAGGCATACCTTATGAATCATAGACAAATGAAATGCAGTTTGCTAACCATCTTGAGAGAGATACCTTAGACACTGTCCCAGCTTTTTCTTGGAGAAGTATGTAAACAGCTGATTCAATTTTTCTGATAGTCTTAATACGATGGAGTTAGAACCTAAGTTGTCCATGCACATTTAACATGTTTAACATATGATCTCACTACAAGTTACATGTGCAGTCCAGAATTTGCATGTCTTTTGGCTGTACCATACTCTGGAATGTCCTTCCATGAGACCACCCAGGTCCCCCTCAGGTAGCTAAGGAATCTATTTCACTTGTTTTATCAGATGAAAAAAGACATCAGGTATGAAAGTTATGTAGGCCCTTGTCTTCTTTTCATGTGGCTCAACTCCCTTCCCCCCTACCAAATTGTCATTGTACTTCCCTGTTTCACCCTTTGTATCTCTTACACTATATAGTGTTCATTCTATATGAGTTTGTGTGTGTGTGTGTGTGTGTGTGTGTGTGTGTGTGTGTGTGTGTGTGTGTGTGTGTGTGTGTGTGTGTGTGTATTTATATTGGTCAGTGAGCAAACTCGATCTGAGGTAACTCAGGCAGGAGAGGGAAATTTGGGGTGTTTCTTGGAAAAATGTTCAAAACTATAAATTTAAAACACACATTAACAAGTGGTGCTGTATTATACAAGCGATATAGTTTAGAACACATGCATGTAAGCATGCTCCTAAAATGCGTGCAAGGGGCCTATGGTTTGAAAACAGCCCAAAGGTAAACTTAATCCACCAGTGGCCATATGCATTTTCTTTGAATGTGGGTTTCAATGATGTTTCAAGGGACGAGAAGCTTACTGTTCATGCTAAATCTGTTTTCATTCCAAGACTGTATTGTTGTGTTTAGCAAATTGCTATCAGCATTTGTGCTACAAAATTTGAAATACAAGTTTTAAATTAAATCCACATGCCTCTAGTCATTGTAGAGGTAAAGAAGAAAATAGTATGCATACTGACGAGTTTGAGTAGTGTTTATGGTAACACTGGAATGGCTACAGGGGGAGCCATGAATCCATTACCCTGCCTAGGGCCCCATTTGACAATGTATATGCTGAGAACTTTGGAATTTGCCTGCTCAGTTATGATGCAGTGTTTGCCTACAAGACCTTTCTTACAAACTCATTTAATAGCAAAATTTGTGTTAAAGAGATGAATCATGTCAGATTTCCAGATAAACTCCTGTCATGTATTACTGCACTGCAAAATTAGTGGCTGATCATCATACATTCTCAAAGCAGAAGTAAGTCATAAGCTAGGGCATATTAGAAGTGCTTCAGCTGTATCCCATCAAAATGCTGCATTCTGGATATTAACATTTTTAATTTTATAATATTCATTTGTTAACCAGGTAAGTCCACTGGTCACAAGTATCCCTTTTCAGAGGATGACAAGAGAATCCTGTCTGGTTAAGTGAATTGCTTAGAGTCACGCAGGAGGCAAATGGGTGGGGTTAGGGGGTAGAAGAAATTAAAAACTGTACCCATGCCTGCAGGGCATGACTCAGTAACTGCTCAGAGCTTTAATCCTCTGATTTAACTGATGTACCTTCTTATGCTAGTGTCATCCAAAGCAAAACATTCTAATGCTACTGGCATCCAAAGCAAAACATTCTAATGCTACTGCCATCCAAAGCAAAACATTCTAATGCTACTGCCATCCAAAACAAAACATTCTAATGCTACTGCCATCCTAAGCAAAACATTCTAATGCTACTGGCATCCAAAGCAAAACATTATAATGCTACTGCCATCCAAAGTAAAACATTCTAATGCTGCCCCCCAAAGCAAAACATTCTAATGCTACTGCCATCCAAAGCATAGCATTCTAATGCTACTGCCATCTAAAGTAAAACATTCTAATGCTGCCATCCAAAGTAAAACATTCTAATGCTGCCACCCAAAGCAAAACATTCTAATGCTACTGCCATCCAAAGCATAACATTCTAATGCTACTGCCATCCAAAGCATAACATTCTAATGCTACTGTCATCCAAAGCAAAACATTCTAATGCTACTGCCATCCAAAGCAAAACATTCTAATGCTACTGCCATCCAAAGCATAACATTCTAATGCTACTGCCATCCACAGTAAAACATTCTAATGCTACTGCCATCCAAAGTAAAACATTCTAATACTACTGCCATCCAAAGTAAAACATTCTAATGCTGCCACCCAAAGCATAACATTCTAATACTACTGCCATCCAAGGCATAACATTCTAATGCTACTGCCATCCAAAGCATAACATTCTAATGCTATTGCCATCCAAAGCAAAACATTCTAATGCTACTGCTATCCAAAGCAAAACATTCTAATGCTACTGCCATCCAAATAAAAACATTCTAATGCTACTGCCATCCAAAGCTTAACATTCTAATGGTACTGGCATCCAAAGCTTAACATTCTAATACTACTGGCATCCTAAGCAAAACATTCTAATGCTACTGCCATCCAAAGCATAACATTCTAATGCTACTGCCATCCAAAGCATAACATTCTAATGCTACTGCCATCCAAAGTAAAACACTCTAATGCTAGTGCCATCCAAAGCATAACATTCTAATGCTACTGCCATCCAAAGTAAAACATTTTAATGCTGCCATCCAAAGTACAACATTCTAATGCTACTGCCATCTAAAGTAAAACATTCTAATGCTGCCACCCAAAGCATAACATTCTAATGCTGCCATCCAAAGTAAAACATTCTAATGCTGCCACCCAAAGCATAACATTTTAATGCTACTGCTGTCCAAACCATAACATTCTAATGCCCTCCCTGTTTTTATGTATAACAGAATATTTTCACTATAGTTTTTTTTTTCTCAAAAATTTTTTTATTAATTATATGAATAGCAAGACAATTAAAAGATTATACATAACAAGAAGGCATAAATGAACATATGACAATTCATCTAGTGATAACAACCTTCCTGAGATTTTGATAAATTATTTAGAAATAAAACATACACCATATGTACACTATATACAAGTTAGGCAACCTGAGAGAGAAAAAAAAAATATTTAACATTAACTATTTAGTATGTTTAGAACCTTTTCTAACACAACCTTTCTAATAGCTTTTTTTTTTGGACTCCCACCTAAGTATCTTTGAGCATCAATAAATTTAAAAGCCATTTTCTGGAAAGTAACCCATTTTAATTTAGAACGATCAATCCAATTTTGTATTATATAAAGTTTTAGTAATGAGCAAATAAAAATGATAACATGAATATCAACTTTTGAAAGATGAATCAATGGAATATGTAGAATAGCAAATTCCCACGTCAACGTGGATTTTTGATATCCCAGTTTCTGCAGTCTGACTTTCAAAGATGTCCACAATCTGTGAGAAAAATGACAATACCATAGAATATGAAGGAGGTCTGCTTGGGGATGAGAACAGCATGAACACGAAGGGGACTTATTTGGGTTAAATTTGTTTAATTTGATTGGGGTAAAGTAGGCATCATTATTAATCATTAATTGTGTGTATGCTAATTTTTAAAAGGGATAAATTCCTTAGTGTGTCTAATAGCCAGGACTTTCTGAGATTCTGACAATTGGGAATTATAATTCAACCAAACATTAGATAAAAGACAGTTGTGGTCCATCATTAAAGAATTAATTAATTTATATGAGTTTGAGAGCATTTTATCAGATGATGAAAGTATTTTGATAATCGTGTTAAGGTTTTTCAATTGTGAGTCTATGGGGACCAGACATACAAATTTGTTTTTAATTATTGCTCTTAGTTGTGTAAGAATTGGTGAGTAATTCCAGTTTACTTTCAATAACTTACGCCAGTCAGATAAAGGCAAGTCAAGATATTTCAAAACATCTCCTACTTTTAGATTTTTAATTAAAGGATAGTTTGTTAAGTTCAAAAGTTTATTGTCCAATAATATATTTGGGTTTAGATGAATTGGCTGAACATGGTGCGAGATCTTTTCTAGTTTACACATTTTGAGTAAGGTTTGGAAATCTCTAATCTTTTGTTTAAATACTGTAGATATATTTTTAATAAATAAACTATCTAGAGAGATAAAGGGAATAGCTTCAGGATTTAAATTATTAGAAATGACATAATTATACCATAATTTTATCCATAAAGAGTGATTTGGATAAGAAGTGTTATTGAATTTAGAGATAGTAAGAAGTTTATTAGATGAGACAATCAAATAATAGAGATAAAGATTAGGTAAACCCAAACCTCCATTGTCCTTCAAAAATGCCAATCTAGAATAGGAAATTCTAACAGATTTAGGGAACCATATGAATTTTGCCAAAGCTTTATTTACAGACTCAAAAAAAATTTTTGAAATTATCTGATCAGATGATGAGAATTGGTAAAGAAATTTAGGCAGAATATTCATTTTAATAATTGCCACCCTTGAAAGAAATGAAAGGTTTAGATGCTTCCATCTGTCCATATCAGACAATATAGAGTTCCATAATTTATTAATATTATTTTGAAAGGAAGATCTATTATTGTGTTCTAAATTGATTCCTAAATATTTTATATTATAAGTAAACTGAAAATGATTGTCTGGAAACAAAAAAGATTTGTGTGCTAAATGATTTAAGGGAAAGATATGAGTTGTTGTAGAATTTAAAAGATAGTTGGAAACCAAAGAAAAATAATCAATAGAATTCATTATTTTTCTGTAATCAGATAATGGAGTTTGAAAGTAGATTACTAAATCATCCAAAAAGCAGAGAAATGAATATTAGTATTAAGAATTCTAGGGATGTTATGAAAAGTATTTTGAGTAATAAACAATAGCAAAGGTTCTAAATAAATGTTGAAAAGAAAAGGGGACAATGGACAACCCTGTCTTGTTCCTTTAGTGATCTTTATCGAGCAGAAAATTGACCATTAATGTATAGTCTAGTAAACATATTCTTGTATAAAACTTTTAAAAATTTATAAAGAATAAGGGAATATTAAAACATAACATAGTTTGAAATAGAAAGTTCCAACATACTCTGTCAAAGGCATTTGATGCATCTATAATCAAAGCATATATAGGGTTTGGATTTTTCTTAATGAGATGAAGTATAGTCTCTAAAGATAGAGTATTATCCCAAGCATGTCTCTGAGACATAAAACCTGATTGATCTGACGAGATAATTGAGGGTAAAATCCGTTTCAATCTGTTAGCCAGAATAGATGACAGAATCTTAATATCCACGTTAATTAAAGAAATGGGTCTATAATTTACTGGGTCAGATTTATCTTTATTATTTTTTTAGAATTAGAATGGTTTTGGATGTGTTCCAATGAATATCTGAGATATCATTAACTCTTATGTGATTGTAAACTTTAAATAGAAAGGGAAGAACTACCAATTTGAAAGTTTTGAAAAATTCTGGAGTAAAACCATCAGGTCCCGGAGATTTACCCAATTTAAGATTATCTATTGAATCCGAGATTTCTTGTACCGATATAGGGGTAGAAAGTAGTTTTGCTGATTATCATTAAGTTTAGGGAACTGCAAAGAGTCTAAAAAGAATTTTGAGTGATTATCTTTAACAGAATTAGAAGAACCTGAATATAACTCAGTGTAAAGAGAGGTGAAAAGTTGAATAATCTCTTCATCAGTATTATATAATCTGTTATTATAAGATAAAGATGTAATATTTGGATTTCTGAAGTTAACTTTAATAATTCTCGCTAACAATTTAGATGGAACCTGGGCCCACTCTGAATATGAAGCAAGTAGCTTTTGTACAGCTAAGGAGAGGTTATTTTGGTGAAGCAGAATTAAATCTTTCTGACAATCAAAAATTTGTTTTTCTAAAGTAGCATCATAGTTCAGACTAAGATGATTTTCCAACGAAGAAATTCTTGATTTTAAGAATTCCTCTTTCTTAAAGTATTTTTTTTTTTGAAAAAAGCAGCTTTACTAATAAATAAACCTCTTAATCTTGCTTTACATGCAGCCCATTGTATGTCATAAGGAATGTCAGATGATTCAAGACTATTCACCATTTCATTTAGGATTTCTGAAGCTTGTTTGCAAATATCTTCATTTGACAATAAGTTATTATTTAAGGTCCACTTATTAAACATAGTTTTATTTTTGATATTGGGTTTTATGTTCAATTTTAGTGAAATTCTTGAGTGATCCGAAAAGAATCTGGGTTCTGTAGTAAAGTCCACAATATATTTTGAAATATAATCTGAAATTAGAAAGAAGTCTAATCTGGACCACTAAATGATGGCACTTAGAATAATAAGTATATATATCATTCTTGTTTATACTTTTAACAGTGCGGAGGGATCTATTAAATTATATTCTGTCATCAAATCATTTATAGCCAGGGTAGATTGAAGATTATAGGTGCCAGTGGAGCGGAACGATCAATTACAGGGTTTATAACTGCATTCCAGTCACCACCCACTATAATATGATGATCCTTATAGGATGCAAGAATATTGTAAATTTTAAAATGAACAAATGTTGTGAATTACATGGGCCATATAGATTTAAAATTAATAAGGGTTTGTCCAAACCAGCAATAGAAGTGGTAAATAAGCACCACCTCCCTCATCATCAAATTTCTCATCAATAATATTCCCAATGAATTTTTGTTTAATGATTATAGCTACACCTCTGGAGTTAGATGAGTCACCTGAAGCTATAATCTTTTGATCCATTTTTTTTAACTCTTTATTCCAATCAATACGTGAAATATGGGTCTCTTGAATAAAACAAATGTTAGCCTGTGATTTAAAGATCATATGAAATAATAGTGACTTTTCGCTTTATCTTGAATGCCTCTGACATTCCAAGAATCTAAAGTTATGTCAACAGGCATATTCTACAAGTATAATCATTATTGATGCTATAAAAGTGAACTCAAGGTGCAAATCCAACACAACATTAAAAAGAAGAAGAAAAAAATAAAAGAAAAACAGTCTTTAAGTATTCAAGCAAGTCATCAAATAACATTTGTTGAAAAAAGAAAAAGTTTTTTTAAGAACTATGAAATGTATAATAATAACCTTTATCCTAACCCTAGTGCCTACCCACCAATCCCCATGTGATAAAGGAAGAGTAGAAGAACATAAAAAAAACATTGTAATTATAGATAATAATAACCTCAAGTTAGAATACAAATTACTCAAAGGAAGCCTAACATAACATAAAGTCCGAGTAATACTACTAAAAATATATACAAAATTAACTAATTTCAAGACGTCCAACATGCTTAATCCCTATTTCTAATACTAATCTAAAGCTCCTATCCTTAAATTGAAATTTATAGTGATTAACTGTATTTCCTCAAGTACTTCAAGAGAAAGAGAAACAAGTAAATAATAAATAAATCACACTCTGCTTAACTAGAACACTCTATCATAAGAAGTAATACAATTAAAACTGAAAGATATGTAAGATAACATATATAAGTATAACAAAACCAACTGGTAACATTATAATATAAGTAAATAAGCATAGCATTACTGAACTAAAGATAATAGTCATGCACTATCTACTGAACCTTCTTTAGTACTTTAGTGATAATTTCATTAATCAACATGACCATTAGTATGATAAAAGCACTAATACCTGCAGAATGAGTATTTAGTTATAGTTCAAATAAAGCAAAAAACAACTACCAAGCAACCATATCTCAAAATGAAGAACAATTCAGTCTGGAGATGCATCTATTAACTAGATAATAGTAGTACAGGAACTATTCAAAATGAAATATTATAAGCTGTAAGGTTTTTAACACTAGTTAATATACATGAATAAAGTATAATTATATTATTAAATAGTAACTTAAACAGCATCATATATATTGGACTGAATGTACAACAATGTGCATACATATAATTTTAAATCTACTTTTGAATATTTTACTAATGACTCTGTTAGGTTATGTAGCCATACTATTCTTCTAAGCTATAGATGTAACATAGCAAAACAGCATGAAAAGACAAGGCTTTTAAAGTAAACATTTTGAACATCTAATTAAAACAGAAACAAGCAAGCTAAATGCAGTAAATCTAAGGGCTTAAATATATACAGGTAGATTCAGCTAATCATATTAAAGATAGTTATTTCAAACCTTTCAAATAAGTAAAGGCTTTCTTAAACATAAACTACTAATCATAAATATCACATCCAGCCTCTGAGAAGAAAGAGAGCAGAGAATAGAAAGAACATGAAACTTTCATATGAACAGGTATACTTTGTAACATTTGTCAAATTAAACACTTCAGTATAATATAAAATATTGTATGAAAAAATATTCTGAATAGGAAAATATGTTCATTTCCTTACACATCCTTTAGAATTTTAATATATATAACTAACCTGTTCATTTGTTTCCAGAAACATTTTCACTCTGCTTTATGAAAGTAGCAGCTTGCTTTGAAGTCATGCAGACACACTAAAAGTCACTGAATATATTATGTGACATGAATCTGTTTACATTTAAAAGCAACCTTCATTTATGAAGAGAAAACACTTTAAATAATAGCCAGATCTATTAAAAAGTTAGCGCTATTGAATACTTGTTGAAAACAAGCAGACTTGTGTATTTGAAACTGTCCTTCTTTCCTCACAAATGATGACATCACCATCCATCTCAGAGAGACTGTAGTGTGCGCATGTTCATGCAGAGCATCAGCTGGAACTCTGAGGGGAAGATTTTCTTGCTAGAATGTTGAGATGGAATGTTTTTCCCTCCAAAAATCATTTAGCTTACACAGAAGGCTGTAACTCAAAAGCTTGTAGTAAAATTAACATATTATCTATTTACACAGCAAGCATATGTGATAGAAAGAGAAAAAAGTAAATACAGCAAATTAAATGCTTCTATTAATCCACACAAATCTAACAAGCATATATCCTGTCACTGCACATTGTCACACCAAATCTATCATGTGTAAATTACATGACAAGTTCTTAAGCTAATATAATTATGTCACACCAGAATTACAAATCATGTAACACAAATACTGTCAGAGTAAAGAAATGAAAAAATCAAACCTTATTGTAGTTCTTTAACAGTAGAATATTAAGATACAGTGTCAGGAAGCTTTTTAAATGTTTTAAGAAAAATGTCTTTTGCATCTTTAGGATCTGAACATACAAATCTTTTGTCATTAGCTGTGAAAGACAAGGTATTAGGATAAGCCATTTGAAATCTAATCCCTCTTTTTATCAAGTCAGCACAATAGGGGGCTAGTTTTTGTCTATTTAATTTGATCTGTGCAGGAAGATCTTGGGAAAATGATAGTTTGTGAGACTTCCATACGAATTGTTTCTTTGTTTTAGCAGTTTCTAGGATCTGGAAAGTGTCTTGAAAGTTTAGTAACTTAGTATAAATTAACCTTGGTGTAGAAGAATCTTGCTTTGTACGCAGTGCTCTGTGTGCTCTCTCTACAATTATAGATTTTGAAGAAGCTTCACAATTTAACAGTGTTTCAAAGATATTTTTAGTCACAGATAACAAGTTTTTATTGTCATAAGATTCAGGTAAACCACGAATAATGATGTTATTTCTTGACTCCTGGCTTCCAGATCCAATATTTTAGCTTGTAAATCTGAAATAGTTTTATCTCTAGATTTAAAGTCACTTTCCAATAAGTCTGTTTTAACTTCCAAAGCTAAGATTTTATTTTCAATAGTAACAATACTATCGTTTATTTGCTTTAAAGATTTACTAAAGTCTGCAAACTGTTCTGAAAAGTTTTGTATAGCACTTTGGATTGGTTTTAATGCTATTTTTAGTTCTTCTAAAAGGAAATTTGAGCCATTTAAATCTTTATTACTTACATTAATAGTTTCTGTAGGTTGTCTAGATGATTTCAGTCTTTTGAACCTGAATCTTTTCAGGAGAGAGCATTGAAGTATATTTGGCCTTTGTAGGCTGAGTCTCCATGGAGTCAGATTTTGTAGCCATGCCCAGAAATGGAATGCAGTCAACAGGATACCAGGAACCAGGAACAGACTGGAGCAGTAGGAGTCCCAGCAGCAGAGAGACCAAGAATGTTCTGAGGTAAAATAAATCCCAGGATAATAAGTCCAGAAGAAAAAATAATCCAAATGCGTAGAAAAAGATTTATAAAATCTTTTAGTATAAAAATTTGAGGAAAAAGGTTGATATAAAGTTGTAAAAAAAAAACAAAAGTTAAATAGCTGTGAGGAGCTCAGAGAGTAAGGACTAGACTAGTCGGCGGCCATCTTGGAATTATTTTCAGTATAGTTTTAAATGAGCAGAACTAGAGCTCAAGAAACTTTTTTTGTGTTAGAGCTACAGCTCCAACACAGAAAAACAGTTGAGAATTTTAACATCAGAGCTCTGTACTACTTCATTCAGGCAGTTGTAGCTTTAATGCCATTTCTGTTATTTTCTGTTAAAGAAAAACTCTACACTCTAATATAGCTATCCTTATCCTGGAATTACTTGTTATACCTTATATAACTTTAAGGTTTAGATTCCAGAAATTCTTTGTACCTTAAATTTTTTTCATTTCCACTTCTTGCTACCACATATCATAAAGATCCTACCATTTTTATTCAAATGCCATATTGCTTTAGAAAGTAATTTGTCTTAGTCTATGTGGTTTAGGCTAGGCAACAATGATTCTGTAGTTTTCTCTCTTAATCACCACCCACAGTTTTACATCTTGAGGTGAAGCCTTGTAGAGGTGAGCAAAGTGCTATGCAAAGCTAAAATGAAAATGTTTTCCAGAGAGTTGTCGGGGAAAAAAATCTTTACATGAGAAATGGAATGTGACTCTAAAAAATTATATATAAGATGTCATCATTACTCAGTAAATTGTCACTTTTATCAGTGTAACTGCAAAGTTAAGCATATTGTTAGATCTTCAGCCAGCTGCAGTTTACCTAACTAGCTTGTTGAGGTGACAATTGTCAATTACAATGATCAGACCTGACAAGCTTCATATTTTGGAAGACTGTAGGGGAGCGAGAGTCTGGACTCTAAGGGCTATAACTTTGAACTCTTAAAACTCTGCTTCTCACCTCTTCTATATTGAAGAAGATGTAAACGGAACAGGAAAGATTTTAACTTGCCGATGTTTATTAAGACCATCTAAAAGCCAGTGACTCAGAGCACTACAATTGTAATTGATCAAAATAATATAGCCCATGTAATGCAAGAAGTCGAGCTGAATTTTGGGATGAGGACACAGACTAAAAAACAAAACCATGTGAGTATGGCAGCTTTCATGACAACCATTTTGGTGCATAATGAATTAAAGTATAACAAGATAAAGTAAGTTGGATGCAGCTGTTTCAGATGTAACCTTTAAAACTTTGCACAGCAGGTAATTTGTGCTTGAGCAGTATTTCTGTACAAAGGCAATATACTCTATGCATGTGTTGAGACTACAGCAGCTGTAAAGTCCCATGATCCTGCTTACTCCAGCAACAGTCATTTTGGAAGACAGAACGATTCAAGTTTTGGTGTAGTAATAGTTCCAGTGCATTAAATGCATGTAGTAGTTTTGTTAGAATTTTTTATGAGGCTAAAATAGCTATCCAAGCTAAAGACAATCACAAGGCAATTTTTAGTCATGTTTGTAATCATAAAAGCACAACAGAGCAATGCGTTGAGCTGATTGGGAGCAATGATATCTGCCCTGAGGTTGAAAGTATAGCTAATCTATTGGCTGATTAAATTCATCTCTAACTTTATCCCTTTCTTTCCCCTCCTTCTGCCTCTCAAGGTATACCTGAAACTGGCTAGTCCCAAGCTGTCACACAACACCAGCCCAAAAGCACTATCAAATGTTAAAAATTCTGCATTGATGGGTACTGACAATATCCATGGATGCATCTTAAATAACATGAAGCCTCCATACAGGTTTTGTATTAAGTGAATGAAGAACAACTATGGTCATTCCCCTACATAAGGGAGGATCTTTCATAGACCCAGGCAATTACAGACCCTTAGGTCTGACCAGCTTCATGTGCAAAGCCATGGAAAGACATCATGGAACTAGTCAATAAGGACATGGGAAATCTCCAAACATTGAGCCTATCTCAGTTTGGATTCATCAAGGGCAGGTCATGCTTGCTCAACCTGATGAACTTTCATAAAAAGGTCACCAAAGCAATGGATGAAGGTAAAATGGTGCACATACCTTGACCTGGCCAAAAAGTTTGACACAATACTCCACTTAGACAAAACAGAAAAGCTAGATAAACTGGGAATAAACTTCTATATCACCCACCATGACCTGCACTACCAGGCTATAACTCATACACTTTTCGGCCATGTAACCTGGACCGAAACACCAAAGGCGGAGGTGTGTCCATATTCATTAAGGATGTCCACACCTTCAGGCTAGTTGCTCAGCATAATGCATTCAAGGTTATCCAAGTGCAACTAACTCTGGGCAAAACTGCAATCCAAATTGTAGCTTGCTACAGATCCCCCACCATGCCCCAGGATTTCCACTCCTCTTTTCTTGATGTACTGGAAATATTAGGGTTCAAACAAACACCCTAATAATGGGCGACTTCAACTACCCCACCGTTAACTGGGAAAACTACTCGTGTATCAACTCCTTAGCTCAACACCTTCTGGAATTCATAAACTCCAGTGCCCTAGATCAACGTATCCGCACCCCCACCAGTGGCAACAATATCCTCGACCCAGTCATTACCAACATGAGTGACCGGTGTTCCACACCTGAAGTCAACTCCTCGTTGGTCCGATCCGACCATAAGCTAATCACCCTTGATATCCACATCCCGCCCCCACCCCCCATTAAGGAAACCACAGTAAAAAATTTCTCCAAAGCCAACTTCATGCTTCTTAAGACAGAAGTGGTGAACTTCATGATACCCATGCAGATGGACAATACAGTTACAACTGCTGAATCCTACACAAATGCACTCTATAATCACTTACATGAGTGCATGGATTGTGCTATCCCAAAGAGAACCAAGACACTATCCTCCAAAAAAAGGAAGCCAATCTGGTGGTCCCCTGCCATAAACAAACTGTACAACAGAATGAAGAAACTGTTGCAAAAGAGAGTAAAATCCCATGAGTGGAGGAGTTCCCTGGTCAGCCTCAGAAAGAAGATGAGATCCCTTATAAAATCCTCCAAAGCTAGCTATGAAAACAAAATTGCCACTAATTCCAAGGACAACCACAAAGCATTCTATAGCTATGTCAAGAATCTCGATGGCAACACCTAGATCTGCTCTTAGTTACAGCACAAAGGCACGAAAATTACAGAACCATCTAATATTGCCAACATCCTGGCAGATGGGTTCAGTGCTAACTTTACCCCACTCTCACCCCCTAAAGGGCCTATATCTATACAGGAAGAATGCAGAGTCCCTGTAATCACAACTACGCAGGTAAAAGCTGCACTCTCTAAAGCCAAAAACACAGCATCCATGGGACCGGACAACATCCCAGGCTGCGTTTTACATGAACTTCAGAACGAACTGGCTCCCCACTTAAGCACCATGTTCAGTAATGGCCTTGCATCAGGCTTTGCACCCACTGAATGGTGCACAGCAACAGTTATCCCACTCCACAAAGGGAGAGCCACCACTGATCCCGGGAACTATCAACCTATTAGCCTGACGAGCCTGGTTTGCAAGGCCATGGAACGTATCATCATGGAACTCATAAACAAAGACATTGGTAATCTCCAAACTCTGGATCCCACTCAGTACAGGTTTGTGAAAGGCAGATCATGCTTCCTGAACCTGATCAACTTCTTTGAGGCAGTTACCAAAGCTGTAGATGAGGATAAGGTGGTTCACACAGCCTATCTTGACCTCGCCAAGGCTTTCGACACCATCCCCCATTCTGAAATTATAGCTAAACTCACTAAACTAGGTATAAATCCCTATGTCACAAGATGGGTTGCCAACTGGCTCACTGACAGAACCCACACTGTAAAAGTTGCAGACTCCAAATCTGAACTCAGAGCAGTGACAAGTAGAGTACCACAGGGTTCCTTCCTGGGACCTCTCCTGTTTGATATCTACTTCTCTGAAGTACAGGCTAACACAGAAGGCCTCTGGCTAATGAAGTTCGCAGATGACTGCAAACTAGGAGCCATAGTCAAGTCCCCAAATGATGTGGACATCCTACAGAAGGGCCTCACTGAGACAGATGTCTGGTATCAGAGCCATGGCCTCAAGCTCAGTGCCAAAAAGTGCAGTGTCATCCCCTTTGGTAAAAACTCTGTACCCATGAACTACCACATAGGCAGCAATCTACTTAACACCAAATGCGTGATGAGACTTTGGGACCCAGGTAGACAGTAGTCTCTCCTTTGATAGTCACATTGCCACAGTAGTCAGGAAGTCCTTCTACATGGCACACCTCATCATAAAAGGGTTCTCATCCAGGAAAAAGAGGTCATTGTTCCCCTCTACTCAACACTCATTAGACCCATTATAGAGTACAATGCCCCTTTTGGAATGTACCTCACAGGACATCTGCAACAGCTGGAAAGACCACAGAAGTACTTCACAAAGAGGATTACTGGCCTCAAACAAATGCCCTACACTGACCGCCTCAAAAAACTCCAGCTTTACTCCGTAGCATATCGCCTACTCTGAGGTGATCTCTGCCTAACATGTAAACTATGTCAAACCCAGCACTGTTGGACATGCTACACCTAAAGAAATCCCAATCCCCCTGAGCTACACAATCTAGGGACCTAAACCTTGTTACCACAATAAACAGGACATGCTAGAGGGATTGATTCCTGTCCCAGAGACTTCCCATACTCTGGAACAGGCTACCCATCTATGTCAAGCAAAGTTCTTCTTCTGTTAGCACTCTTCAAGAAAAATCTTGATGAGTGGATGGGAAATAGGAAATACACCCCGACGATCACTTCTGTGTCTCTGCTCGACAGTGGCACAGGAAAATAACTTTCCTGGGTGGCGTAAGCCAGTGAACCTTGTTGGCTAGGCTTATGTAGGCCCTTGGGCCAATAGCCTAGTATTTTAAATTATCAACTGGTCACAGATATGATGCAGGAATTCAGAACAGGGGAAATTACTTCCACAAAGAGACCAGTCACCAGTGGAGGTCTCAAGACTTCTGTACCAAGACCTTTGCTATTTGGCATCTACTTTTCTGAAGTGAAAACCAATACCAAAAGTCTCTGGCTATGTTTGCAGATGACTACAAGCTAGGAGCAGTCATTGAATCCTCAGATGACCTGACCGTCCTGCAGAAAGGTTTGTCCCACATAAATATCTGGTGCCAAAATCATGGACTGAAACTTAATGCCAAAAAATGCATTATCATTGTTTTTGGGTGGTCCTCTACCCCATGGAACTACAACCCCCGAGAATTGATTGACCCTGTTCTGGATTTGGGAACATCTGTAGACAGTGACCCAACTTTTGACCAACATGTGTCCATTGTCTTGAGACACTCCTTCTGTATTGTGCAGCTATAAACAAAGGGATTGTGTTAAAGCTGTCGGATGTCATTGTTCCCCTTTATTCAGCTTTCATTTAGGCCAGTCATTGAGTGTAATGCCCCATTTGGCATGCATCTGTTCAGACAAATGCAGCAACTGGAATAGCCCAAGAAATACCTTACTAAAAGGATACAAGGCCTAAACAGTATGTCCTACATGGACAAACTCAAAGTCTTTTTTCTCTGAATCCTATAGACTGCTAAGAGTTGACCTGTGTCTTGTCATATGAGGCATCCTCTGACCCATTGCAGATGTATTTACTTTACATCAGCAAGTCAAGTGGCATCAGAAATATTCAGTCTAAGGATCTAAACCTCTTTTGCAACTTTAGCCGAATGGTTTGGAGGGACTGTTGTATCTCGCAGAGGATACTGCTGCTCTGGAACAGACTCCCCATCTGCCAAAAACAAAACTCATCCATGTTCATGTTCAAATGCAACTTGGATATATGGCTGGGAAGCAGAAAACTTACCCAGGGACTGTCCCCTGTACTACTAATGGACAGAGGCTGATCCTAAATGCTTTACCCCATGCATAGGGTCCCATCAAATTATCTATGGTATGATTCTACTTATTCTCATGGAGGATTGGCATAATGGTTATGGTGTCTACCTTACAGACACAAGATACAGGGTTTGATTTTCACATGAGATAACAAAATAGGCTTAAAATGGCCCACATGGATGGTTAGCCTAGTATCAACCTGTGAGCCTATAACAAACCTATGAACTTATTATTGACCATGAGATGGGGAAGGCCAATCTAACACCAACTGGGATATTTTAATTCAAACACTGAAAGGGAACTTGGCTAGGCATAAAATGGCCCACAAGGCCAGCTGGCCTAGTACTTACCTATGAATCTACCTATAAGAAGCTGTAAGTTATCAGGTGCAAAAAAAACCACCAAAAGAGCAATCTGAAGAACATTTGCTGATCAAATGGGTAGTGTTCCTTCTAAAAGTTATAACACTTGGTGCTACAAACTCAGACTAATAAATGAAACTTCACAGGGAAACAGTAGTTAACCAGATTTTGTCCTATATTAAATAATTCCTTCTTTATCCATTAGTAAAGTAGCATAAGCAAAGTAAATGATGTACTGAATCTGAAAACCCAGTTATACACAGTTCTGGTTGATATATGCCTGTTTGCTTAGAAATAACTAGCACATGGAGTTAATCCTTTCACAGCAACTAAAGGGGTCTTAAACACATGCCTTTCTAGCCCCTTTAAAATAGTCACCACAGTACCCAACCAGATTTACCAATTAAAATAAGATTAAAATTAAATGAAGCAATGCATTAGTGCTTTGTGCCTATCAATGTACTTATTTGTCCTTATCTCACATTATCTGTAATATAACCTTTTGCATTCTACTTTAATAAGATAAGTAATATAAGAGAAGTTGCAGTAGAATTGGAGATCTTTGCTTAGAAAATTAAGTATCTTAAGTTCAACTGTTTTGATAGATTAGAATGACTCTTATACTGAGTAGCCTGACAATTGCTCCATTATGACAGGTTTTGTTTTTTCAGCCATGAATGACTCAATTCTACTTAACCTCATATGTCTTCACAAAACCACTAGGTCTGCAGTTGCCTGCACAAGGGACCTAAATCTATAACAAAAAAAAAAAAAAAAAAACTTCCCGGTGGCTTAGAGGAATAAAGCCCTAACTGCAGCCCAGACAGTCAGCATCCAATTAGTGCTTGGGTGACTGAATGAGCAGCAGGGATGGATGGGCATACCTGACCTGGGTGGGAGGGCGTTCATTGATGACAGTCTCTTAGAGGACGCATGGTCCAAAGAGGGGAGTTCCCCTTGGATAAATCAAGAAGCATGGGAGGTGGGGCAGGGAATGGGTCACCATCTAAAAAGACCCCCCCCATAGTACAGAAGTGGAGATGGCTGACCTCCTAGAAAGACCCCTAAGAACCACGACTGGCCCAGTGATACCAGAGTAAAATGAGGGGTAGGAGACATGTTGGTAGACAAAGTAGATGTGAGGCACTGGAGCCAGGCCAGTGAAAATTATGTCCCAAGGGAGACAAAATAAATTAATTAATAAACAAGACTCACAGGATGAATTAGGTTCTTAGCCTAGCATATTCTAAGCCTATGGAGTAACCACTAGAGGTTAAAGTGTTACTGTGTCTACATTTAAGGCACGTCTTGATGATCAGATAAGTAGATATACATTTACACCAAGGTTTTCCTGTGTAGTCCTGCTTGATTTGGTGCTAAAAAGGGTGGCAGAACTTCTTGATGTGGTTAATTAAAGGTGTGTATGGCTAGGATTTCTGTGCTCCCTGTTATTGCTTGTGTAGCCTATGTCATGCACCACAAGGCAGCAGTCTGATTAGCTTTTTATATTTCTGTATTCATGCTGCACAAATCCTCTTGCTGTTCTCTTTTTTATATTTGTAGTTGTTTCACAGTGAGTGACTTGTGCACATTGTCTGTATTTTCATTACAGACAGAAAATAAAGTCCATTTGCTTACTGTGACTATTTTCATGTAACCATGGACAGAGCCTTTTTGTCTAGAACCTGCTGCCATCTGTCGTCTGTAAATTAGCACTGAAGAAAACCAAATGGCAGGATCCATAAACATGTTACACAATTTGGGGTAAGGGGGATATTACTCTGTAAAAACTCATATAAACAGCCATGGTGCATTCCTTAAACAGTACTATAGGTAAGCAACCAAAATACGTTACTGCAGAGCAAGCCAACCCATGATGTGCCAAACATAGGTAACTGAGACAGTTTGTTTGCCAGGAATAGTATTTGTACTGCATACAGTGCAATGACAGTTGTTTTCCATTTTGCCTGATGCTCTCCCCCCAACATATCTGTACAACAGTTGTTTCTTTTAGTGTGAAAACACACACCATGCATGTAAGTCAGAATGCACAGTGGTACCTACTTGCAGGCAGATGTGTGTGCACAAACACATACAGACACATTTGCCAAGAATATCCTATGTAGTTGGTGTACAGCCTTGTGTATGCACTGGTGTATACATATAAAAGGTCTCCTTCATGTTGGCAACCAGTGGTGTAAAAACTGCAGTGCCACAGGATTTTAAAGATGCCATCCTGCATGTGCTATATAGTGATATGCTAACCTGGTTGTCCATCTTTGCCAGCATTTTTTGTGTTGTAAGAGTATATAGTATGCATTTAACACAGCATGCAATTCAACATCAGGCACTTAATGTCTTTGAAATGGGCAAAATGGTATGTCCTCCAAAATTAATTTGTGTACCATGATTCTTACAGTTTATACCTAGTTACACTCCTGCTTTTAGGTGCAATCAGCTAAATGTGGCAGTGATTTGTATGGACTGTAAATGATAATATGCTTATACAGCATATTATGTGCAAATCATTTTTCTTTGGCTCCTTTGTTAGAGCTAGAAGTCTACTAAACATGTAATCTGAAGTAGGAGATTCATTTGTCTGCAACCTGTGGGTTATGGATCCGATATCGGATCCGAACCGGCATGGTTTACCAGCTATGGATCCAAGCTCTCAGCTCCTCCCCTCACCCATAATGCCCTGCTCTACCCTCATGACCTCAGATCTCGTTTGCCGCGCATGGTGACCGGATTGCTTCTCAAGCTCTCAAGCTAAGTGCTAATTTTAGTGTTGAATTTTCAAAATTTAATAGATTTTTTTGGGGTTTTTGTGTGAAAGTGTAGGTTCCCCTTTGACATATTTACTTTTTAGAGTTAATCTAAAGTTATATCCCTCCCCTCGCTGTTGGCGTAGTGTGTGTGTGTGTTGGGCCTGTGAGTGTATTGTGTGTTTTAGTTACTTTAGTTTTAGTAACTACTGTGATAGTTTGGGATGGCAGAGCAACCCAAATCTATCTTTTCTAAATGCTCCGAGTGTGGCCATAAGCTTTCCCCAGCTGATGGCCACACTCGGTGTGTTAGATGCCTGGGGGTTGAACACCTCACATCTGGTTGTGCCATTTGAGCAGGGTTCAACCCCAGGGCATTGAAGGAGCGGACGTCCAAGCTTGTTTTGGCGGGCCTTTTACCGCCGGACTCGGCTCCGACCTCCGCTCCTTCAGGAGTAACCGTACCTACGGTTATTCCTTCTGCGGCACCCCCTCCTCCTCCTGGGACTCAACCTCCCGTTTCTGGTTCGGAGGAGAGGGATGCTAAGAAAAGGGACCGGAGGGAAAAGCACCATAAGCGGCGGGCCGAGACCTCTGTTTCGGCCCCGCCAGCCAAGCGGGCTTCTCCCCCAGCTCTGTTGTCGGCTCCATTGTCGGCTCGGTCTCCTCCTTCTTGGCTCCGGTCTCCAGTGTGTTTTTCACTGGGACCTGAGGAGGAGGAGACCCGATCTCCGTCGAGGCTATCGAGGAGGCACTCCAGGCCTACCTCGGTAGCCTCGTCGAGATCTACGTATAGCCTTTCGGATGCTGATCTGGACCGGATGATGAGAAGGTTCATCCAGGCCCAGATGCAGATGGGAGTGCTCTTGCCCCCCCCCCCCTCTGGGGGGGAGTTCAACACCCTTTTTCAAACCGATTGCTCCTTCTCCGACCCGCTATCCGGGCTCGGAGCAGCTGGAGCCGAGCAGCTTCGGAGCCGGGGGTGGGTCGGCGCCGATAGTACTTTGTACTTCGGATCCGACCCTGCCCTCGAGTGCATCGGATCCGAGCCTCGGATCCGGGGGGATCAGTGCTCCTTCGGCGCCGTCTGTGTCGGATCCTTTGGTCGAGGTCGGCTCCCCTTCGGCGTTTGATGTAGTGGAGAGGGCCCTGTTGAGGGTCTCCGGACCCCCGGCACTTGTTTCGGCTCCGTCCCGCGCTCCCTCTGCACTGGGCCAGGCTTCCACCATCCGGCCCTTGGGACAGCCCGCTTCTGTGCCCCAAGCTGCTCCAATGGAACAGATTGCTGCTTGCGAGGAGTCCTCTGACAGCCCCCCAGAGGATGTTCCTCGCAAGCATACGTGCAAAAGGAGGCACATTGACTCCCCCGAGTCTCTCACGGAAGACACGGACTTGGAGGAAGGGGAAGGCTCCCCACGGTCACCCCCCGAGGATGTCTCATTTGGGGACATCATGGAAATGCTCCGTATAAGGGGGGGATGGTCTGCCCCCAAGTCTTCCTCGGACGAGTCCGTGTTCTTGGAGGCATTTGAAGCGGGCCCGTCTACCTCTTGGGTGTCCCCTCCTTGCGACCCCCTGGTGGACCTCATTACCACCAGGACGTGGAAGGAACCGGACACCATGGAGCCAATTCCTAAGAGGCCCGATAGGATCCTCAGCCCACCGTCCGACCGCACCCATTGGAGTAAGGGGCCTCCGGTAGATGCCATGTTGACGGCGGCGGCCACCAAGAGGGAACTTGCTCAGGAGAGTCCCTCAGTCCATCCCCCGAGCAAGGAGTCTCGGATGATGGACCGCTTGGGGAAGCGGATGTTTAGTTCAGCGACCTTCTCGGTAAGGGCGCTGAACTACCTGGCACACGTCATTAGGATGCAGCGAGATCTCATTAAAGAATACGCTGCATCTCCCCCAGAGTCCATGTCGGAGGAGGACAGGGTGCTGCACTCCACCCGCATGGCCACTCTTAGATCAGTTACTAATACCTCTATGTGGCTACTCTCCCACGCTACGGAAGGCGCCGCTAGAGCCGCAGGGGCAGGCCTAGTCACTAGATGTCAGGCCTGGCTCCGTCACTGTGATTTTTCTGAGCCCTTCAAAGCGTCGTTTGCAAACGCCCCCTTTGATGGTTCTGCCCTCTTTGGCAAAACCGTTCGCGAAACCTTGACCCAGAGCGAGAAGGATGGGAAGACGCTGTCTGCCGTCGGAATCCGCTTCTCTGCACCCTAGAGGCCCTACTCTAGGAACCAAAAGGGTCAGAAGAAGATGTGGTTCCGGAAGTCGCAGCAGTCCCAGCCTGCTCCGGACAACCAGTCCTTCCGTGGCAGAGGAGGACAGGGAGGACGCCGCCCTAGAGGCAGAGGGGCTCCCAGAAACTTCGGGTCCAGAGAACCTTTCTCTGAACGGCCCACGCAGCAACCCTGAGGGGTTGCCCGGCTGCTCCACTCTGGAGGCAGTCGGGGGATGTTTTTCGGGGCACCTAGTGGCATGGGAGTCCATAACATCAGACCGCTGGGTCCTCCAAATCATATCCAGAGGATACCGCATCCCTTTTCTTCACTTTCCAAAGTTGAAGTCCCTCCCAGATGTTCCACCCGGTCAACGGGAGGCCGCTTTGGCAGAAATTGGCCATCTGCTAAAGAAAAGAGCCATCCAGCCCATCCCCCCAGACCAGATCGGATCAGGGTTCTACTCCAGGTTTTTTTTAGAGCCAAAGAAGATGGGGGAACTAAGACCAATTCTAGACCTTTCTCTCTTGAATCTGGCAGTCCCCAAGGAAAAATTCCGAATGGTCACTTTGCAATCTATTCTCCCCCTTCTGGGAGAAAATCACTGGATGTGCTCTATAGACCTCAAAGATGCGTACTACCACATCCTGATGGACAGGTGCTCCAGGAGGTTCCTCCGCTTCCGGCTGGGAGCCAGTCACTACCAGTTCCGGGTCCTTCCCTTTGGTCTCACCACAGCCCCCAGGGTGTTCACCAAAGTATTAGCAGTGGTAGCGGCCCACCTGAGGCTTCAGGGGTGCAGGTCTTTCCCTACCTGGACGACTGGCTTCTTACCGCCCGACAAGGCATCTACTATTATTGGCGAGACTCCTTTCTCCATCTTGCTCCCTTTCTGGGCATTACAATAAATACAAAGAAATCCAACCTGGCCCACACAGCTCTTAGATTTTATAGGGGCCAGGCTAGACACAAGGAGTTTACGAGCCTTCCTCACTGCGGACAGAGTTCAAAATCTGCAGCTCCAGGTGCGGGCCATTCTCCACTCAAGTTCTGTTCTGGCGGAGTTGGTCCTGAGGGCTCTAGGGTCCATGGCGTCTGCTATAGCACTTCTTCCTCTTGCCAGGCTCAATATGCGCGTCCTCCAGTGGACTCTCTTAGTACAGTGGTCATACCTTGCTCTCCCTATGCATCATCCCATTGCGATCAGCAAGGCTTGCAAGCGGTCCCTCCTGTGGTGGCTTCACTCTCCAGATCTCCACGGAGGCCGCCCATTTTGTGCTTCTTCCCCCCTCGCCACGGTGACCACGGACACCTCCCGCCTCGGGTGGGGGGGGGGCATTTTGCGGGCCGGACTGTCCAAGGCACGTGGAACGATACAGAGACCTTACTGCATATCAACGTTCTAGAGATGAGAGCAGTGCTCTTAGCGTTGCTAGCACTTCAGGACTTTCTTCCCTTGGGAACAATTGCGATTCAATCGGACAACATGTCTGTGGTCTGGTACATCAACAAGCAAGGGGGAACAAGGTCTTACCCCCTTTGTCGAGAAGCCATGAGAGTTTGGGAATGGGCAATCTCCACCAACCGCTTTCTAATAGCAACGCACATTCCGGGTCGGTCCAACATCCTGGCGGACAAGCTCAGTCGCACCATTCTGACCCCTTACGAGTGGTCTCTCAATTTTCAAGTAGTGGAACGCATATTCGCACGGTGGGGAACTCCTTCATGCGATCTTTTTGCCTCTCCCTCAAACACCAAGTGCGACAGTTTTTTCGCTCTGATACCCCTTCCGGGAGGTTCTCCAAGAGACGCTCTGGTGCATGCTTGGCCACCCGGTCTTCTTTACGCTTATCCACCCTTGCCTCTGATGCTCCAAGTTCTTCAGAAAGCCTCTCGGGTGGGTTGCAGAATGATTCTCATTGCTCCGTTTTGGCCTCGACAGATCTGGTTCCTCTTTCTAAGGTCTCACTCGGTGAATCCTCCTTGGATTCTAGATCCCATTCCGGATCTGATATCCCATCCATCCTGCATACCTCCTCCGAACCTGGACAACCTAAAGCTGACCGCTTGGCTGCTCCAGTTCCACTCTTGATCAGGACTCCCGGTATTTCGTCACCTGTTAAGGCAATACTGGTGGCAGCTCATAAACCATCCACTAGGAAAGTATACCGCAGCAAGTGGAAACGGTTTTCTTTGTGGGCGGAGTGGCAAGGCCTGAATCCCTTCACGGTTCCTCTCCCCTTAGTGCTTGACTTTCTAACCACTCTTTTTAATGATGGTGCCAGCAGTTCCACAATCAAAGTACAACTGGCGGCAATTTCTCATTATCACATTGGCCATGACTCTAATCCTCTTATGTCAGCCAAGTTGTGTAAAATTTTCCTTAAAGGTACTTTTCTTCTCAGGCCCCCTGTAAAACAAGCGGTTCCTCCTTGGGACCTTTCTTTGGTTCTCCAGGCCTTGACCGCCCCCCCTTTCGAACCAGCGGCTATGGTGGATCTCAAATTCTTGTCTTTCAAGACAGCCTTTTTGGTAGCCATTACATCGGCCAAGAGAGTTTCTGAGCTTCAAGCATTATCAGCTAAACCTCCTTATTTGGTATTTCATCCGGACCGTGTTTACCTCAGGACCAACCCGTCCTTTCTTCCTAAAGTTACTTCTGAAGCAAACATTAATCAGTCCATTAACCTCCCTGTTTTCTTCCCTAAATATGAAAACAAAGGTGAATACAAGCTTCACTCATTAGATGTTCACAGGCAACTTAGATTTTATCTAAACAGAACGGCTGGTCATAGGCAATCCGACCAGTTGTTTATTTCCTTTGCTAAATTTAATTTGGGCAAGCCAATTTCTAAAGTTTCTCTGTCTCGCTGGATTTCACAGTGCATCTTATTGGCTTATCAAGCTTCAGGAAGGCCCGCACCGGAGGGTGTACATGCCCATTCAACCCGGTCAGTATCTACCTCGGCAGCCTTCAAGGCTAGGATTCCTCTAGATGATATTTGTGCAGCAGCCACGGGCTTCATCTCATACTTTTATTTCACACTATAAGTTGGATCTTGCATCTAGGGGTAGAGCATCATTTGGCTCTGCGGTGCTCGAATATCCTTCCATGATGGCGCCCAAGATTCAGGTAGCTGGGGACTCTGTCCCACAGGTTGCAGACAAATGAATCTCCTACTTCAGATTTAGAAGTTATGTACTCACCATAACGTTCCATCTGAGTAGGTGTATTCATTTGTCTGCAACCATCCCGCCCTCCTATCCCCCTGGCCTTTCAGTTTCCTGCATATTATCTGTTACCCTTTTCAGGGTGTTTTTGCTGTTGGCAAACTCGATCTGAGGTCATGAGGGTAGAGCAGGGCATTATGGGTGAGGGGAGGAGCTGAGAGCTTGGATCCATAGCTGGTAAACCATGCCGGTTCGGATCCGATATCGGATCCATAACTCACAGGTTGCAGACAAATGAATACACCTACTCAGATGGAACGTTATGGTGAGTACATAACTTCTAAATTAATTTCTAGCATGAAATTTGTTTAGGTCCCTATTCCCATAACTGTGTATACCATTCCTGCTTAAGTTTTATAGAAATGTTTTCCAGTTTAAGGCACTAAGATGAAGACCATAGTAAAAGTAAAACAACAGTAAAGACTAGCAAAACAAAAATGTAACTGGAGCCATGAGCAGGGATAAAAAATAGCTAATTCAAAAAATTCAAAGTCCACAACTTGCTTGAAGAGTTGCTTTTCTTAAAAGTAATAGTTGTTTATTCCAAGAGTTTAAAATCCAAAATGTAGTTAGAAGTGCTTATTCCACAAGTTTAAAATTCACAATGTACTTAAAAAGTTGCTGCTTATTCCACAAGTTTAAAATCCACAAATGTACTTAAACACTTGTAAGTGCAGAAGACACTTTTACCCAGATAGGCTTTATCAAGCAAAGAAACTAAGCAACACCTTGTGTTTAGCTTATATAATCAAGGTGTAGTCACATGATCTAGTCATATGTTAAAACTGTAGTCACATGATAAGATAAAAAGAAGTAAAATACACATAAAATTGTATTTATAAAATGTAGATGACAATAACAGTAAGAAATGTAATAAATATTGAAGGTAATTGTAAAATTTTGATTTTTCAATTTTTTTAAATTTTTTAAAAACATATAGGGTACAAACAAAAACAAAATGTTCAGTGTATTTGAGTATGTAAGTACTTCAAATAAGGCTTAATGGTAACCATGTCATTCAAACCAGGGGATATATGTGGCTTAAATCTAAAAATCCACTGCATTTCTATCCTCTGTGTGTGTAATTTTTGTATTTTTATACCCTATATGTTTTAAAAAAATGGCTTCATAGATCAAATGTTTAATAAGGCCGGGAATGTAGAGCATATGATGTATTGGTAAAAGAATGATGTTCCTTCTTAGATCTTGTTTTGCATTTTAGAACTTGTCTGTTACAGCAGATGCTGCTGCTGTACTGTAAGGGTAGGGCTAGGCAGCTACAGCCTGCTCTGGAGGTTCCCCTTTTCACTGTAATTAGAAAAGAGCAAAGGTGTTTTGGCTTACTTATTCTGGTATCCGTCTGTTAACTATACGGATACATTGTGATCAATACATGATCAAATTGTATTGATGATTTTTCTTCTGAAGTAGAAGTAAACATTTTAGATAGCTGCCTAACATACCTTGACAATGAGTGGGACATTACCTGCTCTGAAGGTCTGCCACACTGGTCATTATAAAGTATCCGCTTTCTTAAACCCTGGTAGCAGAATAAATATCCGCACCTGCATAACCTTGCTGTACTGCTTTACTGGTACTTGTCTTGCACTCAGCTTTGACATGGGGATTTTGCTGCATTTTGGTGAAATGTTAAAAAAAATGCATGCAAAAAGGCTTTAATCACTGCCCCCTCCCACATAAACAGATACACGCCTTATTGGTTAATAATATACCAATCTGTATTCTAGGTTATGACAAAAGCCCAAATGAAAGCTGTAAGAGTGTCAGTAGTTTTAATTTGAAATGCTTTGTTCCTTTCATTTAACCTATATATTGGATGGGGCCCTATGATTAAGTGAACTAAATGCTTGTGAGCATAGTTGTCTGTTGCAGTTTCATTATGGCAGATTAGCTGAATGACATACAGGCATATAAAAAGGAGACAGGAAATTCTAAATGTACAGTCTGTAGCCTACTAAGTTAGATTAGAAACAATGCACTTTAAGTTCTCAAATGCACACGTATAAATAAAAGTTGTCTTATTTATAGGAAGATGGATTAATTAAGAGGTTTATCTTTTAGAATGAAGGTGGCAGTCTCATTTACTTTTAACCTAAATAAAGTCTATTGACTAAGCTGTAAGAGAGTAATACTTAATTGTAGATTTTGGTGCCTACAGCTTATTTTATACAATGAGGTATTTTTTTTTTTTATTTTAACTCATATTTTAAATAGACACATTTTATCTGTGTTGTCTGTGCATGAGGTTTACAGTTGGTTGCTTGACTGCACTGAATAGCTTACTGTATTTTCATTCCGTACTTTGGAGGATACAATAGGACGGCCACGGTGGTGCAGTGATTAGCATTGTCACCTCACAGCAAGAGGTTCGCTAGTTCAATCCTCGGCTGGGGTGCCTTCTGTGTGGAGTATGCATGTCCTCCCTGTGGTCGCGTGGGTTTCCTCCGGGTGCTCCGGTTTTCTCCCACATCCCAAAGACATGCTGCAGGTGGATTGGACACTCTAAATTGGCCCTAGGTGTGTGTGTGTGTGTGTGTGTGTGTGTGTGTGTGTGTGTGTGTGTGTGTGTGTGTGTGTGTGTGTGTGTGTGCCTTCTGTGGAAGGTTGGGCGCCGGGCTGGCAACTCGACACTGTAAAACTCCACTGACAACCAGGAAAAAGCCGAAAGAAGAAGATGACTTTGGAGGATACAATGCCACTTGTCCTGAATCCATAAATGATAAGATGCCATAAAACAATATCTAAAAAAATGCATAGGTAAGAATTTTTTTCTCACTGCAGATTTAGTTGGCGTGTAGTTATAACTTCTCTGAAAGTGAAGACAAGGCAACTAACAGCAGAAATTGTGGAACATAGAAATATCAACAGACAATGACATGTAAAGATAGTAAATTCAAAATGAACTGCCTGGAAAAAATGAGTTGATGAAAATTTTAATGTAGTAGCACATGACTTCTATTTGTACTATATTCTCAATGTTGCATGTATTGTTTGTGTCCATTTATATATTCTTATTTTTTGGGTAGGTAATATTTGGAATATAGTCTACTGTCCATTTCTTTAAGTAGATGGGGCGATAGGTGTAGATATCTATAGCCAACACGAAGACAAAATATTTTAATGGGCATTACTGTTTTGTTTCCTGATAGTCTTGCTTTCAAAGTGTTTAGAGCTGCATACCACAGTTAAGAGAAAACCTGCTGAGTTTCTTAGACAGCTTAGATGCATTTCAGATGTTGCTACATATCAAAATTCTCAAAATGTTATGCAAGAGAACTGCAGTTTCTTGAGAAGCTTTTTCCATGAAAATCTATTCAAAATCTAATGGTGGAAGAGGCTGTGGAGCAAAAAGTAATTCTTTGCAGCAAACTAACTCCTCCTTCTCCTTTTGGCTTATCCTGGTTAGGGGTCACCACAACGGAACAACGGTCCACAGAACGATTGGAGTTTTACAGTGCCGAGCTGCCAGCCTGGCGCCCAACCCTCCACAGAAGGCACACACATGCACACACTCACACCTATGGCCAATTGAGCATGTCCAATCCACCTACAGCATGTCTTTGCAGCAAACTAAGATAGTTTATACCTGCTGTCATTGGCAAGCACGCACATACACAAAGCTGAATAAAATTTTAATATCCTAACAAACTCGAGATGTCTAGTAATTGCTCTTTAAATAAAAAACTCATCCAGCTATGGAAAGAGTGTGGGACTCAGAAAACACGATTTTTGAAAATGCTTTCATCTCACCATAATGGACAAGATCATCTATGGACAAGTATGTTTTTCAAGAATTCTTGAGTTTGGAAAGTGGACTAACTATACTTGAAAATCTGTAAAAGATCATACTAAAGAAATTAAGTCCTTTGTCTCAGTACGACAGAATGAAAAAAAGGCAAGATAAGAAAAATATCTTGAAATTCCACATACAGCAATAATTGCTATTATTGCTAAACTAAAAGAAATGTTAAATATAAAAGCGTTTGTCATTGTAATTTTCACAAGTAACAAAGCAGTATAAAATGTCTCAACTGCCTACATTTTGATAAATGCCAGTACCATTGATTAATGCCCTCCCACTGTCTATCAGAACAATCAGTAATTCTTCTCTCTTTAAGACGTCTCTCAGAACACACCTCTCTTTTGTCTGGCAGTGTACTTGTGCCAGAATAATACCTCCTAAAACCTAACTCACTACTATATCCCTCTACAATATTACTAAGGAGCGATCTCAGACTTTCTGAATTCAACTGCTTATGCCTACAAAACTGTAACAGTTAACAATCAATACTGCTACCCTACCTAACTCCATCTTCAGTGATCCAGTTGTACACAATGTTGATGTAACTTGTACAGTTGTGTTAATATTTAATGTTAAGTTGTCAATCTCGCCTTCATTCTTGCTTGATGGGTTCGGAGCTGATCCCTCGGCTCCGACTCGGCACTTGCTTTAGCTCGAGAACTCCTTTTACCAGCTCGAGGCAGCCCCATATCCCATGATGCAAGGCAGGAAGTACCCAGATCTCGTTTGCCGCTTCGCTTGGGAGGTCTTCTCTTTACCAGCTCCTGGTAAGTAGTTCACATTTGTGATATTTAAGCCCCTTCTTTTAGTTAAAACTAATATTTTTGATAGTTTAATTTAATTTTAACCTTTTTCTGACAGAAATCCCTGTCTCTTTTAATTTGTTTTTGTCAGTCAATTTTCCTATCCCATCCCCCTGTTAGGGTGTGTGTGTTGGTGTTTTTACTAAATACCTCTTGGTATTTAATTTATTTTGACTGGTGTGTGTGTGTTGTGTTTAGGCACCATGTCTAAGGAGAGGGTTTCAGGTTTTAAGAAGTGTGACTCGTGCTGTCAGAAGATGTCTCTGACAGACGGTCACACTTCTTGCCTGTACTGTTTGGGCCCTCTTCACCTGCAGGACTCCTGTGCTATTTGTCACTCCTTCAGCCAGAGAGTCCTGCAGGAGAGACATAATAAGTTGATTCTCAGGGGTCTTCTTAAGCCGGAGGGCTCTCCGCCAAGTCGGCTCCACAAAAATCAACCAAAACTGCCAAGGCCCAGGCTTCTGTTTCTAAGCCTGCGGCCTCGGCCCGACTCGATAGAGTCGAGATCGGCCCGCTGGAGCCGATTCTGGATCCACAAAGCTTTCGCCGATGGCTATCGGTGCCGAATCTGCTGACCACTGTGGTGTCGGCCCGATCGGCTCCGACACCCACGCAGACGGCATCGGTGTCGGCTCCGACACCCATGTGGCACAGGCATCGGTGTCGGCTCCGACTGGCTCCCACACCGCTACCTTGGTAGCTGTATCGGCTCCGCTGGAGCCGATACATCGAGATGTTCTGCCGGCTCCGAAATCGGTGCCGACAGGATCAGTAGTATCGGCTCCGATGGCCCATTCCAGGAAGAGGTCGGGGTCTCCTTCCTTGGGGCCGATACTTTCGGCTCCCGCCTCTTCTATCGAACGGAGCCATCGGAGCCGATCTTCAAGGTCATCCAGGTTGTCAGATCATGACCTAGAGAGAGTGGTCAGTAGATTGCTCAAGTCACAGGTACTGGCCCAAATGCTACACAGTCCGTCTCAGCAGACGACTGTTGGTCCACACCCCGTTACAGTTCCTCCTTCGACTCTACCCCAGAGTTTGGAGTTGGAGTCTTCGGGCATGGTTACTGCTTCGGCTGGAGGACGGATACCTCCTTCTGTCCCTTCAGCCCCTACTCTTATCTCCTCTTCCTTAGAGGGATTCGGTGGTCGGGCTTCCATGGTCTCCTCCGAGGGGTGAGTGGCATCGGACCCTTGTCCGAGCCCGCTCTTCCCTTGGAGCCTCGGCCTTGGTGAGCTCGGCTCCGACATCTGCCTCGAGACTTCCCTTCGGTGGCCCCTGGAGTTCCTAGCTCTTGAGCGGGTTCTCTCGGACCTGCCTGGGAGGGAGCATTCGAGGTGATGAAGAGTGTACTGGCCACTGGTATCAGTCAGCAGTCTCTTCCCGTAGCTCCTCCCTCTATTGTACCTGTTGACATCTCTGCCACTTCTCTTGCTATAGGACCCAGAGATCCTCTGCCTCAGGTTTTCCCATTGGGAATTTCCCCTCTTCCGAGGATTCTCCTGATGTTTTGGGAGATCCTCCTAGGAAGAGGACTTGTAAGAGGAAGCATGTAGACTCCCTGAGTCTGTCACTGGATACTGACTTTGATGAGTCAGAGGGATCCCCTAGATCCCCCTCTGAGGATGTCTCCTTTTCAGACATCCTAGAACTTCTGAAACAGAGGGGAAACTGGCCCACCAACAATCCCTCTGAGGATGAGTCAGTATACCTAGAGGCGTTTGGATCTCGGCCCTCCACCTCCTGGGTGTCTCCGCCTTTCGACCGCCTTATGCAGGTTATTGCACGAAAGGCGTGGACAGCTCCTGACTCTGTAGAGCCAGTCCCTAGGAGGCCTTCTAAATTTATCACTGCCCCTAGTGACAAACAATTCCTTACCAAGGGTGTCCCCGCTGATGCCATGGTGGTGGCTGCGGCCACCAAAAAGGAACTTGCAGATCCTTCCGTGCCCGTCCATCCTCCTAATAAGGACTCTAGGACCATGGATAGGTACGGCAAGCGGATGTTTTCCTCAGCGACCTTTGCTATGCGTTCGCTGAATTATCTTTGTCACTTCACCAGACTCCAGAGAGATATACTGAAGGAGCTGGGAGAAGTAGTTCAGGATCCTACAGCTGCAGGGGCTCAAGAAAAGATTGCTTCGCAGCTGGGAACCCTCAATTCCATTGCTAACTCCTCCATGCGGCTAATATCTTATGCTGCGGATGGAGCGAGTAGAGCCGCAGGCAAAGGTGTGGCTCTTAGACGCCAAGCCTGGATGCGGCTATGTGATTTTGCGGATCCCTTTAAGGCGTCCTTCACAAATTCTCCCTTTGATGGGTCAGCTTTGTTTGGCCCTCAGGTGAAGGAGACCTTGACCAGGTGTGAGCAGGACGGCAAGACTCTTTCTGCTGTTGGAGTCCGTTTTTCCACCCCTTCTAGGCCTTATCCCAAAGGACAGAAGGGTGGGAAGATGTGGTTCCGTAAATCCCAAGGAGTCACGCCCGGATTCACGTGGTCAGTTTACCCCTAGAGGCAGAGGGGTAACAACAACAGATGCCGCTCTAGAGGCAGAGGGGTCCAAGAACCAGGGCAACAGGGAGTCTCTTCCTGAGAAGCCTTTTCAGCATCCCTGAGGTGTTGCCCGGCTGTCCCTCCTTGGAGGCAGTCGGGAAGATTATCACTGTACCCAGAAGCCTGGCATTCCCTCACTCAAGACAGATGGGTACAGTCGATCATATCCAAGGGTTACATAATTCCTTTCGGGGAAAGTCCCTTCCCCTCAAGTTCCCTTCCAGATGTACCACCCGGTCTAAGGGGCATTGCAGAGTTAGAAATCGCAAAACTACTGCAAAAAAGAGCCATTCAGCCAGTTACAATAGACCATTCAGAGCCCGGAATCTACTCAAGGTTCTTTTTGGTCCCCGAAAAGACGGGAGACTGGAGACCAATATTGGATCTCAGCAGACTCAACAAGTCTGTCAGGAAGACAAGATTCCGAATGGTCACTCTTCAGTCAATTCTGCCCTTCTTACAGAAGGACAACTGGATGTGCTCAATAGATCTTCAGGATGCGTACTATCACATCAAAATTCACAGACGCTCCAGGAGATTTCTCTGCTTTCGGCTGGGGTCCAGTCATTTCCAGTTCAGAGCCCTGCCCTTTGGTCTCACTACAGCCCCCAGAGTGTTCACCAAATGCATGGCAGTGGTCACGGCTCACCTGAGACGCCAAGGATTCCAGGTGTTTCCGTATCTCGACGACTGGCTCCTGTCAGCCACCACCAGGCATCAGCTTATACAAGCCAGGGATTACACAATAGACCTTTGTTCTCATTTGGGCATCTCAGTCAACTTCGAAAAGTCATCCTTATCACCCTGCCAGTCTATTACCTTCATAGGCAAACTTAAACACTGTTCGGATGTCAGCTACCCTTACAGAACAAAGAGTTTCAGACATTCAGACTCATGTCAGGATCATTCTGGCCAGCAAGAAAGTACAGGCCAGAATGGTTCTAAAGGTATTAGGTCTCATGGCTGCGGCCATCACTCTTCTTCCCTGGCTCGATTCTACATGCGCCTTCAGTGGATGCTGTTCACACAGTGGTCATACCAGCAGCTCCCAATGCGTCACCAGATTCTGGTGACACAAACATGCAAAGAACATCTTGCTTGGTGGATCACATCGCCTCAGGTTCACCAAGGCAGATGCTTTGTACCTCCGTCCCGATAGCCACTGTCACCACGGATGCCTCCCTGATCGGGTGGGGGTCATTATCAGGGCAGGATGGTTCATGGACGTGGCAACCGCTCGAGTACCATCTGCACATAAATGTCCTGGAGATGAGAGCAGTGCTTTTAACGTTGCAAGCCCTCAACGACTTTCTTCCCGTAGGGACAATTGCAGTCCACACAGACAACATGTCTGTAGTTTGGTATATCAACAAACAGGGCGGAACCAAGTCCTACCCCTTGTGTCGAGAAGCGCCAGACTATGGCAATGGGCGATCTCCTCTCATCGGTTTCTGGTAGCAACGCATATCCCTGGGAAAACCAACATTATAGCGGACAGATTGAGCAGAGCTATTCTCATGCCTCACGAGTGGTCTCTCAAGCAATCCATAGCGGAAGAGATTTTTCTGGAATGGGGTCGTCCATGTTGCGATCTTTTGCTACTCCCCAAAACAGCAAATGTCCAGACTTCTTCAGCCTCTTCCTCTATCAGGCCATCCCCAGAGACGCTCTGACCCAGGATTGGCCCCAGGGACTTCTTTATGCCTTCCCCATTTCCTCTGATCCCTCAGGTGATCCAGAAAGCTACCGCTTTGAGAGCCAAATTGATTCTCATTGCCCCTTACTGGCCTCGACAAGTTTGGTTCCCGTTCCTCCATCATCACCTTTTGGTGCAGCCGTGGCATCTGGACCCAGTGCCAGATCTACTGATTCACCAATCCGGTCAGCTGCACCGGTCAATCCCTTCTCTCAACCTCACAGCATGGTTGCTCCACTTCCTTCCCTAGCCAGGCTTCCTTTGATCTCTAACCCAGTTAGAGATATCATAGTAGCTTCACTAAAATCCTCTACCAGGAGGATTTACACGAGCAAATGGAACGTTTCTCTTATTGGGCTAAGGCCCAAAATATTGATCCTTTTACTGCCCCTGTTCAGGCAGTTCTGGACTTCTTAGCAGAGATTTTTCATGCAGGCTCCTCTTCTTCCACAGTCAGAGTTCAGTTGGCTGCTATTTCTAATTTTCATGTTGGGATAGCAGATCATAATATTATGTCCCATAGGCTCTGCAGGGCCTTCTTGAAAGGAATTTTCCTACTAAAGCCTCCAATCAGGAATCCTCCTCCTCAGTGGGATCTAAATTTAGTGCTGACATCCTTGATTCTTCCCCTTCGAGCCAGCTGTTTCTTGTTCCCTGAAATATCTTTCTTGGAAAACTTTATTCCTAGTGGCTATTACATCTGCCAGGAGGGTGTCTGAACTTCATGCTCTTCGGTTCGACCCCTATTTGATTTTTCACAAAGACAGAGTATCTTTGAGAACTAATCCATCATTTTTACCTAAGGTCGCTTCAAAAACAATCTGAATCAATCCATTGATCTCCTGTATTTTTCCTAACTATTCAGATAGAGCTGAACAAAAGCTACATTATCTTGACGTCCACCGTCAGCTTAGATATTATTTGGACAGAACAAAAAATTTAGGAAATCTGATCAACTTTTGTTTCCTATCGGATAATAAAAAGGCCTTCCTGTTTCTAAAGTGACTTTGTCCAGATGGCTTTCTTCGGTCATCACTGAAATTTATACGATCAGGGGAAAACAGCTGTGCTCAAAACCTAAAGCACATTCAACTAGGAGTTTAGCTACTTCTACAGCTTTTCAAGCTAGACTGCCTTTGGACACTATTTGTGCAGCGGCCACTTGGGCCACTCCTCACACTTTTGTTTCCCATTACAAATTGGACTTGGCCTCCAGGGACAGAGCCAGTTTTGGCTCTACAGTCCTCAAGAGTTTGTTCCATTGAGCCACCCAGGATAGAGGTGCTAGGGACGCGGTCCCATCAAGCAAGAATGAAGGCGAGATTGACAACTTAACATTAAGAAGTTATGTACCTACCATAACGTTCCATGTTAGTTGTCTTCTCTCGCCTTCTTTCTTGTGACCCTCCCTCCTTCCCCCTGGCCTGGATAGACCTTGTATAAGAAACTATTATGCTAAAGACCATTCAAACCTGGTCCTTTTTCCATCTGTAAGTTTCTTCTTCCTTTGGGAAGTATTTTTATGCTTGGTGTTATTGCCCTTTTGTCAACAAACGAGATCTGGGTACTTCCTGCCTTGCATCATGGGATATGGGGCTGCCTCGAGCTGGTAAAAGGAGTTCTCGAGCTAAAGCAAGTGCCGAGTCGGAGCCGAGGGATCGGCTCCGAACCCATCAAGCAAGAAAGAAGGCGAGAGAAGACAACTAACATGGAACGTTATGGTAGGTACATAACTTCTTATTTCCATGCATTGAGACTGTATATATACTATATATTGTGCTTTTTTTCTTGTATGCACTATTAATGTATGTGGACCTTTTCTCCCTGGCCTTTACTGAAAATGAGCTCACCTAGGCCCAGTAGACTTTCCAAGATAGGAAATACAATACAATACAATACATAAATACCTGTACATATATGCTAATTCAGAGAATACATTGAAAATATAATATGAGCACCCATTACCTGCTGAAGATACAGCTCTAAGACTTAATCAGCAAGGAACTACAGCAGAGCCAGATACATAAAGATCTATCAACAGTGATAAGACCTAACACTGGCTGCATTTGCTGGTGTTGGCCCTTTCTTTTTGAGAGACAGGCCCACCAAAGTGATCCTGTACAATGGGTAGGGTCACCATCGTGGGCCATCTCCTTGGTTGATCTATATGACAATAAGGCATTCCAGGGGAGCAGCCTATACTAAAAAGATATGTTGTCCCCAAGAAATGCCTGCAGAAAGAAATTTATACAGCTGAGTGATTCATAGAATTGCTTGGCTCTTTAGGTTAGCTTGGCTGGCTAAAGCTGACATGTGGTTTTGTGTGTGTGTGTGTGTGTGTGTGTGTGTGTGTGTGTGTGTGTGTGTGTGTGTGTGTCTGAATGTGTGAATATGTTTCAAAGATTCAAAGAAATTTTATTGTCATTTAGGAAGCACAAGTGCTACCTTAATGAAATTTTGAGTGTCAGCTCTTTTACAGGAGAAAACAAACACAAAAAGACAGACATAATATGTATTAAAGAATAAACAATAACTGTAGTACAAAACTAAATATCTAAGTAGCTGTTCACATGCTTGTACACTATTTATTACATTGGACAACAATGACTACTAGATAACACATGAAAAGAAAAGTACACTATACACAGAGGTGAGATTGGGTGATATTGCACATAAGGAAGTGACTAAAATTGCACTTAAATGAGAATATATTAGTTTTAGTATGCAATAAATAAATAGAATTACTGTATGGAAAATAAAGAAAAAGAATGAGAGTGTAACAATCTATTAAAGTTTTGATACATCCAGATTTATGTCTGTATGTATATGATATGTATGTATGTTTGTGTGCATCTTTTCTTTCTTGTGGGGGGGGGGTCTGTCATACCATTAAACTCCCCTAGACTAACCAGCATAGTATTAGGCAGTGAACACTAGACATCAGGGTAATTAAAATATTATGCTAGTGTCACCTAAAAGTTAATAGAGTAGAACAAACAATGCATGTGCATGGGAGGAACACTAGGTACCAGGAATACTCTTTAAATATTGCTTTAAGACAAAACTCCACTATCAAATTTATCAGAACAAAGGCATGTAAAACAAACATCCTCTCCAGTTCTTACTGACCTAGATATTAACTCATTGTAAGGGTAATTTACTTTTTCATTTCTGTTGTCTAAGTCTTGATGTGTTCATAATAGTAGCTGTAAATGTTTAATGTCTCTATGTGACCTCTGTTCAGTGATCTGCCATTGACTGTTTTACAGCACTTGACCCAAAGATAGCCTCCATTACCCTCTGCAGTTTCAGATTCTACTTCCCATCTGCCGTCAATGAGCTGCACCCTGCTCTACCTGGTAGCCTGCACTTCTGAATTGCTTTTTCCAGCTATCAATTTTGTAAATCTCCATGTTTTCTCTATAGGCAGTTCTGTTCTAGTTATCTGTGTTGTTTTTCCTTCCTTTTCCATGCATATAGGGTGACTTACTCATAACAAATGAACAAGCATCTTAGATTTTGAGCAAAATCTAAACTCTTATCTACACTTGGAAAACAAGCCCAAGATGGTACAGTAACTTACCAGATCACGCATTGTTTCTGGATAGTGAAAACTGCATCCTCTGTGAGCACCCTCCACCAGTATATTTTGAGTTCAAGGAAACCTGCTGCATTCATTCTTACTATCACTTGGGCTCACTTTGCTGCTCCATTTTCATTGGAGGTGCTATTTTGAACTTCTGCTAAGTATGCAGAATACAGTAATGGCCTAGAATACTCCTTTACTGAGTTGTCATTATGCAAGAAATAAAAATCCTGAATATGTTATCAGAAAATATATCATTTCATTTCATTTGTAGCATGTCAGGGCTACTGTGCCGTGGTCCAAAACAGCTAAGCTGTGCTGTCAAATTCAGTGTTAAATTGCACTGAAATGTTTAAGTGTAGAGTAGCAATTAATACTATATTTTGTAATTGAACACTTGTTACTGCTTGAAAATGTCACAAGGAAATCTCAGGAAAGTACTGAAAACTTAGTCTGTTAAAAATAATTAGCAGATATAAGGGATAATCTGCCTTCACTGTCTCTAGACATTTTTTTGCATTAGACTTTGTGTTTCCATTGGGTTATTGAACTAAACTCCTACTCGGTATGCAGTTTACAGTAATGGTCTAAAGTACTGATTTATTCAGTTGTTGCTAGACTAAAAATAGTACTCCTATATATTTCTCCATACTATGTTTATATATATATATATATATATATATATATACATATATATATATATATATATATATATATCTATATATATATATATATATACATATATATATATATATATATATATATATATATATATATATATATCTGTGTGTGTATGTATAATGTATGTATATCCTTTATTATAAATTCCCAACATCAAGAAAAGCCTTATTTCAGTTTCTGCATTGTGGAGTGTACCTTCTTCCCGTTTATGAACAGGTTCTGATGTAAGATCCTTCATCTGTACCTTACACAATGACCCTTCTTGCCTTTGTACATGCACCTGTTTCTGTCCCCATACTTAGGTAGTCCCCATTGCCCAAGCTGAGCACTTGCATTTATTCTTGTTATGTAACATATATGCATGTAATTGAATGTTTGTTTTCCTGTAGCGATTCTTGGCTGAAAGATCTTCATAATGTATCATTCCACGTATGACAAGATGCATATAAAAAACTGAAAAAGCTGGATACCATCATGTGGACTGCAACAGCCTTCCTGGCATTTAAGAGAGGCCTTGCCATTTAAAATGGTGCATAGAAAAGAGCACAAACTGGCACTGGCACTGGCACCACCACCACCACAAGGAAGTCAAGGGAGAGTGGATCTTCAAGAAAGGCCAGCAAAGAGCTGAAGGTCATTTATATAGCATTTGCTAGTCTTAAGAAGTTAGAAGAGAAGGGAAAGTCAATGGTAACTCCTACACCTCAAAGCACTACCTCTTTTACAGATGCCAAAGCATAGGGTAGCAGGGCAGAAATAAGTGGTAGTGTAAGAAAAAAGGTACATCAAAGAAACATTTTGGACCTAGTCCAGTCAGTCTTTTAAACCAAGTGTGACTCCACTAGAGACCATTCCCCCACACTCTGATAATATTCCACTTTCAGCCACCCCTCATCTCACATCAGGGCCGTCTAAGTCTCTTCAAGGAAAAGTGTGTGAAGATTACATTGGGCAGATGGTTCCCAAGTATCATCCCACTATAGTATAAGATTAAAGTCTGAGCCCTCTCACCATTTCTGGGTACCTTCCCTCATTCTGGAAAGCCAGTTTGTGTTAGCCATTCCTTTCAGTGAAAGATTTTAGCAGCTGGGAGCCATTGAGGAAATACTCTATGAGAAGAAAGCTCATTCTAGTACCTAAAATAGAAAACAATGTTAGACTACTCTGAACTCGGCTTTTTCCTAAGAGTATTCAAATTAAAAATGCTTGTCATGCAGCCCCTCCTCCCATTTTTCTTGCCTAAGGCATTGATGGTCATTCTAGTTTTCAAAGATGCCAATCTTTACATTCCTGTATGCTAGAAGTACAGGACATTTCTCAGGTTCAAGATGGGCAACTAGTATTTCTTAGGTTCATAGGTGTGTTCTAGGCTAATGGACCTGGAGCCTTTACAAGCCTAGCCCATAGGATTACCCTGGCATCGTGCCACCCAACCTTAGTTCCCAGTGCCTCTGTGGAGTAGAGCCACTGGAGTGATCCCTGGGGTGAATTTTTAATTTCTCATCCACTCATCAAGATTTCTCTTGAAGAGCGCCAGTGAGGTGCTCTGTTTGACATGTATGGGAAGTCTATTCCATCACAAGGGCAGTCTCTGTGTTATGAACCTGTCCCTCCAGCACGTTCTGTTGATTGTGGTAATGAGGTTGAGGTCTCTCAAGCATTTAGTGTGGAGGGATTGGGATTTCTTTAGATGTAGCATTAATAACAGAGCTGGGTCAGGCATGACTACGTAAGTCAAGCAGAGATTGCCTCTAAGTAGGCAATACGAGACAGAGAATAGTTGGATTTTTTTGGGGGTTTCTCCATATAGGACAAGTGTTTAAGGCCTAGGATCGTCTTTGTGAGGTACTTTTGTGGCCTCTCCAGTTGTTGCAGGTGTCTAGTGAGGTACATGCTAAATGGGGCATTGTACTCGATGACTGGCCTAATGAAGGAAGAGTAGAGGGAGACAATGACCATTTTCTTCCTGGATGCAAAACCCTTAGTAATGAGATGTGCCACATAGAAGGACTTTCTGACCACAGTGGCAATGTGGTGGTCAAAAGAGAGGTTTCTGTCAATCTGTGTTCCCAGATCTCTCATAACGCCTTCTGTGTTCAGTGGACTACCATCGATGTGGTAGTTCATGGGAACTGGGTTTTTCCCAAAGGAAATGATGACACATTTTTTGGCATTGAGCTTAAGTCCATGGTTCCGACATCAGTCGTTGGTCTTGGTGAGACCTTTTCTGTAGGATGTCGACATCACTTGAGGAGTTAATAATAGCTTCCAACTTGCAATCATCTGCAAACTTTGTCAGTCAGAGTCCCTTCATGTTGGCCTGGACTTCAGAGAAGTAGATACAAAGCAGGAGAGGACTCAGTACCGAACCCTGTGGGACTTCACTTGTGACTGGTTTGCAGCCTGACTTGGAGTCAGCTACTTTCACACTGTGTGTTCTATCTGTGAGCCAGTTTGCAACCCACCTGGTGATATAGGGGTTGATGCCTAACTTGGTGAATTTTTCTGATTCCTGAGTGAGGAATGGTATCAAAGGCCTTGGCCAGATCAAGGTAGACTGTATGAACCACCTTGCCTTCATCCACAGCTCTGATGACTGACTTAAAGAAGTCAAACAGGTTGAGCAGGCATGATCTACCCTTCACAAAAAACAAACTGTGTGGGATCCATAGATGTTCTTCGTGTTTCACTGTTGCAGTCATCACATTTGGGTTATCTGTCTGCAGGTAGCCCTCAGCCGGCCTGAATACCAGAGTCTTCGGATTTCTATGTCAGATGCTGTTGCTTCTTCCTTGATGTCAGGTCGTCGGGGGGTATAAAACATGCAGCTGACACCATTACCCCAGTCTTTCTTGTCATGCGGTGCTCGATTCCTGAAATTTTCGTTTTCGAGTTTCAGACCCGAAGTCTTCAAAAAAGCTAAGTACCCCATTGGGGATCCTTTTTCTTGCTCTAACTGATGTCAGTAAAAGTTAAGAATTGTCTTACCTGTGGAAAGCAAATACCTCATGGAGATTTTCATTCTTACTGCATCCCCTGTTTAGGCCCAGACCACAACGTCCCTCGTTGTTGGTTTTGTGCCTTGTTCAACGGCCAAACTATTCATCGTCGGGCTATTTTTGCAGCTGATTATTTTCGTACTCATTCTTTCTATTCTGAAATGGCTTCATCAAGCCACCCAACTACCAATATTCTGAAAAAACGTAAGGATAAAGACAGAGACAGACCGCATAGGTCCAAAACTGCCGACGACGCTTCCGTTAAGCTAGTCGCCAGTCCACCACCCCTGATACCCATTACTTCTGATTCGCAGGCCTCTACTTAGACCCATTCGGAGTCTGGTATGCTGCGAGATGCTTCTTCGACTATGGAACCTGCGGATGTCTCTACCTTGGATGGGTCTGGAGCTGCTGTGCAGGCACTGGCTTCTGAGGGTGTATTCAGGCCTTCAGGCAATCATATTAAACCGACACCATGATTTTCTTCCAGGCCAAAAACATGCATCACGCCTAGAAAACCGACGACCAAACCACAGGCTCAGGCCCATATGCCTAAAAAACAAATGCTTAGAATGTCTGAAGACCTTATTACCTTAATTAGGGGAAGCCAGCCTTCCCCCTCTAAGAGACCTAGAACTGATTTTCTTTCTGATTCTTCTGATCAGGAATCTGATATTTCTGCTCCTTCTGATTACCAGGATTTGCCCTTATCTACTTACGAGGATTCTGATGCAGAGGATTCCAGTCCCTCTGCTTCCCCTCCAGAGGATTTTTCTTTCGGTGAAACCTTGCACACTCTTAGGGAGCATTTACGCTGTGAAAGCCAGGATTACTCTGAGTCCAAAAAGAGACTTAGGGAATTTTTACTACTACCTCACTACTGACCTTTAGCTATCCCTCCTGTTCTGGACCTTGTAGACAATGCTTTCTTGGAATTTAGCCTTTCCCCAGACACTTTACTTCCAGCTTTCAGAAAACCTGACAGGTATTACAGAGTACCTGACTCTCTCAAGTTCCTCTTCAAGAATCCTTCTGTGGGATCCAAAGACAATTTCCCAAGGACCAAAAGGCATTAAGGATACTGCTGCCAAAAATCCTACTCCTTCTGATGGAGATTCTAGAGCCTTAGACAGATGGGGTAAGAAGGTATACACGTTTACTACTTTGGCCATTAAGGCTTTAAATTGCCAGTTTCATATGTTAAAGTATCAGCAGCATGTTACTGGGCTACTTAAACAGAAAATTATGTTGATTCCTGGCTGTACTGAACATAAAGAATTGCAGGATTTAATGCATTCTGCAGAACAAGTTGGTAAACATAGTTTGCAATGTGGTTTTGATGCTTTAGAAGAATCTTGCAGGGCTGCTGTCACTGAGTCTGTAATTAGAAGGCATGCTTGGCTTAAGGAACAAAACTTGCCAGATCATGTAAAAGCTAAATTACTGGATGCTCCCTTAAACCAAGACCGCCTTTTTGGCAACAAAGCAGAAGAAGTCCTGAAAAGGATGGAGGAAAAATCTATGCAAACTGTTAAAGATTTCCTACAAGTGCAGTCTCTCAGATTCAGTAGGCATTGACCTTCAAAGAACTGGTCCTTTCCAGTCTGTTCTAGTCCTTCTCAGTCCAAACTCAGGAACAGCAGACCACCTAGGCTACAGTCTCAGGCTACGCACAAACCTAAACAGTGGGAGGCTCCCACTTCCAAAGCAGGGGAGTAGTAAGCCACCCCCTATAGAAAAATGGCACAATGACTTAACCTTAACCCTTCCAAGCCCTGCTCAACTACCTGCTCCCTTAGGAGGAAAGCTCGCCCTGCATGCAAAAAACTGGGAACTCGTTAACCAGGACAAATGTGTTTTGAGCATAGTCAAAAAATATATCCAAACACAAATAGTGAAAAGCACTGTTCTTTATTGACAGTCAAACGATCCTCAATATTAATCAAAGCATAAAACCATCCTCAGTATGAACCAACGTAAGCGCTTTTGTCTCCAATTATACAATTCAGGAGACTTTATCAAACAAAAAACGGCCCATCAAATTCAAATTTAAATACTAAAAATTCTCCCTCTCAAATGACGTCATATCTTGGCTAAACGCAAAAATGCCTTTTAAAGCAACAATGTATTTAAAAAACTATGTATACAAAAAAATAAAGTCTACAAAGAATATATGTATATCCACAAGGGGGCATTAAACTAAAACCCATGTGCAAATGCAAATAATCGTGCATAAAGCATAATTAAAATCAATAAAAACATAATTAAATGCATATAAACTACACTAAGAAATACCCTGGTTCCTTTTTTCAAGTATATATTTTAACTGTTTATTTTTCGCATTATTTATTGAATAGAATGTCTTTTAACTTTTTTAGTTTTAACCTCTCTTAATTTGTGTAATCGGGGTATTTAAATTGCATTGTTACACATTTTTTATGATACTTGCTGAAGTTAGCGAATGTTTCAAAACAGCGGCTGATTTCTGTTACATATGAATTAGTATATGTTTCTATGCTCAACATGAATTTGATTATATTTTATTAGAAGTTTTATGATTACATATGAACATTATCCCTTGGCTATATGTATTAGGGTATTTCTTAGTGTAGTTCATATGCATTTAATTATGTTTTTATTGATTTTAATTAAGCTTTATGCATGATTATTTCCATTTGCACATGGGTTTTAGTTTAATACCCCCTTGTGGATATACATATATTCTTTGTAGACTTTATTTTTTGTATACATACAATTGGAGACGAAAGCGCTTACCTTGGTTCACACTGAGGATGGTTTTATGCTTTGATTAATATGCTTTTCAACATCTTCATAAATAACCTTCACACTGCCATCCCAGACACAACAGTTATCCAATACGCTGATGACTCTACCTTAGTCTGTGCTGCCTCTAACCTTCCTGAACTACTGACAAAAACCCAAATAGTTTTTTCCGCTACTGAGAACTGGATGCACCAAAATCATCTCTCTGTCAACTCTAATAAATCTAAAATTCTTCTTTTTCCTCCCTCCAAGGCTTTCACTTTTGACAAAAATGCTGTCAAAGTCCTAAGCCAAACCAACTCTTCTATAGAAGTAGTCCCATCTGCAAAGCTCCTTGGCATCACCATAGACGAGCACCTTAAATTTGATATCCACTTACAACAAAACATAAAGAAAACCCACCAAAAGCTAGGTATGCTCTGTAGGAACAACCACTTTCTCTCTAACTCTTCTAGGCATACCTTAGCAACTACCTATCTTCTACCATCTTTACTATATGGAGCTCCGCTCCTAACTAACCTGTCTGCTTCCAACACCTCTAAACTCGAAATTTGCTATAATAAGATCTCTAAATTTGCAGCCAAATCCAAAACCTCTACCTACCATTGCCTTTCCCTACAATCTCTGAACTGGCTAGAACACTCTAACCACCTAGACTATCTTCAACTAACCACTGCTCACAAATTAATATTCTACCCTGATAAATGCCCAGCCTTAACAAACATCCTTCCTCCGTACATCCCAAATAGATCTCTAAGATCTGAACACCAAAACTTAATCTCAATCCACAAGCCCAAACGCCCTGCTGGCCAACTCCTTTTCTCCTTCTCTCTAGGCAGGAAATGGAACTCTCTCCCTCCTTCACTTAGAACAACATCTAACTCAGAATCCTTCAAAACCCAACTTTTCTCTTACCTGTCTTCTAAACATAAATGTTCCTGCTTTCATCCCACTTAAATGTAAATAACTACCCCATTGAACCCTCCACTCTCCTCACTTCACACTACCCTAGAACTATTATATTTCTATTGCTGCTAAAACAAACTTAAGCTACTTCTCAGTTTAAGTAATTTCTCTTTCTCTACTCCTTGTATGTAAATATTGTAAATATGAAGTAAACGCAGATCTCGATATTACAGACAGTGGAAACTTGCTGCTCTGAAGGGAAACAACTGAAAAATCTGTTTATCTACTATCCTTAATGATGTTTTTTTTATGTAAACTGTATGCATTTGCTTTTTTTACTCACTATATGAATGCATTTATACATGTATTTTTTACCTTCTAGACTATGTAACTTACATTGTATCCGTATTGCTTATGGAGCTTTTCTCCCCGGGCCTCCACTGAAAATGGGCACGTTCTGGCCCAGTGGACTTTCCCTGGTAATCAAACTGGAAATAAATAAATAAAATAAATAAATAATATTGAGGATCATTTGACTGTCAATAAAGAACAGTGCTTTTCACTATTCGTGTTTGGATATATTTTTGGATATATTTACCAGTGGACTCTATTCCATTTGGAATTATTTGGTGTTTTTTTTTTCTCTTCGTTGTTTATCATTGGGTTTTGAACATAGTTTACCAAGGATACAGATTCCACTTCCACACACTACCAACCCCAAATGGTTGGCCACACCTACCCCCAAATCAATGATCGGAGGCCCAAAGACTCAAAAGACAATCATAAGGCCTTCTTTAGCTATGTTAGAAACCTGGGAGGAAACTCCCAGATATGCTCAGAACTAGTTCAAAATGATGTGACGATTACTGATCCTACAGACATTGCCAACATACTGGCTGACAGGTTCAGTGCAAACTTCTCTCCCCCCTCCCCCCCAAAAGGAGAGATATCTATACCAAGCGATTGCAGCCCCCAAACATCTCCAACGCCCAAGTGAGAACTGCTCTCTCCAAAGCAAAAAACACAGCATCCATGGGACCTGATGGTGTCCCCGGCTGTGTGCTCCACGAACTCAACGAGGAATTAAACCCACAGCTAGGACAGCTGTTTAATCATAGTCTTGCCTCTGGATACGCACTCCAGGAGTGGCGCACTGCAACTGTGGTCCCACTTCACAAAGGCGGTGCCTCCACCGACCCTGGAAATTACCGCCCATTAGCTTGACAAGCCTTATCTGCAAAGCCATGGAGAGGATCATAATGGACCTCATAAATAAAGACATAGGGAATTTGCAGACTTTGGATCCATCCCAGTTTGGCTTTGTCAAAGGTAGATCATGCCTTCTAAACTTGGTTGACTTTTTCGAAACAGTCACCAAAGCCATTGATGAGGGAAAGGCAGTCCATACAGCCTACCTCGATCTGGCGAAGGCCTTCGATACAATACCCCACTCGGGTATCATTGAAAAACTCATCAGCTTAAATGTTAACCCATACATCACAAGATGGGTTGCAAACTGGCTGAGTGACAGAACCCACAGGGTCAGAGTTGCTGGCGCCATGTCAGACTCAAAGCCTGTCACAAGTGGTGTACCACAGGGCTCAGTCCTGGGCCCACTCTTGTTTGGCATCTACTTTTCCAAGTACAAGCAAACACAGGAGGGTTATGGCTGACAAAGTTTGCAGATGACTGCAAACTGGGCCATAGTAGAAAACACATCTGACACAGATATCCTTCAGAAGGGTCTCACAGAAATGGATAACTGGTGCCAGAGCCATGGCCTAAAGTTAAATGCCAAAAATGCATAGTCATACCCTTCGAAAAACAAGGTTACCCCTAGCTACCAAATAGGTGGCAATCCACTGAGCACAGAAGAAGTTATCAGGGACCTGGGGACCCAGGTTGATAGTAGTCTGTCATTCGACACCCATGTAGCTAAAGTAGTTAGGAAGACCTTCTACATTGCCCACCTTATCATGAAGGGATTCTCATCTAGATCAAGGAGGTCATAGTCTCCCTATACTCATCACTCATCAGACCAATGATTGAGTACAATGCCCCATTCGGAATGTATCTGACCCGACACTTGCAGCAGCTGGAGAGGCCACAAAAGTTCCTCACCAAAAGGATAAAGGGTCTCAAACATCTGTCCTATGCTGCCCGACTGAAAGAACTCCAGCTCTATTCAGTCGCTACTGCTTGCTCAGAGGTGACCTTTGCCTAACATACAAGGCCATGTCAAACCCAGATTTGATGAATATGCTTCACCTCAAAAATCTAGATCCGTCAGAGCCACAAGGGCGGAGACTTAAACCTCGACACGGCTATTAATAGGACGTGCTGGAGGGATAGATTCATCACCCAAAGACTCCCTATGCTGTGGAATAAAATCCCAGTATATGTGAGGCAGAGCACCTCGCTGGCCTTGTTCAAGAGAAATCTTGACCAATGGATGGGAGATCGCAGATATACCCCAGGGATTACCTCAGTGTCACTGCTCGACAGAGGCACAGCAAAATAATGGGTATAGTTCCCCATACTAAAGGGGCGGCGTAAGCCACAAAACTATGGGCTAGGCTTGTAAATGCCCTCGGGCAGATAGCCTAGTATGAACCTATGAACCTATGAACAGCAGGTTCTCTGTCTTCTCAGTATCAGGGCTATTCAACATGTCCCATCAGAATAAAGGGGACAAGGTTTTTATTCAAGACTTTTTCTGGTACCCAGAAAAGACAACTCCTGGCATCCTTTCCTGGACCTCTCTATTCTCAACACCTTTCTAGTATTTCCAAAATTCAAAATGCTAACTCTGCAACAGCTTCTTCCCATGCTAGCCAAGGATGCCTGGCTGGCAACCCTAGACTTAATGGAAGCTTACCTGCACGTCCCAGTAAGGGAATCTTGCAGGAAATACCTACGCTTCAAGGCAGGCTCCATGTACTATCAGTTCTCTGCACTTCCCTTTGGCTTATCTACTGTACCCAGGGTATTCACAAAGTGTCGAGCTCCAGCCATTGCATTTTGCAGGCAGAGAAATATTCAGATTTACCCATACTTGGACGATTGTCTTATTCAGGCAGAATGCCAGGACTTGCTATTACAACACATTCTTAAAGAAACTTCTAACCTCTGTGGGGCACACCATCAATGAAAAGAAATCTCACCTAGTACCCTGCCAATAGATTGTATTCCTGGGAACAAGCTTAAACACAACTTCCCAGATGGCATTCCTCACTCCGGAGAAACAAGTTTATTTGATAACCTACTTCAAACTATTGGCCACAAAACCCCAGCTATTTGCAAGGAAAATACTGCAAGCCCTGGGGTTCATGGCATCTTGCATTTTACTAATTCCATATGCAAGACTGCATATGAGGAAACTCCAATAGTATCTAAAATGCCTATGGTGTCAACATTCTCAGGACCTGGAAGCAATTATTTCTATTATTCTTTGTATGAAGACAGAGTTCCTTTGGTGGGCAGAGGCCTGCTACCATAACAAAGTACTCCCTTTTACTCTATCCCCTGCTGCCCAAACCCTAACAACAGACTCATCAGACTGTGCATGGGGGGCTCAAATGGCAGGGCAGTGCATTCAGGGCAGATGGAACCCGAGACAGATGCACCTGCATATCAATCAAAAATAAATTTTAGCTGTACAGAATGCTCTGACAGCCTTCAAAGACCGTATTCTTCCAGGACAACTATTGTTAAAGACAGACAACACCACAGTTATGTGGTACATAAACAAGCAGGGGGGAACCCACTTGTATCCTTTCTGCAGACTAGCCATGGCTCTGTGGAACACAGCCTTGAGCTACCAAGTACACCTGCAAGCTCAATTCCTGCTAGGCAAACTAAATTCACTGGCAGACGACCTAAGCAGAAATCTCATGGACCCACACGAATGGAAACTAGAACCCAAAATATTCAATGTCTTGAGGAACAAATGGGGGACTCCAAAGGTAGACCCGTTTGCCTCCCCTCAAAACTACAAATTGCACAAATTCTGCACAAGAACTCCCCATAGCCAAGCTTGGAAAGTGAATGCCCTGTCCTTCACCTGGGAAAGACTCTCAGTTTATGCCTTTCCCCCTCTGCCTCTCCTCTTGAAGGTTCTACTAGAGATCAAACAGGACAAGCCAAGGACAATACTGATTGCACCAGACTGGCCACACCAACACTGGTATCCCCTCTTGCGCAGTATGACACTGCTACAACCATGGCACCTGCCTCAGACCTCTTCCCTGCTGTCCCAGCAAGAGGGCCAAATTCTGCACCCTCAACTTCAAACCCTGAAACTTGCAGCCTGGCTAATTCCTTGAGCTCTCCCCTAGCATCCCTCAGTAAGCAGGTACTGGATGTCATTCTGGAGGCAAGGAGGCCTAGTACTAGAAAATCCTATGCTAAAAAGTGGAAAAGATACTGTTCCTGGATCCTAGCTCAGGGGATGGGCCACAGCGGTGCCCAGCTTACCTCATATTCTACAGTACTTAACAGAAATGCTCCACAAGGGCCTATCCTTCTCGTCAATTAAAATTCATGCCTCTGCCATTTCAGCGCATTATAATACTGAGCCACCCCTCTTCTCTCACCCCTTGCTAAAGCAATTCCTTAAAGGGGCCAAAAATTACGATCCCCCAGGAGAGCTCCCACTCCAGCCTGGGACCTTAACTTTGTATTGGAAAAGCTCACACTTCCCCCTTTGAACTAGCTGCTACAGCAGAGTTGAAATTCCTTTTTTTGGAAAACAGCCTTCCTTCTAGCCATTACTTCAGCTAGAAGATCGTCTGAATTACAGTCCCTCATGGCAGTGGAACCCTTCATTATCTTCCGTGCGGACAGGGTTTCCCTCAGGACTAATCCTTCCTTTATGCCCAAGGTGATGTCTTCTGTGGCCCTAAATCAGTCCATTCATTTGCATACTTTTTTCCCTAATCCACAAAACAAAGGGGAATGAATACTGCACTCTCTGGATGTGCACAGAGTACTTAGGCTTAGCCCTGTCCAAATAGAATCTATCAGAAAATCTGAACAGCTGCTAGTTAGCTTTGCTGCATGGGCAGAGGGGGAAGGCTGTTTCAAAGCAAACAATTTCCAAATGGATAGCATATTCATTCATTTCTACTACAAGCACCATGTGAAACCTACCCCACAGGAGATAAGATCACATTCTACCAGGGTTGCATCTACCTCTGTGGCATTTCTGAGAGGGGTCCCTACCAGGGACATCTTAGAAGCTGCTGTCTGGAGCTCTGTACATACCTTCACCAAGCATTACCACTTGCCTATCTTTTCTAAATCCACAGCTGGATTTGCCACTGCAGTCTTGCAGGGATTAATAGCTGGCCCTAATGCTCTTTAACTTCCTCCTCCCTTTCTTAGCATTGGGAATCAACCCAAATGTGATGACTGCAACAGTGAAATATGAAGAACATAGTACAGTTGTGTACACTTACCATAAATGTAGATGTTCGAGTGTATTCACTGTTGCAGTCCTGGTTACCCTCCCTCCAGCCCCCTGACTTCTCTTGGGTCTACCTTTCCTTCTTGTTTGGCATATATTATATCATGTGTATTTGCTTTTTGCTGGAGGTGTACCATACCATATAATTGCTTCCTACTGTGGGTGCACCTGATGTCTGGGGCAAGAAAAAATGATGTAATGGCATCAGCTGCATGTTTTATACCCCTGATGACCTGACATCAAGGAAGAAGTGACAGCATCTGATGCAGAAATCCGAAGACTCTGGTATTCAGGCCGGCTGAGGGCTACCTGCAGAAAGATAATACAAATGTGATGACTGCAACAGTAAATACACTTGAACATCTACATTTATGGTAAGTGTACGCAACTGTACTTTTGGAGATTCCCTGTATCCTTGTTTATTAGGTCCATGATGATGCGTTCCATAGCTTTGTATATTGGACTCGTCAGGCTAATGAGGCAATAGTTCCCAGAGTCTGTAGTCATTCCTCCTTTGAGGAGAGGGATAACTATAGCAGTGCACCGTTTGGTAGGGAGAAAGCCTGAGATGAGGCTATGATTGAACAGGGCACACAAGTGAGGTGCCAGTTCACTCTGTAGTTCATGTAGAACACAGCCAGGAATATTATCAGGTCACATAGAAGCTGTATTTTTGGCCTTGGACAGTGCTGTTTTAATCTGTGCAACAGTAATACTGGGTGACTGGCAATCTACTGGTATTGTGATTGGTTCTTTCGGGGGGGGGGGGGGTAAAGTTGACTCTGAATATTTCGGCCAGTATATTGGCAATATATGTTTTCTCAGTATAGGAGGTACCATTGTACAGTAGCTCAGAGCAAATCTGGGTATTGCCATGGAGATTCTTTACATAACTGTAGAAGGCCTCGTGGTTTTCTTTACTATCTGCTGCAGTTCTGTTTTCATAGCTAGCTTTAGAGGATTTGATGAGAGATCTCAACTTTTTGTTGAGGCTGATAAGGGAGTTTTTCCAGTCTTGGGACTTCACCTTATTCCACATCAGTTTCCTCCTTCTGTTGTAGAGTTTGTTTATGGCAGGGGACCACCAGATTGGCTTTCTTTTTATAGAGGAGAGCGTCTTGGTTCTATTGGGTATGGTGAGATCCATGCATTTGTGTATGTGTCTGTACTGTGCATTGGTATATGATTCGGCAGTCATGCAACCATTCTCCATTTGCATGGGTGCTGTGAAGTTAGCCACCTCTGTTTTTAGGAGCCCAAAGTTAGCTTTGGAGAACTTGTTCATGGTGATTACCATTGCGGGGGTGGGAGGGATGTGGATTTCCAAGGTGATTAGTTTGTGGTCGGATCTAACCAGAGAGGAGTTGACTATTGGTGTAGAGCAATGGTCGCCCATGTTAGTAATGACCAGGTCAAGGATATTGCTACGTCTAGAGGGGCTACGAACGAGCTGGTCCAGGGCATTGGAATTAATGAATTCCAGGAAACGTTGGGCAAGTGTATTGGTACATGAGTAATTTTCCCAGGTAATGGAGGGGTAGTTGAAGTTGCCTAGTATGAGAGTGTTAGGTTGGACCCTAATATTCTCCAGGGTGCTTGGGAACGTGGAGTGTGAGTCTTGGGGCATGGTTGGGGACCTATAGTGGGCTACAACTTGAATCACTTTCTTACCCAATGGTAGCTGCACCTGAAGTGTCTCTGATGCGTTATGCTGAGGCACCAGTCTGGAGGTGTGCACATCCTTTATGAATATGGAAACACCACCACCTTTGGAGCGTCAGTCCAAGTTCTGAGGCCGAAAGGTGTGAAATGAGTTATAGCCTGGTTGTGCAGGGGTGCTTTCTGCTGCTTTGAACCAGGTCTCTGTTACAGCACAAATGTCGATGTTCTCCATTTTAAGGAGTGCTTTGAGTGAGTACATTTTGAGATTTAGACTTCTAGTGTTGAGCAGCATGACCCTCAGATTGCATTTGTTTGTAGCTGTTATGATGGTAATTTGGTCTTTGGAACACCACGTAAAGAGGCACTATAGGGGTGGCAAAAACCTTGGCCAGTATCCAGAAGCCCAGGGGTGACAGATGCAGGCCGTCTCTGGCAAAGCATCGAGGTCTGTCAATCATGTCATCCCAGGCAGACAGATACTGTATTCCCTTAGAATGACACCAGAAATGTAGCCAGTTGTTGAAATCAATCATTTTCTGCTTGTACTGTGGTATCATTCTGGGTGATGGTAGGATGCAGATCAGGGCTAGGGTCATAACTACCTGGGCTGCATAATCCGAAAACTCCTCCATGTCTCTTTTCATGTAGTCCAGGGAGGTACGTATCAGGTCATTCACACCCACATGTACAATGACAGAGTCATATTTGTACCTGTTGTTGAGGGACCTGAGTATGTGCGTTATGTTGCAGATCCTGGCATCTGACAGGCAGCTGACTGTTACTCTCTCCTTATTCAACCTAGTGAGTGGGACATCAGTGTGCCTCACTATCGAGTCACCTATGACTAGTGTGTTGGGCATGCTGTTTTGCCTTAGAGGCTTTGATTGAGTGGCACACTGTTTAGGAGAGTTGTGTGTGTCTCGTGATTAGTGTTGTGTTGTGGTGGTATAGTGCATTTCTGCCTTAGAGGCCTCTGCTGTTTGGGTAGATTTTTATTGAGTGCCTCCGCAAGGTGGGTTTATGGTTTGTGTTTTTATGTGAAGGCAGTGCTGGTGTGTGTTCTGGAGGGCTATGTGTTCCGTGTGGTGTGGTGCAAGTGTTGACCTTCTCCTCTTGACCAGCTATTCTGGTCTTGGCTGGTGAGTGCGTGGCTTCCAATTTGGATATATAAGTGCATCTCTTGCAAGTCTGAGTATTGGGAGATAAGAGGAGAGGGTTGTCAGTGTACATGAGGCAGTTGCTACATTGCCTCAGGATGCCCAAGTTCACCAGGTTAATAGGAGAAAGCACAGGGAAATGACCTTTAGACATGCCTGGAGGGGTAGGCATTAATAATAAGTACTGGAGCTGTTTCCTTGTAGACCATTTAGTGCTGGTACCACTTGTGTGTGCTACAATAATTGCTACAAGAAGTCTGGTAAAGTGCTAGAATAATAAGCTAGTAAAAGTGCAGGAGAGGAGAGAACTAGCAGATCTATGGGAAAAATTGAAGAGCAGACTTTGGCACCATTCAGAAGCTTACAAATAGTCATGGAAACAACTTATCTGTATCTGGACTAGACTAGTTACAGGAAAGGCAGGAAACAAGCCCAAACACAGGCTTTTAAACCAGAAAGATGAAAGAGATGGAAAAACTGTCCAAACGGCCAATAAACTACAATTTCTGGGCTGGAAACCACTCCTCTTGTGGTAGATAGGCTACCTAGTGCTTACCACTCCCACTGATAATCTAGAAGGCCTCCCTCCAATACAGAAAGGCTTGGGGGGGGTGGGCTCAGAGGCTTACATACCGTCCTGGATAGAGCAAATCTGTATCTGGACTAGACTAGTTACAGGAAAGGCGGGAAACAAGCTTAGAATTTTTTTCAGAGAAGCAGCTAAAACAGCACTAAAAACAATTCAAGTGCAGTACAAACTAGCACACTTGAGTGTGTAGCAATATTACAGCAAATACAGTTTAAATAAATGCAATTTATTCAAACTGTATTCTGTACTTAATTCAATTATTGCTTTATTCAACTCTGAACAGTTAAAGTGCTAAATTTTTTTTTTTTTTTTTTTTTTTAGTAGAGAGGAAAGGGAGAAAGGAGAAACAGAAGATAATTTAAGGTTAAAGACTTATGTGGGTAGGCCTTAATGTTTTCTCTGTATTAGGTCGAATAAGCTAATGACACTAGACTAGGATAGAGCTGAACAGATTGGTAGTGTCTGAAATCAAAATATAATCTCACTGTACTCGGTTGAGTGAGCAAATGAGATGGACCCAGGAGGAGTGTTCAAGCACAAATTTACAGGAGGGGTAGGCAATTCCAAAGCCACCAAGATTAATACCACAACAAGAACAGGGAGGGAAGGCAGGAAACTAACTGCAGAGAGACAGAGACCACAATATGAAACAAATAAACAGAAAAATAAAATGCAGTACTATCTTTAAAACTGCAAGTTTGTACTTAACTCAGCTAGTAATACAATTGATTGTAGGCACACAGCAGCTAGCTAAACAGCTCAGATATTTAAATCTTTGCTGTTTGAACTCCGTACTGCAGCCTTTTTGTCTAGCAGTAGTATCAGCATTGCTGAATACCATGGTAGTTCATTTATACTCGTATCTTGATGAGTGTCTATTCCAAGCTCAAATGGAGAAGGAACTGCAGAAAAAGCTGATGTTCGGACTGAATTCGTACAGAATCTGGCGTTTTCCCTTCAGTGTTGTAAGGTCTACTCTGACATTTGCTGCAATCAGGGTATTCATTAGAGACACCACTGAGATGGTGAAGTACAAAGGCATACCTGTTTACAGAAAAGTTTGTGCTGTTAGAGAATTTGTACCTCAGATAAACTCAGATGACCTCCATGATAATGACAGAGTTCTTTCAACTAGTAATGGTAGCCTGCAACACACTTTTTTCTTCTGGATGTCTTTGCTTTTTTATTTCAGTGTCTTTATTTTTTTATTTTTATTTTATAATTTATTAGCTGATTAAGTATGCTGTTCACAGAAACTTTCAACAAGATCTGGGCTGGAAAGCATAGGGTAAATACAGAGGCATCATGAGGGTGGGGCGCAGGATACTAGTGGACATTATCAGTAAATGCTGATTGATTGGTAGATAAGCAACAGCTTTCAGAAATATATTCCTCTACTGCTTTTGTGGTCAGGGCAGAAGATCTGTAGTAGTGCTTCATGTAAAGTGTAAGTTTTAGCAAAGATCTTCAAAAGGTCCTTTTTCTTCTAAAGTATGTGACAGGACCTTTTATTTTTTGCTACTTGATTTATATATTGGGGGAGGCAGTAGGCTGAAGAATGAAACGGCAACAGAATAGCTAGATATTCCTCTGGGTAATACACCATGTAAATATACAAATATATTAGTGCAGATGATTAATCATGTTTTTGAGATGTATGAAAAATCCTGCACATATGAGAGAATATGCAAATTGCACGTAGGTAGTAATTTGAAGTCTGACCCCCATTCTTTTAGGTATAGATCTTTTCATTTAGCCATCATGCTGACCTGTCTTATCAAAATACCTTTTTAAGATGTTTTCCAATTCATTGCAATGACTATTGCAGTCTGTGCACATTTTTTTTTATCACAGCTGTCTTTATTACTGCCCTCATCATTTACTATAATTTGATACACTACACTTCTAGTTTTTTGTTGCCTTTGTCTCCAGCTGCAATGTCTGGGCTGTGATATATCTTGCCACTGTTTGTGTATCGGAGGAATTTTTTAAAATAGTCAGCTAATCACTCCTGTTGTGACATTACACACACACACACACACACACACACACACACACACACACATACATATATATATATATACACACACACACACACACACACACACACACACACACACACACACACACACACACACACACACACACACACACATTAAGTGTGCTTTTCTTATATGTCTGTGCTTTGCTTTATAAGTGAAAGGTAGTGATGAGAGGATGCAGTGTGACCTCTGGTGTATCAGTGTGGCATTCTGTAGGCCAGATATTGTCTTTGAAATATTTTTTTTTGTTCATTACAGACATTACACTACTATAAATACGGGTACCTTTCTCTTACAACTCTTGCCTTTTCACCACAGATCTTGTGTATGATAGTGAGTATTGGCCATTGCTCTGCCTCCCATAAATTTGGTGTCTCATATTAGCAATATTCAATTGTAAGCTGTAGGTCGTTCATGGAATCCCAGATAAATATTTATACATTTTTTCTACATCTCTTAGTATCCAATTCCTTCTGCATTCACATTGTACATAAAGTACGGCATCTTCATCCAACAGTGTCTGTTTTTTCAGATTTTTTCAGCTGTTGTTATTTTTTGTGCCTGACATTTCTCTTGCATCATCCACCTAGATGCAAGTTCCAGCTTTAAAAGGAAAGTTCTACATTTCACAACCTATTTTTGCTTAGAAGTTATTACATAACATCATCTATTTTCCCAGATTTTCTACATCTCTTAAACAGTTTGTATGCTGATGTAACTACAAAAGGACAACTCAGAAAGAATTCATGTCAGTCAGGCAGTAATTTCAATAAGTGCTATTATTCTGGATCCTTAATGCAAAAAACACTTTCAGCACTTAAATAGATGGTCTTTTTTACAGGGGAAAGACCCCATGTACTGCCATTTACGCAGACCCCCCACAGACCCCAATTTATGTGGAAAAGGGCAGTCTGAATGATTGCAGAATGTGTTTTTTCAGTGATATTTATTGACAGTAATGGGACTTGCACAAGTAGCTGTCTGCACTCAGTAACTCAGTCTGTAACCTTTAAAGGAAAACTCCACCCTAGAACTAAAAAAAAACAGTTTCTTTCAGTTTATTTTTGTTTCCTAACCTATTTTAACACACCAGAATCACTCTAAGTGCTTTATTTGTAATTTTAGCCTGTTTTCTACAACATGGCTACCAATGGGGCTTAGTGTATCAACGTGATCTTGTTCTTCCTCAACCCTTTCTTTTCCCATAATACTTTGTATGACTCATGCCAGACATAAGGAAGTAACTTTGAATTCCCATACCATTGACATATAATGGGATATGGGAGGGTCACTGCTATTTTCTTTACCTTCTGTAAAACTAGAAAAACTGCTCATGACTTGTAAGAATGTTGACTATGACAACTTTTTTCTTTCTAGCTGCATGCATAACAAAATAGTTCCACAAGGTCTGCGCATTTTCAAATTTCCTAACATAACCACTAAAAGTTCAGTTTTATATAATGAACTTGTACATATATACAACAAATCTGAATTATAGGTTCTGTTTGTCCTAATTAGTAACAATATAGCGAAACTGGAAGAATTTAAGAGTGAAATTTTTGAGTTGCACTCTACTATTCTGCAACACCCCAGTCTTAAACCACATCAGCATGTTCTATTTGAGATTTCCCCAAGGATTACGAGACATGTTGCAACTTTAATTCACAGGAAAAAAAAAATTGCAAAGGGAAATGACTCAATACCAGAACCATCAAGCTTACCCACTAAAGAATGAACAACATATGAGATCTACTTTTAATTTGAGTTTTAGAAATCCTTTTCAAAGTCACTCCACAACAACATCTGCTACATCAATTCGTCTGGTACATCCAGACACCAACCAATCACACCCACGCAATCTCCCAGACGATACAAACTTATGACGGATACCCAAAACACCATAGAAATACCGAGACAACCTGGTCTTTTTTGTCCACTGCCCCACAGAACACATCAAGGAACAAAGGCCAACAGAATAGGGGACGATCTACAAGAGGACGAGGAAGAACTGGACAGACACTTGGAGTGAATACATTCATTTAGTCTAGCGCACATTGCTTGATCATGCAGTTCACCGAGTTTTATCTGCGAATTTCGTAATGCTGAACGGTCGGAATGTCATAAAAATCACCGAATTTGACATTTCCGACTGCTCTACCACCTAAACAAGCGCTACCATGGGTCAAAAAGGGGGTGATATTTTGCAATTCGCAACAAGTGCTATCACTTTTTTGAGGTTTTGCCACACTGCTTTCGGCAATAACCCGATCAACCATCCACCGGCCGATAAAATGCATGCATACCCACTCAGAGGCAGAGGTCAGATACGGGGAAGACAAAGAAAACTGTTAAACAGCAATAGTCCCTGATATAACAGCAGTTGCTACAGTTCCAGACTCAGCAGTGTTTAATTTAACAGACAGAGTGATTCTGACAGAATCACTAAGTGTTCTTAAAGGTTTTACTTTTAACCCAGCACAGCGTGCAAATTTGCAGTCTTTTGCTTGATCTGCGCGTGTTTCTGTGAAAGCTGAATTTGAAAATTCTTTTAAATGACTTAGTGGAAGATCCTACAGAAACAAATACCCTTAATAATTTCACTCTGAGAAGAAAAAGTATGTGCAACCCTCCCTTAAATAACACACTTCAGATTTTTTTGAAGGTATGTGAATGGGACCTGAGAGGTTTACTACAAAATAATAACAGTGAAAAGTGGCTTAACCTCACACCTAAACAACACATAGCTCTTCAAGAGCTAGAAAGTGGCAAAAGTCTTCATATTATGAGGGCTGATAATGGTACTGGTGGAGCAGATACACTACATAAACAAGATAAAAGAGGACCTGGTGAATAACGAATGCTATAAGGTTGTATACCTTAAAACTGTTTTGCATAATTTTGCAAACATTGACAAGCTACTGAAAACATTGGAAAAAAGCAATTTCATTTCTTTTGAAGAATTTCATTACATGCATGTAGCTTTCTCTAGTCTGGGAAAGTTTTTTGGAATCCCTAAAATGCATAAAGATGTCTATGATCCGTCTTTTAGACACATACTGTCTAATAACAGAACTAAGGCTGAAGAAAATCTCAAAAGTTTATTGATTCACTGTTAAACCTGATAGTCCAGTCCACACCATCTTTTAAAAGACTTTTGGACATTTTTAAACTGTTTCTTTATCAACCATCTGCATCAGACCGGATGCTTGTAACATTGGATATTGAATCTCTTTATACGAACATTCCGCATTCTGAAGGATTACAATACCTATGTTCATTTTTACATAACCGATCTGAGTTTTCTGATGGCAAGATTAACACTATATGCACCATTAATTCCACAGCATTACAGGGGAACTTTTTCCACTTTATTGGTGTCATTTTACAACAATGATTATTTGAATGAAATACAACTAGTATTACAGGACACAGAAAAATATGAAGTGTCATCTATTAATGAGGTACATATTGTCTACAAACGCATTGTTGCCTTATTAGAAGAATATTTGGTGGAAGATAGAATAGATGGGGATTTATACAAATTTCTAAAAGTTGAACATCCTACCCTTGTTACCATCTTAGGAATTCCCAAAATATATAAAAACATGTTACATCCACCATTTAGGCCGATTGGTGGTGCTGCGGTAGTTTTGTCGCCTCACAGTAAGACGTTGTCCTGTTCGATTCTCAGCTAAAGCATCTTCTGTGTGGAGACATGCGTGAATGGGCGTACCTTTGTTGAAGATTGCGCGTCAGAGCTGGCAACTTGGCACGTAAAAATCTACTGCCAATCATTAGCGGACCGGAGTTCCGCTGTGGTGACCCCTAACCGGGAAAAGCTGAAAGACACAACATTTCGGGGTGTAAATCTAAAACCTTTCCATTTGGGAATGTTGTGAACAGCTGGTTAAAACCAATTTATGGGAAGGTGGATCACATAGTCAAGGATTCTTGGGACTTCCTTAGCCGCTTAACCCTCTCATTGTGGAAAGAAAATCTGATTCTGGTGACCATTGATGTGGTTGACTTATTTTCATGCATCCCAAGAGATGAGGGATGGATAGGTTTGTCAATAGTGTCAGGGAATTTTGTAATTTGGACTGGGAAAAGATACCTCTCATAAGTAAATGTATGAGTATTGTATTAGATTATAATTTCATATATTTTGAGGGGGAATAATATCGGCAAATGGTGTGGCGATCGGAGCAGCCAGTGCCCCATTATATGCAAATCTTGTATTATTGGATTGGGAGGAGGAGACTGTGTTTAAAAGTAGGCGTATGAAAAATATCAGATGTTATATCAGATTTCTTGATGATGTGTTTATTTTATGGGATGGAAGTGACAAAAAAGTCGAAGAATTTGTTGGATATTTGCATGCATTTAGTCCTTTTTTGAAATTTACACACCATTCCAGTAAAGAAGGTATGTCATACCTTGATACATACATTTCCCTAACAAGCAAGGGATTTAAGTTTAGAATCTTCAGGAAGGATACATTCAGTAACTCCTATCTGGAGTGTAACAGTTGTCATCCTAACAAACAGAAGAAAAACATAGTGAAGGGACAATGTATACGAGCAGCCCGTATGACCTCTGACCACTCAGAAATGTTACAAGAGTTACATTATATAAGAACTCTGTTTAAGGAGAGAGGATACCCCACTCCAGTGGTGGATGATGCTGTCACATATGTTAGTAGTGAGTGGGGAAAAAAATACAAGCCATTGTTGGGAATGGAATTGAGTAGTGGTATTCAAAAGGTGAAGGAGAAAGGTAATAATGAGTTGAGTAAAGCTTATATTTTGCCTTTCAATAAAACCATGGGAGATGTTAAAGAAATTAAGAACAATTAGAGCATCTTGGTGTGATCAGGAGATTTATGCACTGGTGGGGGACGAACCCAGGATTGTGCATAAGATAGGATGCAATTTGAAAAGGAAATTTCATAGTGGCAATTTACATATACAGCCAGGCAGGAGTGGCACGACTAAGTGTGGAAGATGTAACCACTATTCTGCCATACTGGAAGACCATACACTCATAGTAGGCAATAAAAGTAAAACAATATTAAGGTTTAAGAAGGGGAATTGTCAGACACCGAATGTTGTGTATTTTGCCCAGTGTACCAGATGCCCCGTTTTTTTGTGGGAAAAATCAGGAGGCATCTCAAAGATAGGATATATGATCATCTGTATGCCATAAGGAAGGAGGATGTAAACAATGCATTATATAGGCATATTAGGGATAACCAGGAGTGTGTTATGTTTAAGTTTGCCCTGTTGGAGGCTTTGCACCTATCCAGTAGGGGGGAATATAAAAGCATTGTTAAGTGAAAAAGAAGTGAGATGGCAAATCTTGTTGAATGCCACTGCCCTGCCTGGCATTAATGACCATATACTTTTAAAACCTATCATTGAAGTAAGGATGTGAGTGATGTATATATTTTTCCCACAGGTACTCACATATTCATGAAGGGGATATGATGTTAGTAAATTAATTAATTATCTCATTATGAAATTTAAATAGCAAGATTGTTATTGGTTGTATCTTGTATATAAACCTTCAGTTGTTTATTGGAAGTGTTCTGATGAAGTCTATTTTTTTAGATGAAGGCGCTTAACCATTGTTTTAATAAATATAATTTTTTAATTCTTGAGCCGTTGTCCAGCACAGTGTTTGTTCTTGGTATCCACTGTAGTAATTTGTGGGTTTGATACAAAGGTTTTACTTTTATCCCAACACAGCTTGCAAATTTGCAGTCTTTTGCTTGATCTGTGAAGTTTCTGTGAAAGCCCAATTTGAAAATTCTTTTAAATGACTTAGTGGAAGATCCTACAGAAACAAATACCCTTAATAATTTCACCCTGAGGAGAAAAAGTATGTGCAACCCTCCCTTAAATAACACACTTCAGATTTTTTTGAATGTGAATGGGACCTGAGAGGTTTACTACAAATTAATAACAGTGAAAAGTGGTTTGACCTCACACCTAAACAACACATAGCTCTTCAAGAGCTAGAAAGTGGCAAAAGTCTGCAATTATGAGGGCTGATAATGGTACTGGTGGAGCAGATACACTACATAAACAAGATAAAAGCGGACCTGGTGAATAACGAATACTATAAGGTTGTGGACCTTAAAACTGTTTTGCATAATTTTGCAAACATTGACAAGCTACTTAAAAACACTGGAAGAAAGCAATCTAATTTCTTTTGAAGAATTTCATTACATGCATGTGCCTTTCTTTAGTCTGGGAAAGTTTTTTGGAATCCCTAAAATGCATAAAGATGCCTACGATCCGTCTTTTAGACACATACTGTCTAATAAAAGAACTAAGGCTGAAGAAAATCTCAAAGTTGATTGCTTCACTGCTAAACCTGATAGTCCAGTCCATACCATCTTTTAAAAGACTTTTGGACATTTTTAAACTGTTTCTTCATCAACCGTCTGCATTGGACCGGATTCTTGTAACATTGGATGTTGAATCTCTTTATACGAACATTCCGCATACTGAAGGGTTACAATACCTATGTTCATTTTTACATAACCGATCTGAGTTTTCTGATGACAAGATTGACACTATATGCACCATTATTTCCACAGCATTACAGGGGAACTTTTTCCCCTTCATTGGTGTCATTTATCAGCAAATTAAGGGAGTGGCGATGGGCTCTAAAATTGTCTCTGCATATGCCATTGTTGTTCTAAGTGCCCGGGGAAACAAGTATGCTCATCCACCTGCCTGGTTTTCAATATACCAGATTATATAGATGTTTTATTGACAATATTTTATTTGTGTGGCAGAGTTCACAGCAGGACCTCCACTGTTTTGTACATTCACTTTCTAACAGCATTCCATTTCTTAATTTTAAGGTCTCAGGTTGTGGCCCTATAGTACAATTTCTGGATATAGAAATTACTGTTGACACCGCATCTCTCTGTTGGGATTCCACTATTTTTCTTAAGCCTACTTACAGGAATAATTACTTGGACTTCTGTATTCAGCATCCTTTTTTCATGAAGAAGAATATTGCTCGCGGACAGTTAATTAGGTATTCTCATATTGTCAGCAGTGATGACAAATTTCTTAGGGAATGCTTCTTTTTGAGCACCTTATTCTTAAACAGACGTTACTCCAAGAGTCTGATTGGTGAAATTTTCAGCAAAGTTTGTGAAGCAAGGAATTCTAAATTCCAGCCAATATTTAAACACGGATTTCAGTAGAGGTCCAACCAAGACACTGGTTTGGACCGAACCCCTTACTCCTCTAATCAGAGTTCTTGTTTGAACTAAACCCCCTTACCACCATTCTGGACAGCAGATTGGACCAGACCCTTAGTTTCCCTCTCCTGTTCTGTTTGGATTTCAAACCTATATGTGACATTATCACCAGGAACTGGGAAATTTTGAGGAGTAACAAGGACATTGTTTCCATTTTGGGGGATACACTGGCTTTTTCGCACAAAATGAGTAAGTCCTTATGAATATCATTTGAACACTGTGATGTTCTGTTCCTACTGGAGCAAATTATCAGTGATGACAAAACACCAGGGATGTTTCCCTGCAGCTCATGTATAGCATGCCATTACATTTACACAGGCTCAGAATTTGTTTTTCGCCACTGCAACTTTAAAGTTGTTTTCGCCAGATATTTTGAATGCAGTACTGCTAATGTGGTGTACACAGGGGTTTGCGACACTTGCAGTGGTTTTTGCATAGGAAAAACTTCTCTGAAACTTTTGAGTAGAATTAAGGAGTATTGTACGGCTGTACGAAAAAAGGACTTGGAAGAATGCATTAGGGGAACACAGTTTGTACTGTACAGGGTTTCTCCAGTTTAGGTATCTAGTGTTAGTGCAGATGGATGTTTTTAAGCGGACACTGATACTCTTATTGAAGTAAGGTAACTGAAATGGCAGTTACTTTTAAATGAATGAAACACTTAACATTAAATGTGCCCTACGCTTGCTCAGGTAACCCCTGAGTTGCATTCCTACCCTTGATTTCTGCTTTTTAGAGTTTCTGTGTATTATTTTTGAATTTGTTTTAACTACCTCTTGATTTGCTTTGATGTTTTATTACCTTAGATACACTTAACACATGGGTAGCAACGTGTTATTTTCTTTTGTTGCAATGTTTTTTTTTTTTTTTTTTTTGTTTTTTGTTTCAAAAAAATAAGTTATGTACCTATCATAATGTTCCATGAGTTGTCTTTATCTCACCTTCTTTCTTGCTGGTTGGGATTGGAGCTGATTCTCGGCACCGACTCGGCCATCTTCTGTAGCTCGAGGCTGCCCCTTATCCCATGATGCCTAGCGATAGCTACCCAGATCTCATTTGAAATAGCTAACCCCAGACATGGCCAGAGAATAAACCTGTCCAAACAAATAGGTTGAGAATACCTGTCATACTCTCCAAGTCAGTAGAGGAAACAAACCAGAGAACACTCAGCCAGTGAAACCAGAACTCCTCTCAGTCCAACAGGACAGGGGGACGGAGGCTGGGACGCAAGAAAGAAGGCAAGATGAAGACAACTAACATGGAACGTTATGGTAGGTACATAACTTCTTTATGTTAAGTTGTCTATCTCGCCTTTGTTCTTGCTGGTTCAGACAATGTCCCAAGCACCTACAATCCTGGGTGGCTCATTGGAACAGACTCTTCAGAACAGTGGAACCAAAGTCAGCTCTGCTCCTGGAGACCATATCTAGCTTGTAATGAGAAATAAAGGTATGAGGATTTGCTCACCTAGCAGCTTCACAGATAGAATCCATGTGCAACCTAGATTGGAAGGCTACAGAGGTGGCGAAGGCCCTAGTAGAATGACCTTTCGGTTTAATAGGTAACTCTTTGTTCCTTAATTGATAGATGAAGGTAATAGTGAGAGACAATTACCTGGATAAGGTCACCTTGGAAACCTCGTTTGCCTAGAGCATAGGAAAGGAATAGTTGGTCCGATTTCCTTATTTTCTTAGTGCTGTGCAGATAAAAACGCAATTGTCTATGAATGTCTAATTGGTGTAATTTGTACTCTGCCTTGTTGGTGTGGTTAGGGAAAAACACAGGAAGGTCTATAGATTGGTTTAAGTTATTTTCTGAGCAGACTTTTGGAAGAAATGAAGGATTAGTCCTCAGAGCAACACTGTCTTTATGAAAAAACAACTATGGAGGATGAACACATAGTGCCTGAAGTTCAGAGACGTGTCTGGCTGAAGTAATAACTACCAGAAAGAGTGTCTTCCAGGATAGAAACTTAATGGAGCAGGACGCTGCTGGTTCAAAGGGGGGCAGAGTTAAGGAAGTTAGTACCAAGTTAAGGTCCAAACGAGGAAGGGGGATCTCTCACTGGAGGCCTAAGGAGAGTAGACCCTCTCAAAAAAGCTTTACAGAGCTTATGAGACATAATGTTTGAATTTGACAAACCAACATGAAAGTTAGAAATGGCTGCTAATTGAACCCGGATTGTAGCAGAAGCGGACCTGGAATTAAAAAGTTGTGCTAGGAACTCCAGAATTTCGTGGACTGGGGCTGAAAAGGGATCTACGTTCCTAGCCTGTGCCCAACAAGAAAAATGTTTCCATTTACTAGCATAAGTTTTTCTGGTTGTGGACTTGTGAGAGGAGACAATAATCTCACGTACAGCCGGGGAAATGCTGGGAAGCCTGGCTAAGGTTGGAAGTGGCGCAACCAGGCTGTGAGTTGGAGTGTTTGGAGGGATTGATGCAACCCGCCTGATTGATGAATCAGTAGGTCTGGAATTGTATCCAGAGTCCAGGGCTGATCGAGAAGGTAATGGTGCAGGAATGGGAACCTATCTGTCGAGGCCAGTAGGGGGCAATGAGGATAATTTTGCAACCCAATGATATTGCTTTCTGTGTGAGTTTTGGAATCAGGGGAAATGGAGGATAGGCATAAAGAAGACCCTGAGGCCAATCGTGGACTACAGCATCTCTGGGTGAGTGACCTGGAAGCGGAATAAGGGAGAAGTAGTTGCTGCATTTGCTGTTGAAGGGAGTAGCAAAAAGATCACAGCAAGGCTGTCCCCATTTGCGGAAAATAAGATCCGCAACTTCCTGATTCAGAGACCACTCGTGAGGCATGGGAATAGGTCTACCGAGCCTGTCCGCTATGACGTTGGACCTCCCAGGGATGTGCGTCGCAGTCAGAAAATGTTGGGAGGAAATCGCACACTGCCACAGTCTGAGTGCTTCTCGACACAGGGGGTAGGACCTGATTCCACCCTGCTTGTTGATGTACCACACCACCGACATGTTGTCTATTTGAATTGCAAAGGTCCCAGAAGGAAAAGAGTCCTGAAGGGCTTGCAACGCTAGGAGCACGGCTCTCATTTCTAGGACATTTATGTGCAGATGGTACTCATGAGGCTGCCAAGTGCCTTGGACTGTCCTGCCCTGATAATGCCCCACCCACCCTATCAGGGAGGCGTCTGTGGTCACTGTGGCTACAGGAGGGGGCTGAATGAAGGGTCTGCCCTGAATCAATAGTGGGGAGACCATCCACCAGGAAAGGTGCCTTTTGCATGCTTCCATAATCATAATCATGTGAGACATGGGCAGCTGTTGGAAAAAACACTGTGTGAACAGAAGCCACTGAATGATCCTAATGTGAAAGCGGGCCAGTGGGATTAAAAGAATGGCTGCTGCCGTGGAACCCAGAGTTTGAAGGCTGAACTTGACTTGGATTCTTTTGCTCTGCATAAGAATTTGTACCTGTTGACGAATTGTAGACACCCTGTCTAGCAGTAGTCTTGTGAACATGTTCCTTCTGTTTAAGTCTGCTCCTGTGTAGGTGATAGATTGACAGGGCAACAAGGCAGATTTTTCAAAATTTATTGTAATGCCTAGCTGGGAGCAGATTGTGATTGTGTAGTCCCTGGCCTGTAGAAGTTGATACCTGGTAGTAGCAGTGAGGAGCCAGTCATCTAGGTATGGAAACACCTGGAATCCTTGACGTCTCAGGTGAGCCGTGACCACTGCCATACATTTGGTGAACACCCTGGGGGCTGTGGTGAGACCAAAGGGCAGAGGTCTGAACTGGTAATGACTGGCTCCCAGCCGGAAGCGAAGAAATATCCTGGAGCACCTGTCCATCTTGATATGGTAGTACACGTCCTGAAGAGCTATCGAGCACATCCAATTGTCCTTACCCAGAAAGGGTAGAATGGACTGTAGCGTGACCATCCAAAACTTTGTTCTTTGTACAGACCTGTTTAGCCTGCTGAGATCCAGAATTGGTCTCCAGTCCCCTGTCTTTTTTGGTACCAAAAAGAATCTTGAGTAAGTTCCGGATACATGCTGGTCTGCCGGGACTTCCTGGATGACTCTTTTTTTCTAGCAGTTTTGAAACTTCTGTGACTACGTGGTCCTTCAGACTGGGTGGAACATCTGAAAGGGGTTTCCTTGACTGTAAGGGGGTTGACAGAAGGGAAGTTTGTAACCTCCGGATATAATGGACTGTACCCATTTGTCTTGCGTTAAATTTTGCCAGGTTTCTGGGTGCAGTGAAAGTCTCCCCCCGACTGCCTCCAGAGGTGAACAGCTGGACAACCCTTCAGGGATGCTGAAAGGGCTTATCAGAGAAGGATTCTCTGTTGCTCTGGTTCTGTGGACCCTCTCTGCCACGAGGGCGGCGTCTATTGTTATTGTTTCCCCCTCTGCCCCTGGAGGAAAAATTGCTACGTGCGTCAGGCAAGGCTCCTTGGGATTTTCGGAACCACATTTTTCCACTCTTCTGACCTTTGGGATATGGTCTAGGAGGAGTGGAAAACTGGACTCCCATGGCAGAGAGTCTTGCCTTCTTGCTCACACCTAGTCAAAGTGTCTTTCACCTGTGGTCCAAAAAGAAAGGAACCATCAAAGGGGGTGTTGGTGAACGACGCTCGAAACGGTTCCACAAAATTGCACAGCCGCATCCATGCATGCCTCTTAAGGGCTACACCCGTACCTGTGGCTCTACTCGCACCATCAGCTGCATAAGAAATGAGCCTCATAGAGGAGTTGACTATAGAATTAAGAGTCAACAGCTGGGAAGCTACTTTAGCTTGAGCCCACTCAGCTGATGGATCTTGAAGGGTATCTCCTAGCTCTTTAAGGAGATCCCTCTGAAGCTGGGTAAAATGGCATAAGTAGTTCAGTGACTTCATAGAGAAGGTCGCTGAAGCAAACATTCGCTTCCCGTATCTGTCCATAGTCCTAGACTCCTTGTTAGGAGGATGGACAGATGAAGAGCTCTCCGCTAACTCTTTTTTGGTGGCTGCTGCTACCACCATGGCATCAAGAGGGACACCTTTGGTAAGGAACTGCTTATCATGGGGTGCTGAGATGAACTTGCCAGGTCTCCTCGAAGTTGATTCCACTGTATCTGGAGCTGACCAAGCCTTTCGAGCCACCACTGCCATAAGTGGATCGAAAGGCGGAGAATACCCAGGAAATGGAAGGTCGGGAACCGAACGCATCCAGAAATACAGACTCATCCTCGGTAGGGGCTAGGGGATTCCAGTTCCCCCTCTGCTTAAGCATTTCTAGGATGTCCGAGAAGGAAACATCTTCAGAGGGGGATCTTGGGGACCCCTCCAAATCATCTAAGTCTGTATTAGAAGTGACAGACTAGGGGGAGTCAATGTACTTCCTCTTGCACTTCTTCTTTTGAGGGGGCTCCTCTGAATGATCAGGGGAGGCGTCAGAAGAAGAGGAAATACCCAATGGGGTGTTCTTGAGTGCCAGTTCCCTATGCTTGGGGTCTGGAGGAGGAGCAGAGATTGGCACAGTCACTACAGGGGACGGAGCCGGGGGGGCCAATAGTGGAGCTGACTCAGTCGCCAGCACACTCCTCATGACATAGAAGGCATCCCTGCCATGATGCAGGGAAAGCTCCGGTTCTGAAGAAATCGGAATCTTTCTCCACACCGAGGGAGACAGCTCCGAGGCTGATGTAGGAGCTGAGCTCACCTGCGCCGAAGCTCCAAGAGGGAGAATGGGGTCGGACAAGGGTCTAATGCCACTCGCCCCCTCGGAGCTGAGTGAGTCCCGGTGCCCAGATCCCCCGACGGATGGCACATCGAGGGAATCTGAGCCGACGATGGAACTGAAGGAGATAGCGTTATCAGAGCTGACGGTTCCACTACTCGAACCCAATGAACTCCAGCTCCGAACTCAATGGAGTCGGAGGAGGAACATCGATAGAAGTGGACGGAGCCAACACCTGTTGAGGAGGGCTGGACAACATCTTGGCAAGTGCCTGTGATTTCAGCAACCTACTGACCACTCTCTCCACATCATGATCCAACAGCCTAGAGGACCGAGAGGAGTGAGACGATCTGTGACTGCGCTCGCTCTGAAGCAGGGGAGACCGTGGAGCTGAATGAATTGATTCCAAGGAAGGGGACCTTTGCTCTTGTGGCTCCGAAGATCCTGATGGAGCCGACAGGGAGATAGTCTTATTGGTACCGGCCGGAACCAAAGTAGAAGGCATAATCTGAACCAAGGACGGCCCCCGAACTTGGAGCCGATGGCTTGGAAGATTTAGGGGATTTCACAGGCTGAGTCTTGGCTGGTAAATTCTGGGGCTTTAAATGACCCCTAAGAATAAGCTTATTTTTACGCTCCTGCAGAACTCTTGGGCTAAATGCATGGCAGATAGAACAAGAGTCCTGCAGGTGCACGGCGCCTAAACAATAGATGCAAGAAGTGTGCCCATCTGTCAGAGACATTTTCTGACAGCATGAGTCACACTTCTTGAATCCAGAAACTTTGGATTCTTTTGACATTCTGACAAAAAGAACACTAGAAATACCTACAACAAAAACTATCTAGAAAATACAGTCTACACAAAACATTATACTAGCAGACTAATACTAAGGGTTTTTTTTTTTTTTTTCCTTAGGAAAGCCTCTAACTTAAATGGCTAGCCTAAGAAAGAAAGTTAGAAGGAAAGCCTCTAACCTAAATGGCTAGCCTAAGAAAGAAAGGTAGCAGGAAAGCCTCTAACCTAAATGGCTAACCTGACAAGAAGAGGATGGGGGGGGACTCTCTAAGTTAAACGAGTTCTACATGGAAGGGGAGGAAAGCTACAATAAAACACTAGCTAACTGAGAAAAATAAGACTAAAAATTAACAATAAACCAGAAAAAAGGACTATTTCTAATGGTAAGAAAGTTGCATAAAAAAATTATACAAACCTGAGCCAGAAAAACGACACCTCGTAGCTGAAGCGGCAAACAAGATCTGGGCAGCTATCGCTAGGTATCATGGAATAAGGGGTAGCCTCGAGCCAGTAAACAGTTCTCGTGCTATAGTAGATGGCCGAGTCGGAGCCGACAAGAACAGAGGCAAGATAGACAACTTAACATCAATGCTTACTGAAACCTACACTGCTGTTTTTCTCCTTATTTATTTTTCTGAAGAAGTTCTTTGCATGAATAAAGAACAAAAGCACTCAACACAGGTTCTGCTTTATTTATTGTGCCTGGTATAAGAATATTTTATTGCGATAAACACTTTGTATATAATGATATCGCTAAACATTTTTCAGTATTACTAGGCTATGGTAGTTAGCATTATTTCAGTCTATTTCACTTCATACATTTATATTCCAGACATATTTAGCCTACTGTTGAAGTCTGTTTCACTATATGGTTGTAATCACCTTTATATTAGGGATATATGTACTATACTGATGAAAGCTTTGTTTTACAGTATGGTTATAATTATCAGTTATATTAAGGATATATTTGCTGTACTGCTTAAAGCTTTGTTTTATAGTATGATTATAACTATCAGTTATATAAAGGATATATTTACTGTACTGGTGTTGTAATTATCAGTTATAAAAAGGATATTTTTGCTATACTGATGAAAGCTTTGTTTTACAGTATGGTTATAACTATCAGTTATATAAAAGAAATGTTTGCTGTACTGATGAAAGCTTTGTTTTACAGTATGGTTATAACTATCAGTTACATAAAGGATATATTTACTATACTGCAGAAAGCTTTGTTTTACAGTATGGTTATAACCATCAGTTATAACTGTCATCTCCCCAACAACCCATTCAAAGCTTCTTGGAGTGGAACTAGACAATAACCTAAAATTTGACTTGAAGTCTCCCTAACAATAAAAAAGTTCATAAGAAACTTGGAAGTCTGTATAGACACCAATGGTTCCTGACCAGAATGGCCAAAATTACATTAGCACAAACCCATCTGCTCTCCACTCTACTGTATGCCTCTCCAGTTTTAACTAATTTTAGGAAAACTGACTTATCTAAGCTAGAAGCATGTTATAATAAAATTGCTGTTTGCATCTGACTGCCCATATAGAACACATTATTGTACAGCTTTAAGGATACTAGACTGGCTTGAACTTCCTAACATTATTCTTGACAACGAAATAAAAACACACCTATACACGGCTAAAGGTCCTGATAGAAAGGAAAACCAACAAGGACAAAATGTGGAGCTATACTATAACTGGTCTAGCAGGTGAGCCAATGAATCCATTAATACAACTGAATTTGAGTAATGAAGATTCTAGTACGCATATAACTCCTACTGGTTAAGCAGACTTCTTTAATATTTATCGTGAAGTGGGAAATGCAGCCTATACGCTTAAAAGATTGCAGTGGCAGCATTTCCACTTGGAAGCATACATTCGTCATAAAATAGTACCACAAGGCATGTGAGTTCAATGTCTAGCTAGTTATGGAAATGTTTATCTTGATCTACTTGCCAAATGGCAAGCGATAAATCTAGAAACAAGCCAGAAATATATGAGCTTACTGATAGATTACTTTCGACCAGAAGAAGAAAATATAGCCACTATTATTACAATGAAACAATCTGAATTGGAACATATGTCTTTACAAGACGTCCATTTGAATAAGTTGGAACTGCTGCAAGTAAATTTAAATGCTTATGACAATAAACTAAGGCAATAAAAAAAACAAAAAATTGGCCCGTGACTACCAGGACTTTAAGAATGGCCATATCTTTGAATGGCCCAAAGATGAAAATACCAATAGAGGACAGAACAAGTTCCATACCAGCAGAGACCTGAATTCTAGGAATGATTCCACTGGACGGCATCTTGAACAAAGTAATGGAATGGTGAATAAAACTTTAAATTCAAATACAAACATGAATTCCATACAAACGCCAGCTAGGATGGGTACTCCTTCAATAGATATTTCAAATGTTGATCTAGTTGAAGCTGGTACCAGTACTTCAATTTCCAGCCATGCCTCCCATGGAAATGAGGCAGAAAGTAATTTGACTATAGTAACTAGACCTAAAGACGAAGCTATTCATACCCCGGTGAATTGGCCATTGCCGGTTTTTGAGAAGCAAACGTTCAGCATGAATGTGAGAACACAGAGTCAGGAATGCAAATGAAGAAACTGATATTATAAATGCTGAGGATACTCACCTAGTTGTAAGTATTTCACGTCTGGATTTAAGTACTTTACAAATCTCATTATTGGAACGTGGTTTTAGTTTTATTTCAGTCCTGCCATCTGATCTGAATGAGTTTGACAGACATTAGGCTTTTTTGTAGAAATGTATTGTTGAAATGTATTTTTGGAGGAGATAATGTCTGCAGAACCACCCAATATAAGAAACTCAGTAGTTTTAATCCAGTCAACCACCCTGCTGTTGAATTATTCTCCAGATTATGTGAGGAAGTGAAAAAGGCGAGGAGCTATAATAACCATTACAAAGGATGCTTCCGTAATATTACAGCCAAGGAAAAGGAAGCATTGAAACAACTAAAGCAAATGGACCAACTGGTGATTAAACCAGCCGACAAGGGTGGATGTGTAGTTGTCATGGATGCAAACTGGTATAGAAACAAGATGCAGAGAATGCTTGAAGATGAACACACATATAAGAGACCGAATAAAAATGAAGTTGATGTGAGAACTAATGCGTTTCAGAATTTTTTATATGAACTACTTATGGACCAATGCATAAGTAAGGATCTTTATGACTTCTTTCATCCCGCTCATCCTATGATTCCAAGTATAACTGGTCTACCAAAAATACATAAGAACTATTACGACCCCCCACTATGTCCCATTGTAGCTGGTGGGGATTGGATTACTAAACCATTATCTGTATATATAGAGAATGAGTTAAAAAGAATTTTACCTATGGCACCTACAGTGCTAAAGGATACAGGAAGTTTCTTAGGGGACTTACATATAAAGACCAGTCAGATAACCAATTTCAACAATATTATACTAGTGACTTTGGACATCACAAGTCTTTTTACAGTAATACCCAATGAATATGGGCTATAAGCCACAGATCAGTTCATAAGGCATAATAATGTTAATCCTGATCCAGTTTGTTCATTATTGGAACTCGGCCTTGAAAACAATGTCTTTGTATATGGTGATACTTTCTATTTGCAAACATGGGGAGTTGCCGTTGGCACCCCATGTGCCAATAGTTATTCAAACTTGGTATTAGCTCAATGGGAAAGTATCCAAGTTTTAAGTGATGTCATCCCATGCAGAAAACATCTTATATATTATGGCTGTTTTGTGCACAACATTTTTATTCTATGGGAAGCAGATACTGAACATCTAAACTTTTTTATAAATGACATCAACTAGAGTACTGATTTCTTAGAGTTCAAAGCTAATTACTCAAAGGAAATGATTGACTTTCTGGATGTTAAGATTTGGTTACACCCAAATGAGGGCATAAATACCAGTGTTTATAGGAAATCCACCTGGAAGAACCAAAGTATGCATCCAGGACACATTCTTAACAATATTTTTGAGAACCAGACTATAAGGATATCAAGACTTTGTAGGGATGAAGAAGATTTCAAGAATGAGCAGATAAGATTCTATGAAAGCTTAAAAGAAAGGGTTATATAAAGACTTTAACCTAACTATGAGAATGGAATGTAAGGACATCAGGAAAGGGAAAGGACATCCACATTTTTTCCAACAGAGTAGTTTGTAACATAGAGATGAGCCCTTCTCAAGAACCAAGGAATCACAGTTAAGATGTACATTGACTTACTGCATGGGCAACAAGCAAATTTGTAGTATTATTAAAAGATTTTGGCCCATCTTAACTACTGATAAGAAAATAAAAAATATAATAGGAGAGACTCCAAGATTTATATTCAAGAATAAGAAAAACATCAAAAGACTCTTATGCAACAAGAATGGTTTTACTAAGCCCATACAATCCAATAGGAAAGGCACTTTTAAGTGCTGGAAATGTAAAGCTTGTGATCATATGGATATTGTAAGTACATTTACCCATCTTTGCACCAGAAAAACATATTCCTTCAATGTGTATGTGAATTGCAATACCCAACACCTTGTTTATCTAGTGTCTTGTCAACAATGCAGTGCATTTTACGTTGGAAAAACTGACCAAAAGTTTAAAGACAGAATATTAAGGCACCTTAGAAATATACATAATAAGGATACGAACAATGCATTGGCAGTGCATGTGGTAAAAAAATCCTAATCATTACTTTAGATTTAAGGCTATTGAGGTAGTAGCACAAGCAACAAGAGAAGGGGATGTTCATAACAGGATAGAGCTATGTGAAATTAATTGGATTGTTAACATGCAAGCGAACTGCCCTCCAGGGTTGAATAATGTGGTCCCACTAAAACCTAAACTAAAGAACAGAAGGAATACAATTAGTTGCAAATAAGAGGCTTGGAGTTTCACATGACACCGATTGGTCAGTAAGAAAGTAGTCTCTGACTAGGAACAACTATTTTGTCTTATATGGGACGAATAGCCTAGAATTATAATCGAGTTTCTGACTGAAGGACAGAAAACTAAATATCCCTAAAAATTTTAGGTTCCAGCGAAGAGATATTTA